>NC_084757.1:14496399-14608899 GCF_033978785.1 Entelurus aequoreus | reverse complement strand
ATTGGGTTATAAGGCGCACTGTCGATTTTTGAGAAAATTAAAAGGATTAAGTGCGCCTTATAGTCCGAAAAATACGGTACTTTAAACATCGTTGCATTTTTATTAACTTTTTTGTTGTTGTTCTTTAATTATTTATTTTAGTTTTGTTCTTTGATTATTACTAGAATTTGCTCCGGGCTGCAAATGGCCCACTTGCTGCACTTTGGACACCCCTTGTGAAATAAAAAAAATAGGAAATATGACGGATGATTATGTAAAATAAAAACAGGAATGACGGTCAAGAGTGGAGTAAAATCCCTTAGTTGTATTTCAATGCTCGTCAAATATTCGCTGTGGCGCTTGAATGCATCACAAGACTATATTACCACAAACCTATGCACTAAATAAAAAGTTAGGAAATATGGCTGTTGATTATGTAAAATAAAAACAGGATTGACGGCCCACTTGCTGCACTTTGGACACCCCTTGTGAAATAAAAAAAATAGGAAATATGACGGATGATTATGTAAAATAAAAACAGGAATGACGGTCAATAGTGTAGTAAAATCCTTAGTTTTATTCCAAAGCTCGTAAAATATTTGCTTTGGTACTTGAACGCATCACAAGACTATATTACCACAAACTTATGCACTATATAAAAAGTTAGGAAATATGGCTGTTGATTATCAGTACCAATGATTGTCTCACACACACTAGGTGTGGCGAAATTATTCTCTGCATTTGACCCATCACCCTTGATCACTCCCTGGGAGGTGAGGGGAGCAGTGAGCAGCAGCGGTGGCCGCGCTCGGGAATCATTTTTGGTGATTTAACCCCCAATTCCAACCCTTGATGCTGAGTGCCAAGCAGGGAGATAATGGGTCCCATTTTTATAGTCTTTGGTATGACTCGGTCGGGGTTTGAACTCACAACCTACCGATCTCAGGGCGGACACTTGTAAAATAAAAACAGGAATGACGGTCAAGAGTGGAGTAAAATCCTTAAGTTTTATTCCTGCCATCTACTGGTCACTAGGGCTGCAACTAACGATTAATTTGATAATCGATTAATCTGTCGATTATTACTTCGATTAATCGATTAATAATCGGATAAAAGAGACAAACTACATTTCTATCCTTTCCAGTATTTCATTGAAAAAAAACAGCATACTGGCACCATACTTATTTTGATTATTGTTTCTCAGCTGTTTGTACATGTTGCAGTTTATAAATAAAGGTTTATTTAAAAAAAACTTTTTTTTTTTTTTTTTTTTTTAAAAAAAAGCTTCTGCGCATGCGCATAGCATAGATCCAACGAATCGATGACTAAATTAATCGGCAACTATTTTTATAATCGATTTTAATCGATTAGTTGTTGCAGCCCTACTGGTCACACTTATCATTACACCATGCACCAAATAAAATTGCTTCGAGGTTGGTAAGCACAACCAGAATTATGCCGTATATTAAGCGCACCGGGTTATAAGGCGCACTGTCGATTTTTGAGAAAATTAAAGGATTTTAAGTGCGCCTTATAGTCCGAAAAATACGGTACTTTAAATATTGTTGCACTTTTATTAACTTTTTTGTTGTTGTTCTTTAATTATTTATTTTAGTTTTGTTCTTTAATTATTACTAGAATTTGCTCCGGGCTGCAAATGGCCCACTTGCTGCACTTTGGACACCCTTAGTGAAAATAAAAAAGTTAGGAAATATGACAGATGATTATGTAAAATAAAAACAGGACTGACGGTCAATAGTGGAGTAAAATCCTTAGTTTTATTCCAATGCTCGTAAAATATTTGCTTTGGTACTTGAACGCATCACAACACTATATTACCACAAACTTATGCACTAAATAAAAAGTTAGGAAATATGGCTGTTGATGATGTAAAATGAAAACAGGAATGACAGTCAAGAGTAGAGTAAAATCCTTAAGTTTTATTCCTGCCATCTACTGGCCACACTTATTACACCATTTACCAAATAAAATTGCTTTGAAGTCGGTAAGCACAACCAGAATCATGCCGTACATAAAGCGCACTGTCGATTTTTGAGAAAATTAAAGGATTTTAAGTGTGCCTTATAGTCCGAAAAATACGGTACTTTAAATATTGTTGCACTTTTATTAACTTTTTTGTTGTTGTTGTTCTTTAATGATTTATTTTAGTTTTGTTCTTTAATTATTACTAGAATTTGCTCCGGGCTGCAAATGGCCCACTTGCTGCACTTTGGACACCCCTTGTGAAATAAAATAAAAAAAGGAAATATGACAGATGATTATGTAAAATAAAAACAGGAATGACGGTCAATAGTGGAGTAAAATCCTTAGTTTTATTCCAATGCTCGTAAAATATTTGCTTTGGTACTTGAACGCATCACAAGACTATATTACCACAAACTTATGCACTAAATAAAAAGTTAGGAAATATGGCTGTTGATGATGTAAAATAAGAACAGGAACGACAGTCAAGAGTGGAGTAAAATCCTTAAGTTTTATTCCTGCCATCTACTGGCCACACTTATTACACCATGTACCAAATAAAATTGCTTTGAAGTCGGTAAGCACAACCAGAATCATGCCGTACATAAGGCGCACTGTCGATTTTTGAGAAAAGTAAAGGATTTTAAGTGCGCCTAATAGTCTGAAAAATACGGTACTTTAAATATTGTTGCACTTTTATTAACTTTTTTGTTGTTGTTGTTCTTTAATGATTTATTTTAGTTTTGTTCTTTAATTATTACTAGAATTTGCTCCGGGCTGCAAATGGCCCACTTGCTGCTCTTTGGACACCCCTAGTGAAATAAAAAAAAAAGGAAATATGACAGATGATTATGTCAAATAAAAACAGGAATGACGGTCAAGAGCGGAGTAAAATCCCTTAGTTGTATTCCAATGCTCGTCAAATATTCGCTGTGGCGCTTGAACGCATCACAAGACCATATTGGCACAAACTTGCTGCACCTTAATGCCAGATATATCATTTTCAACATGTTGTCAAAACAGTTGTGACATTCTAATGTTGAAATGTATTCACCATATAACTCGATGTTAGGATGTTATCCGGTTAAATTGTTTCATAGCACAAAAACGTTGCGACTTCCTTACATGCGCCTTAGAAGTTATTACCATGCTGCCTTCACGTACCTGTGCTGCAGCGCCACCAGCCCCAGAGTCAGGACCTGGGCCACCTCCAGCTGTGTGGGCCACTCTCCGGCCGCCACGCAGCCGAACACCCCGCACTCCTCGCCGATGCCGTTCTCCTCGAACTCCATCCTCTCTGTCGCCCTCGACCCGCGAGCTAGTCGGCTAACTCGCTAGCCCGGCTAATACTGGTGGAGCTCGGACCACGTGTCACAACACTTTCTTTTTTTTTGTTGTTGGTTTCCTACACAAAGTTGTCGAATAAAACACACAAACAAGACGTAGAGTTAATCACATAACACTGGCCTTACAAAGCACGACTTTTTTAAAATAGCGCCATTGCTTTTTTTTTTGTTTGTGTTTTTTTTTTTTTTTAAATCGCGCTTATTTTGGAAGTGAGAGATAGTTGATTAGAAAATCACCTAAATGGAGTGAATCAAAAGCGGGGGAGCTTTGTTTTCTATCAGTCCTCTATTCTAGAAGGAGAAAATGGTGACAGTTGGTGAAAAAACCCCTTAATTTTTAGAGACTTTTTTTTAAGACCAGGGCGTCTTCTTCCCCACCCACGACCATTGCGCTCTTCTGATTGGTCGAGAGGATCATTCAAAAGCTGTGATTGGCTACCCCAGCATGTAAAAAAAGAAGCGTTCCACTTCCGGCTTCTGCTACGCACGCTTCTTGTCCTCGTACTGCTTCACAAAGTCGTGAAACGGCAACCACTTTTGTGTCCTTACAGTTCCGCGGCACGTCGACGAGAACCATGGCCCCCACGCAAGGTACAGTAGCGCATGTTTTAGAATCAAAAACAAGAAAATATGTCAATGTGCTGCGTTCAATTCAACCCGTTTTCCAGAGTTGAGCATCGGCCAGAAGCTGAACGAGGGAAAGACCAAGCAGATCTTTGAGCTCCTGGACCAGCCCGGACTGGTCCTGGTGCAGTCCAAAGACCAGATCACGGCCGGGAATGCTGCGAGGAAAGACCAGATGGAGGGCAAAGCGGCTATCGCCAACAAGACGACGAGCTGCGTCTTTAAGTTGCTGCAGGAAGCTGGTGAACACACATTTTACTGCCAATATTAATATTATTTATAGTCATAGTGCACAACTCGACATTTATTACTCTAATTCAGTGGTTCTTAACCTTGTTGGAGGTACCGAACCCCACCAGTTTCATATGCGCATTCACCGAACCCTTCTTTAGTGAAAAATAAAATATTGTTTTTTTTTCAAATTCAAGACAAAATTATATGTTTTTGGTAACACTTTAGTATGGGGAACATATTCTAAGTAACAAAGACTTAATTTAGAGTTTTTTGGTTAGGGTTACAATAACGCCATGCCGAATAAGGCATTAATAAGTACTTAATAATGACTAGTTAAGAGCCAATACTAATTTGCATGTTAATAAGCAACTAATTAATGGTGAATATGTTCCCCATACTAAAGTGTTACCATGTTTTTTTACTGGTGCACAAAATAAACCGTGCATGAACATCACCTTGTTCAAACAACAAAACCAACACAGTGCATAAACTCACAACAAATTACACACCTGCAAATCAGTCTGACTTCTGCTGTTGCCGTATCCGTAATACGCCGATAGGGAGAAGTTTTTATTTACACGATGAATTGGGTGTGTCTTGACCTCTGCCGAACCCCTGAGCCTGACTCACCGAACCCCTAGAGTTCAATCGAACCCAGGTTAAGAACCACTGCTCTAATTGAAATTGTCTCAATTATTCATTCTTGAAGTGTTGCATTCTGAGTACTGGTGCAGTTGTTTGTAAACTTTTATGACCAAGTACCAACTCAGAAAACTCTCCAAGTACCACCATAATGACCAACATTAACATACAGTAGTGTAGGCCTAAGTAGGGATGATGTTTGATAAGAAATTATCGCGTTTGAGCCTATTATCAAATTCTCTTATCGAACCGATTCCTTATCAAATCCAGATAAGTTGTTGTATATGGAAAAAACCCCACAATATTTGGTTTAACAAAAGCTCACTTTTATTATATAAGAAAAAAATAAAATCAAATAAATAAATATTGACTGCAACGTTCTCTCTAAGGTGCGCGCCTGCGCAATTGCGCACTGCTCAAGCGTCCTCTGCGCACAGCAATTATATGCCGCGCACCAAATCAAATCCCATCTGAATTCTAAACAAAATAAACATTTATTCTGTGTAATTTTGCAATGCAACGCTGAGTGACAGTGACAACAAGCGGCCCTAACGGTGTTCGTCAACACCGTTCAATTGAACACTGTTCAATTATTGTAACGTCTATCGAGATGCTTCGAGGACAGGAATTATATCGATCACTTTATTGAGCAAAACTGTTTATATTCGGCCATAACCACACTAAAAACATGAGTAAAAAACTTCTATCTCGAAAAACTAGTTATTTTCTGCCGTACAAACTAGGCCAAAACCAACTTGTCATCTGTCACCAACTAAGCCACTGGTGCGTTTATGGCCACACAAAAAGTCAGACAACTCAACAACCACACAAAGTTACACTGACTCATCAGTCATACGTGTGCTTATTCTACTGTCATTTATTATTAATGTTAATTTATTTATATTATTCATGGAATGCTGTTACTAGAGAAAGTTACAGGAATGCACACTGTGCATGCACATTGTGCAACATGAGGATGTTTAAGGGGAACTAAATGGGATATCTGAAAGGGGTACAAATGATTTCCAAAGCAGGACCCCCTCCCAGACATATTGTACGATACTAATCCATAGCTTATGAAAAACAAGATTTCTTTTATTTTCATTACAAGTGGGCCAAATCACTAATATTAGAGTGTTCTAATAAAAGATTGGTTTGAGACAAGTGTGCTGCTGGTATTGCCACGTGTGATGTTGCTCACATGTGCTCCACTGAATGCTCAAGGAGTTTTTGTGTTTGCTCAGACACATGAACAATTAGAGGGAACATTGATTGACTGTTACCCCCCCCCCCCCCCCCTAAAAAAAAAAAAAAAAATAAATAAATATTGACTGTTGTTACCCAAAGTATATTAAGGGTGATTTTTCAGAAAAACAAATATATACAGTAACACAAAAACAACCTGTCTCTGTGATCACTATAAGTGTATAAATAATAATATGGTGTTAAATAAAATCAGTCCCTTGGGCACAAAACTGAAAATAATACAGCTCTCCAAAAAGTGCACTTCTGCTGCTATTTGACATAAATGTTTGTTATGATGCTTTGACATTTTTGCACTTTATTTCTTTATTGAAAGAAAATTCTATGAAGAGAAAAGTTGTTTGCAAATGTGGTTACAATGCTAAAAAAATGAAAAGTTAAAGCTAAAAAAAGAAATACCCTTTATTGAGTTAACATTATTTCTTTATAGGGGGAAAGATGTGATGTTATGAGCTAGGGAATATAACAACTACGCTACCCAGCATGCAACGGGAGTGACGAGCATGCGCGGTAGACCCGAAAAGTGTTGTTGCATGTTGCCACCCGGCAGCTAAGAATGAGGTTATGAGCACGCTGTGAAAGTAAACGTCAAGAACTCAGCCAACACGCCTCGTCTGCATTATTTATAATTACACAGACAACACATATACAGTGTGATTTTGTTTTGTTTACAAGGAAAGAAAAACAAAAGTTAAAAAAGGGAGATGTCATATATATGTATGTGCTGCGGTTGCAGTGTTTCCCATAAACTGCCAAGATACCTGTGGTGGTGGGGGCGTGGCTATGGGCGTGGTCACCATGACATCATCGAGTAATTTGCATAATTTACTACAATGATTTGATTTTCTCTAAAAAGGCTCAAAAAATGTATACTTACTAATTAATAACAGTTTTGTTTTAAACGTCCATCCATCTATCCATTTTACAATATAATTACAACACTATGTACATATTTATATACAGATTTGAACAATAAGTTATTCACTGAAATATATTTATTTATTGTGGTTCTTACAAAAAATATATTTTATAAAATATAAAAGCTAAAATGTCTCAAAGCTCTGCCCCTTTAATTAGTGCATTCTAAATAATTGAACTTTAGCCTACTACTACAACCATAATATTTACCAGCAACATAAAGTGAAACAGAGGCAGAGGTGTCCTGCCACAGTCAGTAACAAATAAACAGAAAACAGTAGTGGTGGTAGATAGACACAGAGCTTCATCAAACATCTGATCCACTGAACAAAGAGCTCCAAAAATCTTGAACTTTAGACTCCCATCAGTTTTACTCCCTACACTTAACCATGTGTTTCCTACTGCCTGCAGACTTTGCACCCTTTGTTATATACACATGTTGTGTTTCTAATATAAATACATTTAATAAAGTCAAATACAAATAAGGCAACAAGAGAAGTATCCTACACTTCTCTTTTGTAAAGTAAATCTGAACAGCCGATATGGGCATCTACATCAACTATATGATTTGCCTGAGAAGCTGGAGGGGACAAAAAAAAAATTCTTTTTTTTTTTTTTTTTTAGTTAATTTTTTTATTTATTTATTTAAAAAAATGTATTTGTGGCGGACGTAATTCTTTTGTGGCGGGCCGCCACAAATAAATGAATGTGTGGGAAACCCTGGGTTGCTTTAAGAACGTTGCGACAGCTGCCGTAAAAGAGGTGCGTTGCTAGCCTGGTTGCTATGTTTCCAGTTGGTCGTAAAAGTGTTCGTCATGTGTTTGTACCCTGCCCAAATCTCTCAGTAAACTTATTAATTGGATTATACCTTTTTGTTTTGAACTTTATTACACCTTGGAGCGCTTTTTCCAGTCCATTGTTTTTCCTGCTTTCCCTATCTGCGCCTAATGACTGAGTTACGTGATGTCATTTCTTGTGATGTCCCACGGGGCATTTCTGGTCGGGACGGGATTCGTTCCCAGGGATTCGAATAAAGAACCAACTCTTTTTCTGTACTATAGTGGTCTCGATAACGGGTACCGGTTCTCAAAAAGGGATTAGAGTCCGAGGACTCTGTTCTTTTCTTATCGAACAACTGGGAAAATCGGTTTCGAGTATCATCCCTAGGCCTAAGTATTCTTTAAAAACAAGGCAGAGGTTGTTTTTGTTTTTTTTAAACAAGTGCATTTGAGGATTTTGGCCACGGTCACATTACACACAGATTCACTGTGTGTGAATATTTAATTGATTCTTTGGCATATCACAAGACAGAGCCCACGTGCCACGGTTTGAGAATCACTGCACCAGTGGATTTATTATCGAACCGAGGCTGTCCAAACTTTTTTCATTGAGGGCCACACACTGAAAAATCAAAGCATGCGAGGGCCATTTTGATATTTTTCATTTTCAAATCCAATACAAGTTTGGTCCCTGGATACCCATAAGGGTCTCAATCATAAAAATTAAAATGTTTTTTTGTTTTTGTTTTTTTAACTCAACGCTTAAAAGTCTAGATCAGGGGTCGGCAACCTTTACCACTCAAAGAGCCATTTTGGCAAGTTTCACAAATTAAAGAAAATAATGGGAGCCACAAAAAAATTTTTTGAATTTAAAATGAAAAACACTGCATACAAAGCTTAAATGCTTTGTGCTATGTTAACCAGGGGTCTCAGACACACGCACCGGCACGCACTTTAATGTGGAAATTTGATGTTAGTGCGGCCCGCGAGTTTTGAATGAATGGCGCTTGATCGCGTCATACTTGCCAACCCTCTCATTTTTTCCGGGAGAGTCCCGACTATCAGGGCGTGATGGCACTGCTTTTGGCGCCCTCTACAGCCTGCCCAAACAGTGTACCTGCTGGGCCACATGTAGAATGCAGTTTCAGCTTGCTCACGTAAGTGACAGCAAGGCGTACTAGGTCAGCAGCCACACAGCTTACACTGACGGTATAGCCGTATAAAACAACTTTAACACTGTTATGTTACAAATATGCGCCACACTTTGAACCCACACCAAAAAAGAATGACAAACACATTTCTGGAGAACATCTGCACTGTAACACAACATAAACACAACACAACCAATACCCAGAATCCCATGCAGCCCTAACTCTTCCACTCAACCAATGCACGGAGGGGGGGTGGGTTGATGTGTGGGGGGATTTGGTGGTAGTGGGGGTGTATAATCTAGACCGGAAGAGTTAGGGCTGCATGGGATTCTGGGTATTGGTTGTGTTGTGTTTATGTTGTGTTACGGTGGGATGTTCTCCAGAAATGTGTTTTTCATTCTTTTTTGGTGTGGGTTCACAGTGTGGCGCATATTTGTAACGTAACAGTGTTAATGTTGTTTGATACGGCTACCGTCAGTGTAAGCTGTGTGGCTGATGACTAAGTATGCTTTGCTGTCTCCTATGTGTGCAAGTAAAAGCTACAGTCAACATGTGGCCGGGCTGGCACGCTGTTTGTAAATGCTATAGAGAGCAATTACTACAGTGCAATCAGGGCACTCCCTTAATTTAGTAATTAGAGTGAAAATAGGATTATATTTTCCCTGGGAGTTATCTAGGAGAGGCACTGAGATCCATAAGTCTCCTGGGAAAATCGGGGGGGTCGGTAAGTATGCAGCTGAGCCGCATCAGAGTGGTCAAAGAGCCGCATGCGGCTCCGGAGCCGCGGGTTGCCGACCCCTGGTCTAGATCAACTTCAAGTCTGTCTATATAAAGGTATTTTTAAAATCTATTTTATGCACTAACATTATTGGGGACCCAAAAGGGCCCCATTCATAAAAGTGCTGAAAATAAGTCATACATCTTATTGTATTTTTTTAAGTTTACATAACATCAGTCTTCAGATCTCTCCGTCGATTATAAGATGTTATTTTTTATGGGTTTTATTTTTGGTGTGTTTTATGCCCTGTTTCTCAAAGAAAACTTTGGTTTTTTACATGGCAAACACACAAAATATGCAATATTTTCCCAAAAAAATATTTCAAAAAGGAATATTTGATGTGAAGTAAATGGAGCCTTGAATTGGTCAAAAATTCATAACATTTTCCTCGTTATATTTCACCTTTTGGCTCTTTTAGTCCACTTTTTTTTAATTTTTTTAATAGCGCTTTTAGAATATGCCACGGTCCGTTAAACATTGAAAAATCAAAGCATACGAGGGCCATTTTGATATTTTTTTATTTTCAATTCCAATACAAGTTTGGTCCCTGGTGACCCGAAAGGGGCTCAGTCATAAAAATTAAAAAAAATAAGTATTTATTTTAATTTTATTCAACGCTTAAAAGTCTAGATCAACTTTAAGTCTGTCTATATAAAGGTATTTTTAAAATATATTTTAAGCCATTTTTAGGGCAAAATCACAATGTGTAATATTTCCCTCTGAAAAATGTCAAAGTGGAATCTTTGATGTGAAGTAAATGGAGCCTTAAATTTCTCAAAAATGTTCTCAAAAAATATTTCAAAGTACAATATTTGATGTGAAGTAAATGAGGCCTTGAATTGGTCAATAATTCATAACATCATTGACTTTAATTTATCCTTGTTTGTTTTTTAATGACAGTTTAAAAAACAAAACACTACACTTATTGGGGACTCTAAAGGGCCCCGCTCATAAGTGTTGAAAACAAGTGCTACATTTATTTATTTTTATTTTAAATTTTTTTATTTTCAAAACTTTAAGCTTCTAGATCAACTTCAGATCTATCCGTCAATTAGAATAATTTATTTTTGGTGTGTTTTATGCCCTGTTTCTCAAAGAAAAAGTAGTTTTTTCATATGGCAAACACACAAAATATGCAATATTTTTTTCCCAAAAATATTTCAAAGACGAATATTTGATGTGAAGTAAATGGAGCCTTCAATTGGTCAATAATTCATAATATCATTGACTTTAATTTATCTTTGTTTGTTTTTTAATGATAGTTTGGAAGAAAAGAACCCCCACTAAAATTATTGGACACCCAAAGGGGTCCCACTCATAAAAGTGTTGAAAATAAGCCATACATTTTTATTTTTATTTTTTACTTTAAAAACTTAAGCCTCGAGATCAACTTCAGATCTATCCGTCGATTAGAATAATTTATTTTTTATGGGTTTATTTTTGGTGTGTTTTATGCCCTGTTTCTCAACGAAAACTTAGTTTTTTATATGGCAAACACACAAAATATGCAATATTTTTCCCAGAAAATATTTCAAAGGAATAGTTGATGTGAAGTAAATGAAGCCTTCAATTGGTCAATAATTCATAATATCATTGACTTTAATTTATTCTTGTTTGTTTTTTAATGACCGTTTAAAAACCCCCCACTAAAATTATTGGGGACTCTAAAGGGCCCCACTCATAAGTGTTGAAAATAAGCCATACATTTATTTATTTTTATTTGTAATTTTAATTGTTTTTACTTTCAAAAGTAGAGCCTCTAGATCAACTTCAGGGGCCGTACTTATCAAGCTTCTTAGAGTGCCATTTTACACTTAAGTCCTGAGAATTTGCGAAATTTAGTCTTACTCTCAAACTTAAGAATAAAAGCTTTTTATCAACGTTCTTAAGTCTAAGAATCACTCCTACTCTCCACGATATTTAAGAGACCTTCAGAGGTGTCTTAAGTGGTTAGGAGTTGCCAGCAGGGGATGGCACTGAGGCGAGAGACGTGCGCGAACGTTCAGGGAGCGGAACTATGTCCTGGATTTGTTTGATGACGAGCAGCTGATCAAACGGTATCGTTTAGACAGAGCGGGTATTATTTTTGTCACAGATTTAATACTTTTCAATTCCTTGTTGATTTCTGCATGTGTCTGCAGTGGGCTAGTATATATAGAGCCACCCACACCAGTTTCAAATTAGTTGCCTAATTAATGAATTGGAAAGAAAATGTTATGAGAGTAGCGTATGTGTGTGGCCGTGAGGTGAGTGACGTCAGTGAGTGTGTGGGCGAGAGAAGAGAGGGAGCGGTAGCGTGAGTGCCGGCGGGGACTAGTTTGTTTTGTATTATTTTGTAGTTTATTGTCAAAATATACACTCCCATTGTCCACTTAAATATTTCCAAGATATTTCTTTATTCTTAGACAACGGATTCCCTTCCGTGATTGGTCATTTCTATGGACACAGAAATGACGTCACCTAAAATTCCGTTTACGGCACATAGTAATGTCGTAATTCAGCTCTGAGTGTGACACTTAAGATTCAGTCCTACACTTCGCTGAAAGTGTGAGTAAGACGCTTGATAACTAACTTTTAAGTGCAGCTTTCAGCGAAGAATTTATTTACTCTTAAAGGGAAACTTCGGTTTTTTTCAACCTGGGCCCTGTTTTCATAATTTTTTCTGTATATGTGAGTGCTGGATAAAACATTTTTTGAGGTCGCGCCAGTATTGAGCAGGGCAGGCAGCCTCCAGCCCAGCTAACGCTCGTACACAGGGCAACTGGCTCTCGTCAAAATTCGGCCTATAAACATGCATTTTTTTCACACTGACAGGCTCAGATAGTTACAATGAGTGTCCGACAACATACTAGAAAGGAGAAATTAACGTATGTCTCTACCTTTAGCTGGAGATCGCTGTTTGTTGTGAGCTGTGTCCAAATCTCACCACGCTACAAATCTCGTTCCGAAATCTCGCGATAACTCGCGACAAAACACCGGTGGAAAAACAGTTACCTGACTGAGGTGAAGAGAGACGACCGAAGTGATTTTTCAGCCATGACAGACAAACAAACAAACTTTTCTATAAAACTAAAATAACAGTCTTCGGTAATCCAACAGAAAATCACTTCAGTCATCTCTCTTCACCTCAGTCAGGTAACTGTTTTTCCACCGGTGTTTTGTCGCGAGTTATCGCGAGATTTCGGAACGAGATTTGTAGCGTGGTGAGATTTGGACACAGCTCACAACAAACAGCGATCTCCAGCTAAAGGTAGAGACATACGTTAATTTCTCCTTTCTAGTATGTTGTCGGACACTCATTGTAACTATCTGAGCCTGTCAGTGTGAAAAAAATGCATGTTTATAGGCCGAATTTTGACGAGAGCCAGTTGCCCTGTGTACGAGCGTTAGCTGGGCTGGAGGCTGCCTGCCCTGCTCAATACTGGCGCGACCTCAAAAAATGTTTTATCCAGCACTCACATATACAGAAAAAATTATGAAAACAGGGCCCAGGTTGAAAAAAACCGAAGTTTCCCTTTAAGTCAACTCTTAGCAGACTTCTTAGGAGTAATTCTAAGAAGCTTGATAAGTACGGCCCCAGATCTATCCGTCAATTAGAATAATTAATTTTTTATGGGTTTGTTTTTGGTGGGTTTTATGCCCTGTTTCTCAAAGAAAACTTAGTTTTTTATATGGCAAACACACAAAATATGCAATATTTTTCCAAGAAAAGATTTCAAAGACGAATAGTTGATGTGAAGTAAATGGAGCCTTGAATTGGTCAATAATTCATAACATCATAACTTTAATTTATCTTTGTTTTTGAATGACAGTTTAAAAAAAAAAAAACGCACTCAAATTCTTGGGGACCCAAAAGGGCCCCACTTATAAGTGTTGAAAATAAGTCATTTATTTATTTTTTACTTTCAAAACTTAAGCCTCTAGATCAACTTAAGATCTTTCCGTCGATTATAACAATTTATTTTTTATGGGTTTATTTATGGTGTGTTTTTATGCCCTGTTTCTCAAAGAAAACTTAGTTTTTTACATGGCAAACACACAAAATATGCAATTTTTTTTTTTTATTATTAAAAGAATATTTGATGTGAAGTAAATGAAGCCTTGAATTGGTCAATAATTCATAACATTATTTACTTTAATTTATCTTTGTTTGCTTTTGAATGACAGTTTAAAAAAAACAAAACTCTAAAATTCTTGGCGACTCTAAAAGGCCCACTCATAAGTGTTGAAAATAAATTCTTCATTTATTTTTTATTTTTTTACTTTCAAAATGTAAGCCTCTAGATCAACTTCAGATCTATCCGTCGATTATAAGAATTACTTTTGTATGGGTTTATTTTTGGTGTGTTTTATGCCCTGTTTCCCAAAGAAAACTTAGTTTTTTTTATATGGCAAACGCACAAAATATGCAATATTTTTCCCCAAAAACATTTCAAAGAGGAATATTTTATGTCAAGTAAATGGAGCCTTGAATTGGTCAATAATTCATAACATTTCGTTACATTTCACATGCACTTTTTATGTGTTTTTTTAATAGTGTTTTTAGAATGTGCTGTTAAACATTTAGCTGGGGGCGGCAAATGGCCCCCGGGCCGCACTTTGAACACCCTGATATAATTGAACTATTGCAGTAAAAAAAAAAATTAGGATAACGAGATTAATTGATTTATACATGTGCATGTCTGGTTCCGTTTGAGAAGTATGCCAGCGTAATGCTGTCATGTGCTGCAACATTAGCGTTGTGTTCAATTAATTGTCTAACTGTGACCCATCTGCTGCTCATGAGTGGACCATGAGACCCACAGAGTCGTGTTAAACACCAGCTTGTGACTCCTGACTCGTCTAATTAGACCGAACGTGACGGACCTCACTTGCCTTTTTCGTTTTTAACACGTCTTTCCCACGCCCTCAGGCATCAAGACGGCCTTTGTGAAGCAGCACTCCGACACGGCGTTCATCGCCGCCCACTGCGAGATGATCCCTATCGAGTGGGTGTGCCGGCGGGTGGCCACCGGGTCGTTCCTGAAGAGGAACCCTGGCGTTAAAGAGGGGTACCGCTTCTCGCCCCTCAAGATGGAGATGTTCTTCAAAGTGAGTGTCCTGCAACACTATGTTCACATGAAGATAAAGTGGAGCTGTGGTTAGCAGTGGTGTCTCTCATGCAGATGACATCATCTAGTTAGCATAATTGGCTATGACACGTGTAAGGATGGGTACCCAACACGGTGCTTTGATAGTAAAGGTGTGACTATTTGGGCACCTGACAATTCGATTCCTGGGGTGACAATTTGATTCAGAATCGATTCAACAGGATTCTCGCACTGTTTTATTAAGGAATTATAACGAAACATTTTCAAAATAGGTTGCATGGGGACAGCCTAAAAACTTTTTTAAATTGATTCTTATTTTAAAAAATATATATTTTTATCAATTTTTGAGTACAATTACATTTTATAATGTTATACTTGTAATAAATAAAAATCGCGATCTGGATGTGACCTTTATTTTTGTTTTTGTGCACCTCTTTTTCATTGACACCGACCAAAATTCCGTCAGTATTACCGGATATCAACTCATTTAAAATCAACTTTAGACAAACTTTATTGATCCACGAGGGAAATTGTTCTTTTTTTTTTTTTTTTTTTTTAAGACTTAGACAAACTAAAAAGACAAGTGATTTAAAAAAACAACAACAAGAAAAGTTGAGAATAATACCAAAAATAAAGTAAAATGAAGGAAGTCAAAGGAGCTACTGTGCTCTTTCAAGCGCATCAAAGGAAAGAAAATAAAACATTTTTAAAAAACTGCAAAATGAGATGTAGAACACTATTTTTGAAACATTAGTTTAGTATTTATCAATGTTCTAACTTCTCAGTTTCCTGATTTCCTTTAAAGGTGTTATTCTTTTAAATAGAACTCAACTACATAGTACAACAACAAAAAAATATATATATATATTTTCAATTGTTATTGGTGTGAATCTTTGGGCACCTCGCCATTCGATTCCGATTCTTGGAGTGAGAATTTGATTCATAATCGATACTCTATCAGTGTTTCCCATAAACTGCCAAGATACGAGTAATTTGCATTATTTACTACAATGATATGATTTTCTCTAAAAAGGCTAAAAAAAATGTATACTTACTAATTAATAATAACAGTTTTGTTTTAAACATCCATCCATCCATCCATTTTACAATATAATTACAACACTTTATGTACATATTTATATACAGATTTGAACAATAAGTTATTCACTGAAATATATTTATTAATTGTGGTTCTTACAAAAAATATATCTTATAAAATATAAAAGCTAAAATGTCTCTTAAAGCTCTGCCCCTTTAATTAGTGCATACTAAATAATTTAACTTTAGCCTACTACTACAACCATATTATTTACCAGTAACATAAAGTGAAACAGAGGCAGAGGTGTCCTGCCACAGTCAGTAACAAATAAACAGAAAACAGCAGTGGTCAAATACAAATAAGGCAACAAGAGAAGTATCCTACACTTCTCTTTTGTAAAGTAAATCTGAACAGTCTATATGGGCATCTACATCAACTATATGATTTGCCTGAGAAGCTGGACAGGACAAAAAAAAAAAAAAAAAAAAAATTTTATTTGTGGTGGACGTAATTCTTTCGTGGCGGGCCGCCACAAATAAATGAGTGTGTGGGAAACACTGTCTATTCAACGCGATTCTCCATTCAAACTGATTTTTGCAATGTATTATTTGGTATAATAATAAAAACACCTTAACAAAACAGCTTACAGGTTACAAAACCTCCTTTTGGTTGCTGACGTATGACACATATGTGCACTAAGTAAGCATAGAGATGGCCTAAAAAAATTTTTTTTTTTAATTCATCAAAAAAAATGACTAAAAAAAAACAGGATTTGAATGTGATCAACATTTTAGCACCCCTAATTATTACATACCGTATGATAGTTTGTAAAAATAACAATAAATTCTTAAATATCTGCTTGTCACCTTGACTTACGATTTCAAAGCATGTTATCCATCAATTTGTACGTACAAAAATCCAATAACCAAATGCATAGGCAATAATATAATGAGGCGATTATACTTTTATATTCTTACATTCACTGTTACAAGCGGCCCTCTGACTGCGATCTGGCCCTCGATGAAAAGAAGTTCAACACCCCTGTCCTACATGATTGGTCAAAAGCCCTCACGTGACTACAGGGCACCATGTTGGACACTAGCTCTTTATACACATCTACACACTGCTGCCATCTAGTGTCTTGGTATTGCAACTGCATGCAAAGTCTACTGTGTAATACTTGCAAATGAGACTCAGAAGTGTAAGAAAACAAGATCCAACTGAACAATTTTTTATTGTTCAAAAAAAAAACAAAAAACTTTATTATTAAACACACACAGAAGTACACAACATCATGACCAATATTGTCAATTGATATTGATTAAAATGTCAAAGGTACTCACCAGTACATCAGTATTTTTTTTTTTTAAGTCTAAAAAAATAAATTACATATTTTCATATTATTTCTTCAATGCAAGGAGGTGGCCGCCACAGATGGACCAATGTGTAAAAATGTTGCTGTCTTTTAGATAAAGAAAAAAACTGATTTTTTTTTTTTTTATAATAAACCCATTTTATTCAAAGACTAACACAATGCGTAGCTTTAGCATTTTACAGCTGTGCAAAAACCAAATTGCAACCATCCGCTTTTGTGCTCCAGGATGACGCCAACAACGACCCCCAGTGGTCGGAGGAGCAGATCCTGGAGGCCAAATTCCTCCTGGGCGGCCTTACCATCGGCAAGTGTGAGGTGGACGTGATGAACCGCAGCACGGTGGCCATCTTTGAGATCCTGGAGAAGTCGTGGGCCACGCAGAACTGCACTCTGGTGGACATGAAGGTGCGTGTGTGAGATGCTTGTCGCCCCCTGCTGGTAAAGCCTGAAGATGGCCGCTGTATATTTAGTCGCTCTTTTTGATCGGCCCCAGATTGAGTTTGGCGTGAACGTGAAGACCCAGGAGATCGTTCTGGCTGATGTGATCGACAATGACTCGTGGAGACTGTGGCCTGCTGGAGATAGAAGCCAGCAAAAAGATAAGCAGGTCAGCTTTGCTGCTTTTTTAAACAAATAAATCTATGCCGGTGATTTTTTTTTTTTCTTTTCTAAATGAGACGACGTGAGGACTTTGCTCTTCTTCTTTCCAGGTGTATCGGGACCTCAAGGAGATCACACCAGAGGCGATGCAGATAGTCAAGAGGAACTTTGAGTGGGTTTCCGAAAGGGTCAAGGTGCGCTTTATCCTTTTTATCCTCATACTCCGCTTATCAGGAGACTTTTAGTCTTTTGTTTGCACTTTAAAAAAAAAAAAAAAAAACTGCTCTGTTAGCATGCATCAGTAAATTGGGGCCCTAAGCAGAATATTATTTGGAAGCAAAATATTTCTAAACTATTTTATATTTATATTAAACCGTTTTTTATACTTTTTTGATCAAAATATAATTTATTTTAGTAGAAAATAACAATTTTAACATTAAAAGATGCCTTTGTAATCAGGTCCGCCCCATGCTCAATTGGGGTCTATTACCATTTATTTTTTGTTCACACTATTTGTCTTTTATGCTTTTTTTAATCCAACATTAATTTCATTTGATGCAAGTGTACTAAAACGAATTAATGGGAAATTGTTCTTTTTTTAGTACAAAAACTAAACTTTTTTAAGTCTTTTTTTTTTTTTTTTTTGTCAAACATTAATTTCATTTGATGTAAGTGTTGTACTTGAATTAATGGGAAATTGTTCTTTTTTAGTGCAACAAACTAAACTTTTCCAGATCTTTTGTTTTCTGTCTTTTATGCTTTTTTTTTAAGCAATCATTAATTTAATTTGATGCAAGTGTACTAAAACGAATTAATGGGAAATTTCTTTTTTTAGTGCAAAAAACTAAACCTTTCAAATACTTTTTTTTTTTTTTTTTTGTCTTTTATGCTTTTTGAATCAAACATTAATTTCATTTGATGTAGGTGTTGTACTTGAATTAATGGGACATTTTTATTTTTTTAGTGCAAAAAACAAAACTTTGCCAAATCTATTTTTTTTCTTTTTTTTTCTTCTAGTCTTTTACGCTTTTTTCAATCAAACATTAATTTAATTTGATGCAAGTCTTGTACTAAAACGAATGAATGGGAAATGAAGCAAAAAACTAAACTTTTCCAAATCTATTCTTTTATCTTTCTTTTTTTTCTTTTTTTTTAACATTTGTTTGAGTTTCCATGGCAGTTACATGCTACACGAATGCGATCAAATGTTTTTCTTTTTTTTTTTAACAAAACACTCACAAAATAAAATAAAATAGGGGTAAATAAACAAAAAATAGGTAAATACAAATGGAAAAAAACACCCAATTAAATAAACCAAAATTACAGCAACAAATACATCAGTCAAATTGACACAAAGCCACAGACTGCACACAGGGCAAATAACAAAAAGTTTATCTATGGACATTGCATTTTAGTCGGGGTAAAATAGAAGATCAGTTTCTTTACATATTTAAGGAAAACACCCCATACTTGTTGAAATGTTGTAGAACAGCCATTCAATGTCAGCCTAATATTTCCCAGTTTGAGGAAATAAAGAACATCTCTGATCTAGCAGGGTGGCGTCGTTGCCTTCCAATTGAACACAATGAGTTTTCTCGCCAACAAAGTAGTAAAAGCTACAGTATTATTTTTGGATTTGTCAAGGGAAGAAGACTACCACCACCCCAATTAACCCACTTAAAGGATTCGGGACAATCTTTTCGCCAATAATGACAGACTGAGTATTTCCCAATCTACTCTGACCGGGATTTGAACCCAGCACCCCCACCTTAACAAATAAGCACTAATGCTTGGCACCACAGGAGCCAATGAGACTATGTGAGGGAATTTGCTGTTGTATACTGTAATCTGCGGTAAAATTTCATACGAAGCGCCCTGTCATTTGTTAATTGACATTTTCCATGCACTTTGTCATTCAAAATACCCCAACCACTGTGATTATGGTAATATTCATATTAAATTACTATTATACTATTTATACAACATTTTGGGTTGAAATTGGGGGTTAAATCACCAAAAATGATTCCCGGGCGTGGCACAGCTGCTGCCCACTGCTCCCCTCACCTCCCAGGGGGTGATCAAGGGGATGGGTCAAATGCAGAGGACAAATTTCCCCACACCTAGTGTGTGTGTGACAATCATTGGTACTTTAACTTTAACTTTAACTTAACTTAACTTTTGGCCAGTACAAAAACTTCATCGGAAAGAACTGCCAAAAAGGTTTTGATTGTACAGCGATGTATTGTGCAGGAACCTATCATAAAAGCAACCTAAGGATGCCCTATTGAATGCACTGTGGTCGTCTATCACCTTGTATTTTGTTACTATAGCTTTCTTAGGTTTCTGATTGGCTTAAATCAGGGGGCTAAAATCCAAACTTTTTCCACCAAAGGCTGCCTACTGAGAGTCAGAGCTTGCTGGGGCCATTTGGATATGTTTTGATTTGTAAACATTTATAATATTTAAAGACTTGTGACAGTGTATTAGTGGTAATATCAACATTTAAGCTTTTGGCTCCTTTTTTCTTACATTTTTTTTTTCTTTTTCATTTGGATAATATGACTTAAAATCTGCTCCGCCGCTCCCAGTCTGTGGAACGCTCTCCCTGACCACATGAGAGCACCACAGACTGTGGATGCTTTTAAAAAAGGCGTAAAAACCCTTCTTTAAAAAAAACCAGCCTTTTTTTAAATATATGCATACTGGTTTTAGCATATGGCTGTTCTAGTTTTTATTTTTTTGTATTATATATATATTTTTTTTAATACACTGTAGCACTTTGAGGTTGTTTACTCAATGTAAAGTGCTTTTTACAAATAAAATGTATTATTATTAAAATGGTATTGCCATTAAGTGATTGTAGTGCCCCCAGTTTAAGAATGTGCTTGACAGCCATTGCGCTTAGATGTTGACATCTAAGGATGTCTAACGGACTACATTGCGCCCCCTAGCTGCTGCTGGAGTCCCAGGCCGGGGGCAGAGTGGTGGTCCTGATGGGCTCCACCTCAGACCTGGCCCACTGCGAGAAGATCCGGAAGGCGTGTGGCTCCTACGGCGTTCCCTGCATACTGAGAGTCACCTCGGCTCACAAAGGCCCGGATGAGACTCTGCGCATTAAAGCCGAATACGAAGGTGAGTGGTTGTCGTAACAGGAAGTAGCTCCCGTGACGTCACAGCCGGATCTAACCCTCAGGAGACGGCGTTCCGACCGTGTTTGTGGCGGTGGCCGGCAGAAGCAACGGCCTCGGGCCCGTGATGTCCGGAAACACGGCGTACCCAGTCATCAACTGCCCGCCTCTGACCCCCGAATGGGGCTCCCAAGATGTTTGGTCCTCCCTCCGAATGCCGAGCGGTGAGTTCCTCTTCGCCTCGCGTGTAAAATCTGGATGAGCATCAGCGAACCTCTCTTTGCCGTCCTGCCGCAGGTCTGGGCTGTCCCACCATCCTCTCCCCAGATGCGGCGGCTCAGTTTGCGGCTCAGGTCTTCGGGCTGACCAACCACCTGGTGTGGTGCAAGCTGAGGGCCTCCATGCTCAACACCTGGGTGGCCCTCAAGGTGGCCGACAAGAAGCTTCAGGCCTGCAGCATCTGAGCTGACCGCCACCTCAGCGGGCCTGCTTCCGCTCTTCATCACCCTCCAAACATCAATCTGTACCTGCGTCACAAACTAATCATTCCATTCAAATCAATTTGATAAACTTTCTAACAAACTTAGTCTGCTTTGTTTTGATGACATTTTATGTGCGCTGATGGAGAAATGATTCAACATGAAGCAAGTAGTTTTCCCTGTATTTGGAAATTAATTTCACAAATAAATACCATTAATTCAAGTCATATTTTTGTAAAATTTCACAAATACCATTAATACAAGTCATATTTTTGTAACATTTTACTAATAAATGCCATTAAGTCCTATTTTTGTAAAATTCCCAGTATAAAAAAAAAGTTAGTTTTTGTTTTGTGCTATACAGAGAATATTTGTGAATATGTATTTATTCAGCTGTCAGCTGAAATTAGTAATTATAGGAAGTTTAAAAAAAAAAAAATGTATTGAAAATATTAATTACATTTTTAGTCATTTAATATTGTTTTACTTGATAGTATAGTACAATCCTTTTGTTTAAAACAAATATTATTGTAGACAAATTTCAGTAGATATTTTTTTAAGACTGGATTGGATCCGAGTAATGACAAATATTGAAAATATGTTTTGTAGATTAAAATAATACTGTATATATATTTTTTCAAATTTAGTTTAATTTATACAACATTTTTCATACACAGGCAAAACAAAACGTTTGACTTATTTTTGTAAATTCAAATCGTGAAGTGAATCATATTTATATGGCGCTTTTATCTAATGACTCAAAGCGCTTTACATAGTGAAATCCATTATCTAAGTTACATTTAAACCAGTGTGGGTAGGCACTGGAAGCAGGTGGGTAAAGTGTCTTGCCCAAGGACACAAAGGCAGTGACTAGGATGGCAGAAGCGGGGATCGAACCTGCAACCCTCAAGTTGCTGGCACAGCCACTGTACCAACCGAGCCACAAATTAATTTAAATTATAAATAAAGTTAAAGTACCAATGATTGTCACACACACACACACTAGGTGTGGCGAAAATATTCTCTGCATTTGACCCATCACCCTTGATCACCCCCTGGAAGGTGAGGGGAGCAGTGGGCAGCAGCGGTGCCATGTCCGGGAATCATTTTTGGTGATTTAACCCCCAATTCCAACCCTTGATGCTGAGTGCCAAGCAGGGAGGTAATGGGTCCCATTTTTATAGTCTTTGGTATGACTCGGCCGGGGTTTGATCTCACTACCTACCGATCTTGCACATTCATTGTTTGAAGCCGGCGGCGGTTCTGGGTGTTGTTGATAAATGGATTTCGCTTTGCATAGTAAAGTTTTAACTTGTACTTAAAGATGTAGTGACGAACTGTAGTTACTGACAGTGGTTTTCTGAAGTGTTCCTGAGCCCATGTGGTGATACCCTTTACACACTGATGTCGCTTTTTGATGCAGTACCGCCTGAAGGATCGAAGGTCACGGCCATTCAATGTGTTGTTTTTTTTTAATCATTTTGTTTAATTTGTTCAGCATTGATACACAGCCAAAACAAAGGACTTTACACAAAAGATGAGACTTATATTTTTGTAAATTTACAATGAAGTGAATTATATTTATATAGCGCTTTTCTTTAGTGACTCAAAGCGCTTTGCATAGTGAAACCCAATATCTAAGTTACATTTAAACCAGTGTGGGTGGCACTGGGAGCACGTGGGTAAAGTGTCTTGCCCAAGGACACAACGGCAGTGACTAGGATGGCGGAAGTGGGGATCGAACCTGCAACCCTGGTACCCACCGAGCCACAAATTAATTTAAATTATAAATAAAATGCACATTCATTGTTTGATATACACGCATTATTTTGCATATTTAATGTTTACTTATTTTAAAAGATTCATTTTGCGTTTTTTCTGCTTAGGTAAGCTAATTTATAACCTGGAAAATGCCGCTACTTTTCCACAAATGAATCAATTCTTTACTATCCAGCTGCAGTTGCACCCATTCTGCCTCTAGAGGGAACCAGTGAGCCAAGCACACGTCTTTTAACCTCGCAGTCACTTCCGATAGTTTCGAGCCAAGGGTTTGAAAAGTTGCCATTTTCTAAAATTTGCGTCCTATAATAGCGCGTCAGCCTTCCTATTTTCTTAACGTTTAACCGACCTTAGATGATTTTTTTTTAATAGATGTGCTATTTGGATTTACACTGTATGAAAAACAATTTGAAAAGGAATTTTACCTTAGCAACCTCATTATACTATTGGCTAAGTTTTATATTCATAAATGCAAGTTTCTCAATACCCGACCTGTTTTTGCTGTGCCTTTAAAAAACAATTAGAACTCTACGTTATATATATATATATATATATATATATATATATATGTGTATATGTATATATGTATATATATATGTATATATTTATATATGTATATATGTATATGTATATATATATGTATATGTATATATGTATATGTATATATATATGTTTTTGTTGTGCCTTTAAAAAAGAATTAGAACTCTACGTTATATATATATATATATATATATATATATATATATATATGTATATGTGTATATAATGATAAATGGGTTATACTTGTATAGCGCTTTTCTACCTTCAAGGTACTCAAAGCGCTTATATATATATGTGTATATATATACATATGTATGTATATATGTATATATATATATATATATATATATATATATTTATATATATATACATATGTATGTATATATATATATACATATGTATGTATATATATATATATAAATATTTTTATGTATATATATATATATATATATATATATATATATATATATATATATATATATATATATATATATATATATACAGGTATACACATACATACATACTTTTAATTTTCCTGAGGGAACTCTCCTGAAGGAATCAAAGTACTATCTATATATATCTATATATATATATATATATATATATATATATATATATATATATATATATATATATATATATATATATAGATATACTGTATATATATATACTGTATATATATATATATACATATATATATATATAAATAAATATATACAGTATATATATATTAAAATATATATATATATATATATATATATATATATATATATACCTGTATAGGCTCCAGCACCCCCCGCGACCCCAAAAGGGACAAGCGGTAGAAAATGAATGGATGGATTTATATATATATATATATATATATATATATATATATATATATATATATATATATATATATATATATATAGCATTCTATTTTAGTTACTTTATTGAGTTTACAACTCCCTGGTGCTGTTTTGTACTGTTTTTGTACTTATTTTGATTATTATTTCTCAATTGTTTGTAAATGTTGCAATTTATAAATAAAGGTTTATAAAATAAAACATAAAAATTATATTCGAAAATGTTTTAAAAATAAATAAATAAATAAACAACCTTTGATGTTCCAAATCCCGGTGGGCGTAAAACGGTAGGAAAAAGCTGCAAAGTGTTCGGTTCAGTGTGTGCGTGCGCACAACCTTCCTCACTTGCAGCAGAGGAAGTCAGACCACGTGACTTCACTCCAACAACAACAACAACAATGGCCGCCATGTTCCCGGCTCCAGCTCCCTGACGACCGTAACATGGCAACTACATCCCCATCCATCCATTAACTACATCTCAACCTGTAATCATCCACCCTTTGAGCCTTCTTCACCTTCTCCTTGCTTACTAATGCTGCTATATTTTTTTTAAATCCTTCGACTCACCACGCAGTGTTTCCCCGCTCGCTATCGCCATGGAGACCACAACAGCATGAGTCACCAGCCAGGTCTTCCTCGCTATAATGAGTCAACATGAGTACATCCCGCCCGCTGTAAGTGAGACGATGGACGAGGTTGACAAAACAAAAACGTTTTATTGACACCAAGTAGCACTACTGATGTTTATTTACACGTCATATTCACACCGTAGGAATTACAATCATGTCCTAACCGTACTTCCGGGCTGCCGATGACGTCACAGCGCGCCCAAGTCGTGACAGGAGCGGGACTTCTGCCTCAGCATCCGGCCCACGTCGCGCTCGCGCTGGTACCGAGGAACCAGGCTGGACAGGAAGCGCTTGGCCCGCGAGGTGATGCTCTCCCGCTGGCCTCCTCCGCTCATGTCCTCCGGGCTGGTCCCCGGGGCCCACGGAGGCTGGCCCCGCGCTAACCGCACGACGCACTCCAGGAGCTCCTGAGTGCGGTGGTCCAGAGAGGCCGAAATCTCCAGGTAGAGACAGTTGAAGAGTGCGGCGCTCGACATGGCCTCTGTGGGACGACGCAGACACGGGATTGGGGTTTTAACCAGCAGGGAGACATATTTGGTGATGTTAGCCTAATGTGCCGCAGGTTAAAACACAATAACAACGGTCACAGGTGCTGTTCCACTCCGGTCCTGTAAGTGGCGGTAATGTGCATTAGATTGTAGTGGACAACTGACACACAAATGAAACAAATCATGGACTCCATTTACAAATGTTTTTTAGAGCCACACTTAAAACACTGCTGGACTCTAGAAAGAGGATCCGCAGCCTCCGTAGCAGAACCTCCAGGTTCTGTAACAGCTTCTTCCCTCAGGCCATAAAGACTCTTGAACGCATCATAATAATCCCATCAATTCCCCCCCAAAACGGATTAACTCGCTGGACTATAAAGACAATATAACATACCGTATTTTTCGGACTATAAGTCGCAGTTTTTTTCATAGTTTGGCCGGGGGTGCGACTTATACTCAGGAGCGACTTATGTGTGAAATTATTAACACATTACCGTAAAATATCAAATAATATTATTTAGCTCATTCACATAAGAGACTAGACCAGGGGTCGGCAACCCGCGGCTCTAGAGCCGCATGTGGCTCTTTAGCGCCGCCCTAGTGGCTCTCTGAAGCTTTTTCAAAAATGTATGAAAAATGGAAAAAGATGAGGGGGAAAAAAACTTTTTTGTTTGTTTTAGTATGGTTTCTGTGGGAGGACAAACATGACACAAACCTCCCTAATTGTTATAAAGCACACTGTTTGTATTAAACATGCTTCACTGATTCGAGTATTTGGCGAGCACCGTTTTGTCCTACTAATTTTGGCGGTCCTTGAACTCACCTTTAGTTTGTTTCCATGTATAACTTTCTCCGACTTCCTAGGACGTGTTTCATGCCACTTCTTTTTCTGTCTCATTTTGTCCACCAAACTGTTAACGTTGTGCGTGAATACACAAAGGTGAGTTTTGTTGATGTTATTGACTTGTGTGGAGTGCTAATCAGACATATTTGGTCACTGCATGACTGCAAGCTAATCGATGCTAACATGCTATTTAGCCTAGCTATATGTACATATTGCATCATTATGCCTCATTTGTAGCTATATTTGAGCTCATTTAGTTTCCTTTAAGTCATCTCAATTCAATGTATATCTCATGACACACTATCTGTATGTAATATGGCTTCTAATTTGTTGCGGCTCCAGACAGATTTGTTTTTGTATTTTTGCCCCAATATGGCTCTTTCAACATTTTGGGTTGCCGACCCCTGGACTAGACGTATGAGATTTCATGGGATTTAGCGATTAGGAGTGACATATTGTTTGGTAAACGTATAGCATGTTCTATATGTTATAGTTATTTGAATGACTCTTACCATAATATGTTATGTTAACATACCAGGCACGTTCTCAGTTGGTTATTCATGCCTCATATAACGTACACTTATTCAGCCTGTAGTTCACTATTCTTTATTGCCTTTCAAATGTCTATTCTTGGTGTTGGATTTTATCAAATAAATTTCCCCCCAAAATGCGACTTATACTCCAGTGTGACTTATATAGGTTTTTTTCCTTCTTTATTATGCATTTTCGTCAGGTGCGACTTATACTCCGAAAATCACGGTACATCCATAAACAAGGATGCATATGCAAACGTGCAATATATTTATCTGTACAGTAATCTATTTATTTATATCTGCACATGATTGCTCTTTTATGCTGCACTACAACGAGCTAATGCAACAAAATTTTGTTCTTATCTGTACTGTAAAGTTCAAATTTGAATGACAATAAAAGGAAGTCTAAGTCAAACTTGGGAAAAAAATGAGATTTTTTTTAGGAAAACTTGATTTGAATTTAAAAATGCAAAAAAGTTGGAATTTTGCAAAAACGAGTTGAAAATGTGCAACAATAAAGTCGCAACTATTATTAGAAAAAAGTTGTAATATTAAGTGAAAAAAGTAAAAATGTGTCATACAAAAAACATTTTATTGAGAACAAAATTAACATTTTTACAAGAAAGATATGAAGAGAAAACATATATTTATGAGGAAAAAACGATTTTGTGAATAAAAATAAAATAAACACGGTTGATAATATACACAACTGAATTGTAACATTGAGGGGAAAAAATTAAGAGAAAAATACGTAATTTTAAGAAGAAAGTAAAAATATTTATGACAAAATGGTAACATTTAAAATACAAAGCATTTGTAATATGTAATAAGAAAAGTAAGGGTTTTTTGAAAAGATAAAATTGTAATATTAAATAAAAAGTAACATTTATACAAAAAATATATAATATCAAAAGAAAAAAGTGTCATTTTTATAATATAAAGAGAAAAAATGACATTTTTACAAGTAAAAATGTAATAAAAAAGGAAAAATTTACATTTTTAAGAGAAAAAAAGATGTAATATCAAGTAAAAAGTGTCATTTTTATAATACAAAGAGAAAAAGTTTTTTATTAGACGAGCGATGCAATGTCAAGAGGTATAAAGTTGAATAAAATGAAATAATAAAATGGTCTCTGTGGGATGACGCAGACACATAGTTGGAGTTTTAACCAGCAGGGAGACCTATTTGGTGATGTTAGCCTAATGTGCCGGAAGTTAAAACACAATAACAACGGTCACAGGTGCTGTTCTACTCCGGTCCTGTAAGTGGCGGTAATGTGCATTAGATTGTAGTGGACAACTGACACACAAATGAAGCAAATCATTGATTCCATTTACAAACCCCAAAACCAGTGAAGTTGGCACGTTGTGTAAATGGTAAATAAAAACAGAATACAATGATTTGCAAATCCGTTTCAACGTATATTCAGTTGACTAGACTGCAAAGACAAGATGCTTAACGTTCGAACTGGAAAACGTTGTTTTTTGGAAATATTAGCTCATTTGGAATTTGATGCCTGCAAATTGTTTCAAAAAAGCTGGCACAAGTGGCAAAAAAGACTGTGAAAGTTGAGGAATGCTCATCAGACAGTTATTTGGAACATCCCACAGGTGAACAGGCTAATTGGGAACAGGTGGGTGCCATGATTGGGTATAAAAGCAGCTTCCATGATGGTGAACAAATGCGTGAGCAAATTGTCCAACAGTTTAAGAACAACATTTCTCAACGCGCTATAGCAAGGAATTTAGGGATTTCACCATCTACGGTCCGTAATATCACCAAAAGGTTCAGAGAATCTGGAGAAATCCCTGCACTTAACATTGAATGCCAGTGACCTTCGATCCCTCAGGTGGTACTGCATCAAAAAGCGACATCAGTGTGTAAAGAATATCACCACATTAGCTCAGGAACACTTTAGAAAATCACTGTCAGCAACTACAGTTTGTCGATACATCTGTAAGTGCAAGTTAAAACTCTACTATGCAAAGCGAAAGCCATTTATCAACAACACCCAGAAACGCCGCCAGCTTCGCTGGGCCCGAACTCATCTAAGATGGAGTGATGCAAAGTGTAAAAGTGTTCTGTGGTCTGACGAGTCCACATTTCAAATTGTTTTTGGAAACGGTGGACGTAGTGTCCTCTGAAACAAAGAGGAAAAGAACCATCCGGATTGTTCTAGGCGCAAAGTTCAAAAGCCAGCATCTGTGATGGTATGGGGGTGTATTAGTGCCCAAGACATGGGTAACTTACACATCTGTGAAGGCACCATTAATGCTGAAAGGTACATACAGGTTTTATGTTGCCATCCAAGCAACGTTATCATGGACGCCCCTGCTTATTTCAGCAACACAATGCCAAGCCACGTGTTACAACAACGTGGCTTCATAATAAAAGAGTGCGGGTACTAGACTGGCCTGCCTGTAGTCCAGACCTGTCTCCCATTGAAAATGTGTGGTGCATTATGAAGCCTAAAATACCACAACTGAGACCCCCGGACTGTTGAACAACTTAAGCTGTACATCAAGCAAGAATGGGAAAGAATTCCACCTGAAAAGCTTCAAAAATTGGTCTCCTCAGTTCCCAAACGTTTACTGGGTGTTGTTAAAAGGAAAGGCCATGTAACACAGTGGTAAAAATGCTCCTGTGCCATCTTTTTGCACTGTGTTGCTGCCATTAAATTCTAAGTTAATGATTATTAACAAAAAAAAACAAGTTTCTTAGTTTGAACATTAATATTTTGTCTTTGCAGTCTATTCAATTGAATATATGTTGAAAAGGATTTGCAAATCGTTGTATTCTGTTTTTATTTACGAATTACACAACGTGCCAACTTCACTGGTTTTGAGTTTTGTACAAAGGGTTTTTAGAGCCACTCTTAAAACGTGGGAAAAAAAGTAGACATTTTTTTAGGAAAACTCGATTTGAATTTCAAAATTCAAAAAAGTTGGAATTTTGCAAAAACGTTGAAAATGTGCAACAATAAAGTCGCAGCTATTATTAAAAAAAAGTTGTAATAGCAAGTGAAAAAAGTAAACTTTGTATTAGAAAAAAAAAAAATACAATACCATCTTTACAAGAAAGATATAAAGAGAAAAAATATTTTTTGTGAGGAAAAAATGTTGCAAAATTAAGAGGATTTTTTTGTGAATAAATATTAAATAAGATAAATGCAGTTAATAATATACAAGACTGAATTGTAATATTGAAAGAGTGAGAAAAATATGTAATTTTAAGAAGAAAGTAAAATATTTATGACAAAATGGTACAATTTTACAAGAAACAATTGTAATATATAATATCAAGAGAAAAAAAGTGTAATCTTTATAATACAAAGATAAAAAATTAACATTTTACAAGAAAAAACTGCAATATAAAAGGAGAAAATACATTTTTTATGAGAAAAATAATGTAATATCTAGAAAAAAAGTGATATTTTATAATACAAAGAGAAAAAGTTAAATTTTTATTAGAAGAGGGATGCAATGATAAGAGGTAAAAAGTTAAATAAAATGAAAAAAAAGTTAAAACATTAAAAAAAAGTAGCAAAACTTTTGTATTAGTAAAAGAAAAGTATACTTTTCTTTTTAATTAAAGGACAAAAAGTGTTATATTTTATGCGAAAATTAAGAGTAAAAATTTATGTTATGATGAAAAAGAGAACTTTTTTTTGAGAAAAAATATTGAAATATTATTGCTGCAAGAGTAAAATTGTAATTTAAAGAAACAACAATTGCAACATGAGATACGTTTTGTTAGTGCAGAAAAAACTCTAATGGTGGATATTTTTATAAAACATTTTTGAACATAATTATGTTTTGGTAACATTCCGCCTTTTTTCTCATAATGTTCCTTTTTTACCCTCAGGATGGCCTTTAAGCCTGATCAGATTTTCCCGGTTGTCATAACAAAGCGAAGCTGATGATAGAAAACATACGTAACAAAAAATAATGACATTAACAATGTTAAAACATTTTTTTTTACAAAGCCTCGTACAACATGATTTATTTTTTTTACATTAATGTTCTGATAAAACTGCCTGCATGTCCCATAATGTCAGTCTGTACCTTGAGATGTCACCTCACGGGAGCGGACCAGGTCGCTCTTGTTGCCCACCAGGATGATGGGGGTCTGGGGCTGAGTCTCTCGCAGGAGGAGGCGGAGCTGGGCCGTGCGGTGGAAGCTCCGCCTGTCGGTCACAGAGAACACCAGGACGCACACCTCGCACTGCAGCGCCGAAAGGTCCTGAAAACACAAAATGCTTAGAACAGGGGTTTCCAAACTTTTTCCACTGAGGGCCGCACATGGAAAAATTAAAGCATGTGGGGGCCATTTTGATATTTTTCATTTTCCAATCATAACAAAATGTATGCATTTTTTATTTATTTTACCTTTAGTGGTCCCGGGGTCTCAGTCTTTAAAATGTTAAAAATAAGTCAGATTATTATTATTTTTTTAATTATTTAACGCTTACAGTAAATCTTTATATCAACTTCAAGTTGATATAAAGTAATACAAATTTAAAAAAATGTTTTATGGCTTTTCTGTCAAACACAACTTAGTTTTTTTTAATAGTAAAACTGAAATATGCAGTGTTTAGTCATTAGAGCCCTAAAAGTTAAATAATGCAGGACGCCATTGATTTGAATTGTTTCATATTTTTGAGTAATCACAGTGAAAAGATAAATAAAAAAATCACTAAATATATTTGGGATCCAAAAGGTGCCCCACTCATAAAGTGATACATTTTTATAAGGTTTTTCTTTTACTTTCAACACTTAAGTTACGAGATCAACTTTAGATATATCTGTCGATTTTATGCTGGAACTATTATTTTGTTTGTTTTATGCGCTTTTGTCAAAGAAAACTTTGATGTTTTTATATGGCTACTACACAATATATGCAATATTTGCCACATAAAACATTTTAAAGTGAAATATTTGAAGTAATTGGAGCCCTGAAAATAATTCATTATAACATGGATTTTTTGTCATTATTATTATTTTTTGAGCAATGGCAAAAAAAAGAAAAATGAAGAAAGACAAAAGAAAAAAAACAGCCTGCATGGCAGATTTTGTGTCAACATTGCAACTTTTTCTCGTTAGATTTCACCTCATTCCACTTTTTTTAATGTTCTTTTTTATTTTAACAATAGTATTTCCAGAATGTGTGGCGGGCCGGTAAACAATTAGCTGCGGGCCGCAAATGGCCCCCGGGCCGCACTTTGGACACTACTGGCTTAGAATAAACACAATCACTTATTTGACTCACACTGGGATCTCCTGTAGTTGCAGCTCCACCTGGTGGATGGGGGTGGTCACTGTGACACTAGGCCCAAATAACGTTTTTTACCCGCCAAAACTATTGCCCGACAAATGTGTGACCCAAACAAACTAACAAAAAATTATTCTTGAAGACAACATTTGTACTTTGAGGGAACAAATCCCACAATAAGAACAACAACTGTGATGTCTGTTTGTGTCGCCGCACTCCCACAGGAGTTGGACACATTCATGCATTCATTTTACACGTGTGTGGGTAACACACACACATTCACACGCAAACACACACCTCTGAATAGTGCCTTAGGGGAAAGAGGAGAAGGTGCAAAACAAAGCGGTAATGAGCACATTCAGTCTCTCCAGGTCGTCACGACATCTGGGAGCTTGAGGGTCGTTTTTCTTTTTGCTCAAAAAGGTTCATTATATCTTCTTGTTCATATACTTTTTTACATTTTCTTGTAATCAGACCATATTTTCGGTTAATTACATGGAATCTTTACCTGACATGACAGGTAAAGATTCCATCTAATATACTGAAAATATGGTCTGATTACAAGAAAATTAAAAAAGTCAATGTTTTTCTCTTTTATTTTTCTATTGCATCGCCATAAAAATGATGTGTTCGCATACTAATATGCTACTTGTATCGTCTATTTGTATTAAAGTTCTTCACAATCGTTCGTATGCACACTGGTAGAAAATAGATATATAGAGCAGCGTTTTTCAAGCACTGATACAGTCTGGTGTGCCGTGGGAGATGATCTCATTTCACCTGTTTGGGTTAAAAATATTTTTTTGCAAATCAGTACCGTATTTTTCGGAGTATAAGTCGCTCCGGAGTATAAGTCGCACCGGCCGAAAATGCATAATAAAGAAGGGCAAAAAATATATATAAGTCGCATTTTTGGGGGACATTTATTTGATAAAACCCAACACCAAAAATAGACATTTGAAAGGCAATTTAAAATTAAAACTCTTTCATCAACTTTTAATCAGAAGGGTTCAATCTCTCTCCTGTGGTAATTTAAAGCCGACACGACAAACGCGCTCAGAGGAGATAATGTTTGAAAAAAGGTGACTGTTTTTACTCAACTTTTGTTTTGAAGGGGGAATTGCAAACTTCCTGTTGATTTTTGCTGGGGGTTGTCAACATATGAAATATAGGTCTAAGTGAGACCTACATAGAGGGTTTTTGTTTCATGTCTCTACGACATTCCTACTGGGAGTTAGAGGCAGTTTTGTCTGTGTTTTCTTCCTAGGGGGCGCTAGAGCGCAATTTTGAGTTTTGGGGTTTGGTTTTTTGATTAGATCGCAATTTTCGTCAGTTCTGATGTGTGTGTCCAATTTGGTGAGTTTTGAAGCATGTTAACGGGGTCAAATTACAGCTCAAAGAGGCGGCTGTATAATAATAAAGAATAATAATAATAAAACGCTAGAAATACAATAGGGTCCTCTGTCCCAAAGGGACCCGGTCCCTAATAAGTAAAGAATAGTGAACAACAGGCTGAATAAGTGTACGTTATATGAGGCATAAATAACCAACTGAGAACGTGCCTGGTATGTTAACGTAACATATTATGATAAGAGTCATTCAAATAACTATAACATATAGAACATGCTATACGTTTACCAAACAATCTGTCACTCCTAATCGCTAAATCCCATGAAATCTTATACGTCTAGTCTCTTACGTGAATGAGCTAAATAATATTATTTGATATTTTACGGTAATGTGTTAATAATTTCACACATAAGTCGCTCTTGAGTATAAGTCGCACCCCCGGCCAAACTATGAAAAACCCTGTGTCTTATAGTCCGAAAAATACGGTAATTATAGTCTGCAAATGATGTGTTGTTGTTGAGTGTCGGTGCTGTCTAGAGCTCGGCAGAGTAACCGTGTAATACTCTTCCATATCAGTAGGTGGCAGCTGGTAGTTAATTGCTTTGTAGATGTCGGGAACAGCGGGAGGCAGGGTGCAGGTAAAAAGGTGTCTTATGCTTAAACCAAAAATAAACAAAAGGTGAGTGCTCCTAAGAAAAGGCATTGAAGCTTAGGGAAGGCTATGCAGAACGAAACTAAAAGTGAACTGACTACAAAGTAAACAAAAACAATGCTGGACGACAGCATTACTGTGGAGCAAAGATGGCATTCCCAAAGTACATCCGAACATGACATGACAATCAACAATGTCCCCACAAAGAAGGATAAAAACAACTGATATACTCTTGATTGCTAAAACAAAGTAGATGCGGGAAATATCGCTCAAAGGAAGACATGAAACTGCTACAGGAAAATACCAAAAAAAGAGAAAAAGCCATCAAAATAGGAGCGCAAGACAAGAACTAAAACACTACACACAGGATGACTCAACAGCGCCTCAACCAGCAGAGGCGCTGTTGAGTCATCCATCCTCTATACCAGTGTGTTTCAACCTTTTTTGAGCCGAGGCACGTTTTTTTGCGAGGCACACCCCCAGCAGAAATCATTAAAAAAACGAAACTCAGTTGACAGTAAAAAGTCGTTGTCGCAATTGTTGGATATGACTTTAAACCATAACCACAAAGTAGGTGTACTGTCACCACCTGTCACATCACACCGTGACTTATTTGGAGTTTTTTGCTGTTTTCCTGTGTGTAGTGTTTTAGTTCTTGTCTTGCGCTCCTATTTTGGTGGCTTTTTCTCTTTTTTTCTCTAGTCATTATTCTACAAGGTGCGATTACTGTAAACGGTAAAAAATCGATTCACATCCAAATTGCAAATCCTGTTCATCCCGATTCGAAATCGATTCTTAATTTTAAATTTTAAATTTTTTATAAGAATCCATTTTTAAAGAGACATTTTTAGGCTATATCCTTGCAACAAGTAGGAGCTTTTCAAACATTTAACCTGTTTTAAACATGTTTCATTAGAATTATTATACTAAATAATACATTGTAAGAATTTAAATTTAGGGGTGTCACACTCATTTTAGATCGGGCGACACGTGGAAAAAAATCGACTCCCAAGTGGGCCGGACTGGTAAAATCACGGCACGATAAAATAAAGACAACTTCAGATTGTTTTCTTTGTTTAAAAATAGAACAAGAACATTCTGAAATTGTACAAATCATAATGTTGTTGGGTTTTTTTACACTTACATGTTGCGGTTAATAGCATTCTCTCTTTATTTGTCGTTATTCATATTTTTTAATTAAATTATGTGATAATGTTCATCAGTCAACTCCATCCATCCATCCATTTTCTATCAAGATAAAAAAATTATATCAAAATCAAATTACAGTATGTTTTTTATGTAGTTTGATCATTTTCCTCGACTGATGTATCATCATGTGGTTTATTTTGTACATATTTAGCAAAAGATACAAAGAATTGCTATTGCGACATCTAGTGGACACATTTAGAACAGCTGTTACTTTCATTCAAAAATTTCAGGTACATTTTTATATTTAGCAAACTCATCCCGCGGGCCGGATAGACCCTGTTCGCGGGCCTGATCCGGCCCTCGGGCCGTACGTTTGACACTCTTAGTTTAAGTTAAGAATCATGTTGAATTGAGAATCAATTCTGAATTGAATTTTTACCCCAGGAATCGAAATCGAATCAACTCGTTTTGTGCCCAAAGAGTCACACCCCTAATGGTAACTACAAGGGGTGTGACTCTTATATTTGATTCAATTCCGATTCCTGGGGCAACGATTCAATACATAATCTCTTTCTCGAGTAAACACAATTCTCGATTCAAACTGATTCTCACAATGTATTATTGTGTGAATGCTACAAAGCATTCACTCGTATGGTTTTCTACACCAAAATTCATCTATTTATTCTTCTTCTTCTTCTCCAGATTTTGGCGCACTCTACCTTGCACATATTTCATCCGATTCAAACCGTTCCAACTTCAAACTGTTCAGCCTATTTGGAAATCGCGGGTTTTCCCTTGAAAAATTCCAAAAATTCCCAGTTTCCCAGAATTCCATGTTTTCCGCGACATTTTTCCCATTCAAAATGAATTGGCCATTTTTCAAGCTTCCACCACTTCCACATTTTTCAATCAATTCAAACCATTCCACCTTCAATATATTCCACTCATCCTCTCCATTTAAACTATAATTTTTCCAAGTTCCAAAAAATTCCAGGAATTCCCTGAATTCCCGTTTTTTCAAAACCTTTTTTCACCCTTTTTTCTGTCGACTACTCCTTCCATATTTTTCAATCCACTTCAACCGTTCCATTGTCAAATCATTGCTCTTAATCAGGACAAAAAACTGGAAAAATTTAATTTTTTTCCGAAATTCCAGGAATTACGTAATACCATTTCTCAATTAAAAATGTTACTACATCAACATTTCTCGACCGATTTGAAAAATTCCAACACCAACCATTTAAACGTATTATGAACGTTCAAAAAAATTCCCAAATTTTCATGAAATTCCCATTTTTCAAAGTTCCACAACTTCCACATTTTTCATCCGACTTAAACCGTTCCAACTTCAAAATATTCAGCCTGTTCAGGAATTATGTGCTCTCCTTCAATAATTCTAAAAAAAAATTCACGGATTTCCTATAATTCCCAGTTTTTTGGGACATTTTCCCTATTCAAAATGAATTGGCCATTTTTCAAACTTCCACAATTCCCACATTTTTCAACCGATTCCAACTGTCAAAACATTCCTCTTAGTCAGGACAAAAAAACAAGTTGGTTTAAGAATTTGAAAAATTCCCGTTTTTTCCGAAATTCCATAATACCATTCCTCAATTAAAAAGCTGTTACTACTTCAACATTTCTTGACCAATTTAAACGATTCCAACACCAACCAATTCAGCTCATTCAGGACATTCATGCTCCTAACTAGGGATGTCCGATAATGGCTTTTTGCCGATATCCGATATTCCGATATTGTCCAACTCTTTAATTACCGATACCGATATCAACCGATACCGATATCAACCGATATATGCAGTCGTGGAATTAACACATTATTATGCCTAATTTGGACAACCATGTATGGTGAAGATAAGGTACTTTAAAAAAATAAAAAATAAATAAGATAACTAAATTAAAAACATTTTCTTGAATAAAAAAGAAAGTAAAACAATATAAAAACAGTTACATAGAAACTAGTAATTAATGAAAATGAGTAAAATTAACTGTTAAAGGTTAGTACTATTAGTGGACCAGCAGCACACACAATCATGTGTGCTTACAGACTGTATCCCTTGCAGACTGTATTGATATATAATGTAGGAACCAGAATATTGATAACAGAAAGAAATGGGGGGAGGGAGGTTTTTTGGGTTGGTGCACTAATTGTAAGTGTATCTTGTGTTTTTTATGTTGATTTAATAAAAAAACAAAAACAAAACAAAAACAACGATACAGATAATAAAAAAAACGATACCGATAATTTCCGATATTACATTTTAACGCATTTATCGGCCGATAATATCGGCAGGCCGATATTATCGGACATCCCTACTCCTAGCCATTTTTTAAAAATCCAGTTTTTCCCGAAATTGCCAAATTTCCAGGAAGTTCCCATTGCAATTAATGGGACATTTTTCCAAGTTGCACAATTCCCACGTTTTTCAACCTATTCAAACCATTCCCACATCAACACATTCCACTCATCCTGGACATTCACACTAACACGTACATACTACATTCTGTCAGCATTTCAGTTCAACTTCAGCATTGGAGCATTCACATGCAATTCCTTGAGGTTTTTTTTTTAATAGATTTTTGAAAATTATGAATCAATTTAGAATCGGGATAAGTAAGAATGACGTTTTGGATGTGAATCTATTTATTTCAGTTATCATCATTCTTCTTGCTACTTCTGGTATCCCTAAAAAGGGACAAATAAAAAGATTTTTTTTATTTTTTTTTTTACAGATTTTCCCAAATTGACCACTTTAGTGGCAATTGACTATTCAGAGATTGTAGTGTCGCGAATGTCTCACATGTCTCCAGCTGTCGTAGATAACGATGGTGCTCTCCTCGTCATCCACGGTGACAGTGTGCATGAGACCTTCCCCTGTGGACAAAGACAAAAACGATGAGCCTTGCTATAGCACACAAAAAAGCTGGATAATAACGTACCGTCTGAATCCACCGACGCCGTCCTGTCCACGTCCCCTGCCAGGGCGAAGGCCAGGGATGACTTCCCCACACCATTCTGCCCCAGTAAAGCGATTCTGAAGGGGCCATAGGGCCTACCCTCCGGTTCCGCATCATCCATGGCGGGGCTGAAGAGGATGGGGGAAGCGGACGGCCCGGCGCTATCCAATGACCAATCGCAGTCATCATGGACGGCCTCTTCCCGTCTGAGCTGGTGCTTGATTGGCAGCGGGGTGCTTCCCCTGCGAACGGTCGGCGTGCTGGACAGGGTCATGGTGTCACACTGGAGCAGACGTGAACATTGCCGTTCATGAGGGTAAGGTAGGACCAAACAATGTAACTCAAAACTGAACAGCCATTTTTCATCGCTCATATCTCAAGAGTGAAGTTTTTAGAGAATATAGACTAGCTTTAGTAAGCCCTCCTCATGGAAACACAACATTTTTGTGTGTCTGTATAGCATTAATGCTAATTAGAGTGTGTCTCCTCTCTGAGCTGCCACCTTATCGTGGTAGAGGAGTTTGTGTATCCCAATGATCATAGGAGCTACATTTTTGGTGGCTTCTATGCCCCCTGGTAGGGTCTCCCAAGACAAACGGGCCCTACGTGAGAGACCAGACCAAGAGCAGCTATGAAAAAGAAAAGACAAGGACTCAGAATTCCCTCGCCCGGATGAAGGTCACCGAGGATCCCCCTGGAGGCAAGCTCGGAGGTGGGGCTCGATGGCGAGCGCCTGGTGGCCTGGCCTATCCCCGAAGAGGCCACGTGGGTTCCCCCTCAATGGGCTTACCAATCATAGGAGGGGACATAGACTTCGGGTGGATTGTTAGATGGGCGGAAGCTGGAGGCCGGGCTCCTGGCGGTCCGATCTTCGGCTACAGAAGCTAGCTCTTGGGACGTAGAACACCACCTCGCTGGGGGGAAGGAGCCTGAGTGGGTGCGCGAGGTGGAAAAGTTCCGGTCGTATCTATTCGGACTCACTTCGACGGACAGCAAGGGTTCTGAAACAAGTCCTATCAAAGGGGATTTACTTTACAAAAGAGAAGTGTGGCATACTTCTCTTGTTGCCTTATTTGTATTTGACTTTATTAAATACATTTTTTTAACGTTTGGTGCAGCCAGGTGGGGATAGAAAGAAGAAAAAACAGGAAGACAGAGTGGGATCGTCACAGATTATCCATGACAAACACCATGTTCAAAAATAAGGCTGTCCATATGTCCACTTGGCACCAGGACACCATAGGCCGCAGTTCGATGATTGACTTTGTGGTAGTGTCATCGCGGTCTCATGTTCTGGACAATCGAGTGAAGAGAGGGGCGGAGCTTTTGACCGATCACCGTTGGTGGTGAGTTGGCTTCGACGATGGGGGAGGATGCTGGTCAAACCCGGCAGGCCCAAACGCACAGGGAGGGTCTGCTGGGAACGTCAGGCAGTGTCTCCTGTCAGAGAGAGTTTCAATTTCCACCTCCTGAAGAACTTCGAACATGTCACGAGGGAGGCGCTGGACACTGAGTCCGAGTGGACCATGTTCTGTACCTCTATTGTCAAGGCGGCCGATCGGAGTTGCGGCCACAAGGTGGTTGGTGCCTGTCATGGCGGTAATCCCAGAACCCGCTGGTGGACACCAGTGGTGAGAGATGCCGTCAAACTAAAGAAGGAGTCCTATCGGGTCCTTTTGGGTCATGGGACCCCGGAAGTAGTGGACAGGTACCGACAGGCCAAGTGGCGCACGGCTTTGGCGGTCGCAGAGGCAAAAACTTGGACAAAGGAGGAGTTCGGGGAAGCCATGGAAAACAACTCCGCAGCCTTAGGAGGGGAGGCAGTGCACTGTTAACACCGTCTATGGTGGGGACCTCGGACTCACTTCGACGGACAGCAAGGGCTCTGAAACAACTCCTCTCGAAAGTGGCTGAACTCTCTTTCACTCTGGCGTTGCAAGCAGTGATAGGCAACGGGATGGGGTAGCAATTCTTGTTGCCCCCCGGCTCAGATCCTGTACGTTGGAATTCAATCCATAGAAAAGTTACCCACATATGCGGTCCTCTCCAAGGTTTCTCATAGTCATTCACATTGACGTCCCACTGGGGTGAGTTTTCCTTGCCCGTATGTGGGCTCTGTACCGAGGATGTCATTGTGGCTTGTACAGCCCTTTGAGACACTTGTGATTTAGGGCTATATAAATAAACATTGATTGATTGATTGATACTTTAACTTTAACAACCCAAATACAACATTGAAACAACACGCCTTTTGACAACGTTTATCCAATGTCAGGCTGTGACATTGATTTCACCATTGAAATTTGGTCATTTCCCAACCAATATTCCACAACACAAATACAACGTTGAAACGACACACATTTTGATGATGTTTATTCAATGCCAGGCTGTGACGTTGATTTGACCATTGAAATTTGGTCATTTCCCAACCAATATTCCACAACACAAATACAACGTTGAAACAACATGCCTTTTGACAACGTCTATTCAATGTCATGCTGTGACGTTGATTTGACCATTGAATTTCGGTCATTTCCCAACCAATATTCCACAACGTTGAAACAACGTGCCTTTTGACAACGTTCATTCAATATCAGGCTGTGACGTTGATTTGACCATTGAAATTTGGTCATTTCCCAACTAATATTCTGCAACCCAAATACAACGTTGAAACAACACGCCTTTTGACAACGTTCATTCAATGCCAGGCTGTGACATTGATTTGATCATTGAAATTTGGTCATTACCCAACAAATATTCTACAACCCAAATACAACATTGAAACAACACGCCTTTTGACGACGTTTATTCATTGTCAGCCTGTGACGTTGATTTGACCATTGAAATTTGGTCATCACCCAACAAATATTCTACAACCCAAATACAACGTTGAAACAACATGCCTTTTGACAACGCTCATTCAATGCCAGGCTGTGACATTGATTTGATCATTGAAATTTAGTCATTTCCCAACCAATATTCTACAACACAAATACAACGTTGAAACAACATGCCTTTTGACAACGTGACGTTGATTTGACCATTGAATTTTGGTCATTTCCCAACCAATATTCTACAACACAAATACAACGTTCAAACAACATGCTTTTTGACACCGTTTATTCAATGTAATGCTGTGACGTTGATTTGACCATTGAAATTGGGTCATTTCCCAACCAATATTCCACAACACAAATACAACGTTGAGACAACACGCCTTTTGACAACGTTTATCCAATGTCAGGCTGTAACGTTCATTTGACCATTGAAATGTGGTCATATCCCAACAAACAACGTGGATCCAACGTCAGTCACCGACGTCATCTCCATTTACAAACACAACTATTTTGCAACGTTGTTTCAAAGTCAGTTTTAAAGGACATGTATGTATCATCAACGTTGTATCAATGTCTTGTCCCTGCTGGGTAAGCACAGTAAGCATTCATATCTATTCAGCTTTGTTCACACAGTTGATATAAAACCATAAAGATGCTTTTAATTAGATAGTTGAACTAACAGTCATTATTGTTTCTTTATGGCAAACATTATGGCTTTCATATCAATTAATCACCTTCACATTGATAAACTAATAGATCCAAACCTTGACCGGGTCCTCATTAGTTTTGAGTCCGTCTTCGGGCACATCTGTCGGCATCTGCACACTGAAACACGACGTGGATGCCGAGGATGAGGATGAGGAGGAAAGATGAAGGAGACGAGAGAGACCACTACATCCTCCACCCAACCCACTCACGTTGATCACCTGAGTGCGTGCCAGGCAGCGATCCCTCCTCACCTGTTAGCCTCCTCCTCACATTAAAACCTCTCTCTCTCTCTCTCCAACTCTATCTCGCTCACTTTCCCCTGCCCGCCTCTTTTTGCACACAATCTCTAATTCCCCTGCATTAAATCAATATAAATTGCTCAATACAGCAATGATGAGAGTTCATTCACGTGTTTGTAAGGGAAAAAAACAACAACAAGAAATGCTTAACTGTGTCAAAAAGCTCAGTTTATTTTTTCCTCCAATATTGTAAGTGGGGCAAAAAAAGTTCTCGCCGCTAGAGGGCAGCAAACACAAATCCTTGGTAACAGGCTTTTCTGCGTATAATGAGGGGGGCAGTCCAACAATGCGTGGGCTTTGACTCACACTCAAGTGACACCATCACTTTAAAAACATAACAGAAGAGTTTATTAAGTAAAATATTACTCCGGGCAGAGGAGAACATATGTATTGTGGTATGTAATAGCCCAATAAAGCTAAAAAACGAGGTATTGTAAAACAATACAATTATATATATATATATATATATATATATATATATATATATATATATATATATATATATATATATATATATATATATATATATATATTAGAAAAGTAAATTATATATAATACTGGAGACTGTTTTTTATTACTTTGTGCTTTAAAAAAAAATGCAATAGTAGGTCAAACAAATCTGTATTTTTACGACAAAAAATAAGAATATTGCCAAAATATTGTTGTAATTGCCATTTAAAATATGTTCACAATGCGTGGGCTAGAAAAAATAGTACAATCCAATTAAAAAGGCTTTGCATTTTAAATGATATTACTACTGGAGACCTTTTTTAAAAATTATTATTACTGTGTGCTTTAATTTTTTTTTTTTTATATCAGGATTTTTACCACAAAAAATAAAAATATTGCCATAATATTGCTTTGACTCACACACAAGTGACACCATCACTTGAAAAACATAACAGAAGAGTTTATTAAGTTAATTTTTACTCCGGGCAGAGGAGAACATATGTATTGTGATATGTAATAGCACAATAAAGCTAAAAAACTAAGAATTTTAAGACAATTTTTAAAAAATGACAAAATATTAGAAAACTAAAGTTATATTGTTGTGGGGAAAAATTAATTGCATCCATAATGTAATGTATGTGTCATTAATTGGAATAAAATCATTGTTTTAAAAAAATTACAAAATAATAGTAATAATTTTACGAGAATTTAGTCAGAATATTGCTAGAATTTTATTTTTACAATCCAATTAAAAAGGATTTGCATTTTAAATGATATAATTACTGGAGACTTGTATTTTATTACATAGTGAATAAAAAAAATGCAGTAGTAGGTAAAACAAATCTGGATTTTTACAACAAAAAATAAGAATATTGCCATAATATTGTTGTAAATGCCCTTTAAAAGATGTTCACAATGCGTGGGCTACAAAAAATGGTACAATCCAATTAAAAAGGCTTTGCATTTTAAATTATATTAATACTGGATACCTTTTTTTAAAAAATTATTATTACTGTGTGCTTTAAAAAAAATAAAATCTGGATTTTTACGACAAAAAATAAAAATATTGCCATAATATTGCTTTGACTCACACACAAGTTATACCATCACTTGAAAAACATGACAGAAGAGTTTATTAAGTAAATTATTATTTTGGGGCAGAGGAGAACATATGTATTGTGATATGTAATAGCACAATAAAGCTAAAAAAAACTAAGAATTTTAAGACAATTAAAAAAAAACTACAAAATATTAGAAAACTAAAGTTATATTGTCGTGGGGAAAAATTCATTGCATCCATAATGTAATTTATGTGTCATTAATTGGAATAAAATCATAGTGTTACGAGAAAAAAAAAATATACGCTTTTTTTTTTTTAATGAAAATTTTGTCAGAATATTGCTAGAAAAACATGGTACAATCCAGTTAAAAATTATTTGAATTTTAAATGATATTATTACTGGAGACTGTTTTTTATTACTTTGTGCTTTAAAAAAAATGCAATAGTAGGTAAAACAAATCTGGATTTTTACGACAAAAAATAAGAATATTTCCATAATATTATTGTAAATGCCATTTAAAAGATGTTCACAATGCGTGGGCTAGAAAAAAATGGAACAATCCAATTAAAAAGGCTTTGCATTTTAAATGATATTACTACTGGAGACCTTTTTTTTATTACTACTGTGTGGTTTTTTTAAAACAACTAAAAAAATCTGGATTTTTACGACAAAAAATAAAAATATTGCCATAATATTGCTTTGACTCACACACAAGTGACACCATCACTTGAAAAACATAACAGAAGAGTTTTTTAAGTAAAATATTACTAAGGGCAGAGGAGAACATATGTATTGTGATATGTAATAGCACAATAAAGCTAAAAAACTAAGAATTTTAAGACAATTTTAAAAAAAAACGACAAAATAGCTAAAGTTATATTGTCGTGGGGAAAAATTCATTGCATCCATAATGTAATTGATGTGTCATTAATTGGAATAAAATCATTGTATTAAGAAACAAATAATTAAAAAAGAATTTAGTCAGAATATTGCTAGAAAAAAATTGTACAGTCCAATTAAAAAGGATTTGCATTTTAAATATTATTACTAGAGACTTGTTTTTTTAAATTAGTTTGTGCTTTTAAAAAAACAAAAACAAATCTTGATTTTTACGACAAAAAATAAAAAATATTGCCATAATATTGTTGTAAATGCCATTTAAAAGATATTCTTAAGTCATGGGTATTACAAGGGAGGAAAAAAAAAAGTTGCAATATAATGGAATACAACCCATTAGGATCAAGTCAGAAAATTGCTAAATAAAAGTTGTACAGTGATATTAAAAACGTGTAATTTATGGGAATTAAGACACAACATTATGATCAAAACCTAATATTCCCCCACAATGGTACCTCGGTTTAGATTGCTTCAGTTTACGAGTTTTTGGGATACGGGCTGCCTGACACCTAATTGTTCAACTTTAAGTGACGAGCCTCCCCACCACTAGGTGGCGCAGCCAATGTCACGGCGGACCTCGTAACATCCGCCCAATACGTCAGGTGTTTCACACGCTGACTCGTTAGCTAATAGCCAGCAAAACATGACTTTGTTTTTCCAACATGGGAACCAAGAAAGTGAGTATAAAGAATTATTTTGGGAAGAAGAAGTGGATGATATTAATTTAAATAAATGTTTGACAGGGAAACAGATACCAAACAAGTCCTGCTCTTCAAGGTAAATTATTGTTGAATTACTACATAAAACTACTGTAGTTGTTTGCTATACATTTGATTATTTTTGATGTAATATTCCTTATAAGGTCGTTTTTCTTCCTAAGGGGCAAGTTACATGTTAAAATGATGGTGTTTTTGGGGGTTCTAGCATGTATAAATTGATTTCAATGGGAAACATTGATTTGAGATACGAGTCCTTTAGGTTACGTGCTCGGTCACAGAACCTGGCAAATTCGTAAGCCGATGTACCATTGTACTAGGGGTGTGGGAAAAAATCGATCCGAATTTGAATCGCGATTCTCACGTTGGGCGATTCAGAATCGATTCTCATTTAAAAAAAATATATTTTATTTATTTATTTATTTATTTTTACCTTTTTTGTATTTTTTTTTAAATTATTTTTTAAAATTAGTCAATCCAACAAAACAATACACAGCAATACCATGACAATGCAATCAAATTCCAAAACCAAACCCGACCCAGCAACACTCAGAACTGCAATAAACAGAGCAATTGAGAGGAGACACAAACACGACACAGAACAAACCAAAAGTAGTGAAACAAAAATGAATATTATCAACAACAGTATCAATATTAGTTACAATTTCAGCATAGCAGTGATTAAAAATCCCTCATTGACATTATCATTAGACATAAAAAAAAAAGAAGAAAAAAAAGAACAATAGTGTCACAGCGGCTTACACTTGCATCGCATCTCATAAGCTTGACAACACACTGTGTCCAATATTTTCACAAAGATAAAATAAGTCATATTTTTGGTTCATTTAATAGTTAAAACAAATTTACATATTTTTGCAATCAGTTGATAAAACATTGTCCTTTACAATTATAAAAGCTTTTTACAAAAATCTACTACTCTGCTTGCATGTCAGCAGACTGGGGTAGATCCTGCTGAAATCCTATCTATTGAATGAATAGAGAATCCTTTTGAATCGGGAAAAAAATTGTTTTTGAATCGAGAATCGTATTGAATTGAAAAAAAAAAAATCGATTTTGAATCGAATCGTGACCCCAAGAATCGATATTGAATCGAATCGTGGGACACCCAAAGATTCACAGCCCTACATTGTACTATAGGTGATTTTTTTTTTTTTTTTTTTTTAAAGTTAAAGTACATTATGATTTATCGGGACAGATCCATTAAGAGGTTGAGCAGAAATATGTCATATAGGAATGAACTATACACAATAAAACATAAACAAAATGCTGTGTCACATCAATGTTTTTTGAAGTAATACCTTTGTTACATGAAAAAAACACAAGTAATGTTAAAAAAAACCCAACTTTTTTTATATTAAAATAAAACACAAAGCAGTTTGACTAATGAAGGTGAAGTCTAATAAACAAGCTTTGTTCTTCTCTTGGTTCAACAGTTTGGGCAACAAAAATAAAGAGGAGTGACACCTCTCACATCGAATACACAATCTTCACAGCCTTTGTTCAGTTCGATGAGATGACAAAACATTTTAGCTAGTATTGATGTTATGTGAAGTATTGCTGGGCGATATATCGATATACTCGATATATCGCGGGTCTGTCTCTGTGCGATATAGAAAATGACTATATCGTGATATTCGAGTATACGTTCTCACGCAGTTGCTTTTAGCTCCTGGCATTACACTACCGACTTTTTTCACTCTTTCTTGTCATCTCCTTCTCACAGAGACTTAAAACGAGCGCACCTTCTTACATGCATCACATACTGTCGCGTCATACGCCCTCGCTGAGCAGAGCGGTAGCAGCATGGGTAACATTAGCTGTGATGCTAGCGGAGTGGTGTGAGTGGTAATACGAGAGAAAGAAGGTGCGAATCTGGTAACAAATGAAGGAGGAATTAATTCCTAAGAAAAACAGCACAGCGTCCATCGTCTGGCGGTGGTTTGGCTTCAAGCGGGAAGATGTCGAACAGACAACCGTAATATGTCAAATATGTGGCAAAAGCGTTGCTACAAAAAGTAGCATCTACTGCTAATTTGTAGCATCATTTGAAAAGGCACCCGCTAGAGAATGAAGAGTGCTTGAAACTCTGCATGTCAAAATCTCCGTTCTGTGCCACACCAACAAAATGCCGAAGCAACTATTTTCAGAGATCAACGCCATATGAAAAAATTATTCAACAACAGAATAGCGAAGGACATACACTAATTGATTTCATATTATGCAGTTCATTTTTATTTGACAGTCATTGAAATATCTTGTGTGACATCATGCACAAAAGCGCACTATTTTTGTTTTAAACTATTGTAGTTGCGTTCTGTACAAAAAGTGCACTTTAATTTAGTGTTGTTTTGATATGTCATCTTAGTGACATCATGCACAAAAGTGCACTAATAGCTTGTTTTAAAATGTCTCTGATAATCTTGCACTTTCTGTTTTGAAATGACATGAATGTTTGTGCCACTGCTTTGCCACTGCTTAATAACTGTAATAAATACAGTGTTGGTAAATTGACTTAGTTGTGGTTTCCCTCTGTGCATGAAAGTTTAAAATAAGCATATATTAAAGGCCTACTGAAACCCACGCAGTCTGATAGTTTATATATCAATGATGAAATCTTAACATTGCAACACATGCCAATACGGCCGGGTTAACTTATAAAGTGCAATTTTAAATTTCCTGGGGAACTTCCGGTTCAAAACGCCTTTGAGGATGATGTATGCGCGTGACGCAGCCAGTAGAACACAGGTATGGCTTCCCCATTGAAGCCAATACGAAATAGCTGTTTTCATCTCATTATTCCACAGTATTCTGGACATCTGTGTTGGTGAATCTTTTGCAATTTGTTCATTGCATTATGGAGAAAGTGTCATGTACGTAACTTTGGTTAAATATATAAGCTTTATGAACCTTGGGTTAGGTGAACGGTTCTTTGGGCTGAGTGAGTGTGTGTGTTGTGCAGGTGTTTGAATTGTATTGGCGGGTTATATATACGGGATCCTGTCCATATTACCCGCTCGAGCTATAACTAGCTCGAGCTAGTAGCTAGGAGCTAGCATAACAAACACCTAGGTGTTTTTATGTGGGATTAATTTGTGGCATATTAAATATAAGCCTGGTTGTGTTGTGGCTAATAGAGTATATATATGTCTTGTGTTTATTTACTGTTTTAGTCATTTCCAGCTGAATATCAGGTCACCCTCGGCTCTCACAGCATCTTCCCTATCTGAATCGCTTCCACTCCCCACTAGTCCTTCAATTGCACTTTACTCATCCACAAATCTTTCATCCTCGCTCAAATTAATGGGGAAATTGTCGCTTTCTCGGTCCGAATCTCTCTCACTTCATGCGGCCATCATTGTAAACAATAGGGAACTTTGCGTATATGTTCAATTGACTACGTCACGCTACTTCCGGTAGGTGCAAGCCTTTTTTTATCAGATACCAAAAGTTGCGATCTTTATCGTCGTTGTTCTATACTAAATCCTTTCAGCAAAAATATGGCAATATCGCGAAATGATCAAGGATGACACATAGAATAGATCTGCTATCCCCGTTTAAATAAAAAAAAAATCATTTCAGTAGGCCTTTAATGCAGTATGAACAAGAATGTTTTAATGTAGACACATATAATCATCATACTGCTGTGATTATATGCATCAGGTGTTAATTCAAGGCTAAGGCAAAATATCGAGATATACATCGTGTATCGTGACATGGCCTAAAAATATCGAGATATTAATAAAAGGCCATATCGCCTAGCCCTAATGTGAACACTGATACAGTTTGCAGTTAAATAAAGGACGATTGAACATCCCAGTCAATAAAGTAAAGACTTTATAAACAAGTTGTGACAACGTTCACGACACATTGACTGCTACAAAACATCAAATTGTCTTCTCCTTCGCTGTGTACTTTTAGTGTGGGGACAAGTGCGCATGTCTCCAATATTGTCCACACCTGTCGCCATCTAAACACAGCAGTGCGCTCTTAAACGCACGGCGGGAAGCGAGGGAAAATTACTTTAACCAAGCGCTTGGCTCCGTTTACTACGAGGGGAAATCTCCCGAGCAAAGTCCGTGTCCTTAGTCCGCTATGATTATCAAGCCAAACGACGCTAGTGCGCATGCGCCTGACTTGGTGTTGCCTGAAATGCAGTAATAAATGAAGTTTTTTCTGTAATTAAAAAAGTAGACGGTATTACTAACCGTCTGGAATTTTATCGAAAATTATCATTACACCGTTTACTGTTACATCCCTCGCCCATTAACAAGTACAAAGTCAAGGGCGGTCACGGCATGTTCGTGCCGCAGATGTTGGTCAATTTTTTAGGGCTTACGGCAAATGACGAGGGCGGTCACGGCTTTTGCCACAGTTGCCATGGTTAAATCCGAGCTCTGGGTATAAAGTAGGTGTACTTGTTGAAATTTTAATTTTAGTTTTACATGGAACATGTACTAGTAAAGACGATTCCAACGACAGAGGTATCATTTTCCTGCTATAATTATTAATAAAGTTATGGATTTTTAAAACCTACAAAAATGCACTAATTTGGTCAACTTCTTCAATGCAAAGTCAATGGCGCTCTAGGTTTTTAGGTGTGACTTTTTGTTACAACTGTTATAACGTTCTCAATATTTACCCGAGTTCTAAAAGGTTGGTATAATTGGAAAGCTTGCTAATCAAAGAACAGATTTATTTTTTTATTTTTTTTACAGTTACGGTGATTAAATTCATTAAATTAGCGTTGGAAGTGACGGAAAATTTGAGTAAACATGGCTTGTTAGTCACACCACAACGACCAGGCACTCGGCGCGAATCGATCACTATAAAATATATTTTGCAGACTCAGATAAATGCATACTTTATATTGTAATAGGCTTACCAATTAACATTTTACTGACTGTAGATTTTTTTGCAGGGCAGTTTTGTTGAGTGTTAACTTGCAAAATGTTGTCAGCTTTGTGGCACAAGCACTTGTCCAATCTGAAAATTTCAATATTCTGGATAAACTCAGACAGTGGTTCTTAAACCTTTTTCACCAGGTTACCCCCTCAGAAAAAAAACCTGGCTCTCCAAGTACCACCATAATGAGGTAATTAGGCTTAAGTATTCGTAAAAAATAAGGCAGAGGTTTTATTTAACATGTATATTTAATATATTTGACCACTTTTTTTTTTTTCTCAAATTGAGGCAGAGGTGGTACAATCCTGACCATGCCCCAGAATTTTAACGCAAAAAAATGGTAGTTTTTTCAATTTACAGTAATATGCTGTAAAGAACACCGTAATATTTATTGTCATATTTATTAATTTGATGGGTAGTTTGCTGTAAAATCATAAGTCAAGCAGATATTTAAGTATTTCTTTTTATTTAGACCAAAAATGTTTGGAAACTATGATAATATACTGTAAAATGTGTTGCAATAATGGATACTATAAAAGTTTAAAAGGCTTGCAATTTCAAACAGTACATATGTTTTCTGTCAAAATGAAAAAAATCCATTACATTTAGTAAGAAAATATTAAGTACTTTATTGACACATATCATGTTTGCGGGCCAGATAAAATGTCGCGGGCCAGATCTGGCCCCCGGGGCTTGAGTTGGACACCTGTGGCCTAAGCGCTTGCATAAGAGAATGATAGACTCATAGCTTGTGTGGTTGTGTTATAGTATTGTAAAGGAATAAAGTGGTAATATTACAGAAAAACAAATCTGGGTATTATTTAAAAATACATAATTAAATGAACATTTAGTCAGAATATTGTTAAAATATTTTTAATTTATAATAAAAAAAAATACATATTTATTGAAAAAATATATTAAAAATGTTGGAAAAAATCTAAATCATAGCATTTATAAGAATAATTGATTTTATTCTGTAAATAGACCATAGCCCAATAACAGAACAAACATCTGGTTCAGCTTGCACTGCTCTAAAAGTAACGTATTTTCCAGATTTTAAGCCGTTACTTTTTTTCCTACGCTTTGGCCACTGCAGCTTATAAAACGGTGCAGCTAATACAGTATATGGATTTTTCTCTGCTAACGGCCTCAATGTTTTGTATTCAACAAATACACTGACGCTGAAATGTGTGATATTGTTTGTCTTATGGCGTCATCTTTTGGTCAAGTTCGCTCACTGCAGGTGCTTCGGGTTGAAAATGTACTTCCTGTTTCGTGCTTTGAGACTTAATTATATCCTGTTTTGTCTATTAGTCTATAGCAGGGATGTCAAACTCATTTTAGATCGATGGCCACATGGAGAAAAATCCACTTCCAAGTGGGCCAGACTGGTAAAATCACGGCACGATAACTTAAAAATAAAGACACATTCAGATTGTTTTCTTTGTTTAAAAATAGAACAAGCACTTTCTGAAATTGTACAATGTTGTTGTTTTGTTTTTTTACAATTACCTGTTGCGGTTAATAGTATATATATACTTTGTCGTTATTTTGATTTCTGAATAAATTGTGATAATGTTCATCAGTCAACTCATTGGTGTTAATTTTCAATCTATCAAGATAAAAAAATTATATCAAAATCAAATTACAGTATGTTATTCAGGTAGTTTGATCATTTTCCTCGAATGATGTACTAACATGTGGTTTATTTTGTACATACAGTATGTAGCATCATCTACAAAGATAAAAATAATTGCTATTGCGACATCCAGTGGACACATTTAGAGCAGCTGTTTCTTTCATTCAGAAATTTCAGGTACATTTTTATACTTAGCAAACTCATCCCGCGGGCCGGATGAAACCTGTTCGTGGGCCTGATCCGGCCTTCGGGCCGTACGTTTGACACCCCTGGTCTATAGTGTTTCTGCTCAAAATGATTCTTCATTCATCACTCCAAGCAATGTTTGTATGTTTTACAATATAACTAAAACAATTCATACTTACTAAACCAGGGGTCCCCAAATTTTTTTTGCCGGGGGCCGGACTGTATGTGTATATATATATATTCCAATTCCGAGCGCGATTATGACACGTTATCGATGGGAAAATGCATTTTTAGACAATATAATTTGGAGACACCAAGAGCAACAAGGGGTAGAAAATGGATTAGAAATGACAGATTAAAAAAAAACAAAAAAACCCAACATTTTTTATTCCCGCAGGCAGGATTTTTGACGCTTGCGGGCCAGATCCGGCCCGCGGGCCGTAGTTTGGGGACCACTGTACTAAACCGTCCCATGTGTGATGTCTGCAGGAGTGTTTTAATGCATATTTGTATGTAATCATGCTAGCGTTGTTAGTATTTGCGAATATGCACTTTTTACAAGTGTCTGTGTTAGTAATATTAACTTACAATGGCATTCTTTTTGTATTGTTTCAGTTTCGTAAAATCCCCAAAACTGTCTCCACGGAGTCTGTTTAGCTGATTGGAGAGCAAGCATCCGCAGCTCGTGGATCCACGACGATGACTTCTGTTTAGTTTGATCAGACATTTTACTGCCGTGAGACAGGCGCTGTTTGAAAGCAATTAAGGTATGTAAATAAACATTTACAAAATAATTCGTACCAGAATATATCTTTGGTTTATGGTCCGATGCGGCAAATACAAATCCCGAAACCAGTGAAGTTGGCACGTTGTGTAATTCGTAAATAAAAACAAAATACAATGATTTGCAAATCCTTTTCAACTTATATTCAATTGAATAGACTGCAAAGACAAGATATTTATTGTTTGAACTGAGAAACTAATAATTTTTTTTTTGCAAATAATCATAAACTTAGAATTTAATGGCAGCAACACATTGCAATAAAGTTGGCACAGCGGTATTTTTTACCACTGTGTTACATGGCCTTTCCTTTTAACAACACTCAGATAACGTTGCTTGGATGGCAACATATATTGCTCCAAAACTTGTATGTACCTTTCAGCATTAATGGTGTCTTCACAGATGTGTAAGTTACCCATGTCTTGGGCACTAATACACCCCCATACCATCACAGATGCTGGCTTTTGAGCTTTGCGCCTATAACAATCCGGATTGTTCTAGGGCAAATTGTTTCCAAAAACAATTTGAAATGTGGACTCGTCAGACCACAGAACACTTTTCCACTTTGCATCAGTCCATCTTAGATGACTTCCCAGTGAAGCCGGCAGCGTTTCTGGGTGTTGATAAATGGCTTTCTCTTTGCATAGTAGAGTTTTAAGTTGCACTTACAGATGTAGCGACAAACTGTAGTTACTGACAGTGGTTTACTGAAGTGTTCCTGAGCCCATGTGGTGATATCCTTTACACACTTGATGTCGCTTTTTGATGCAGTACCGCCTGAGGGATCGAAGGTCTGTAATATTGTCGCTTACGTTCAGGGATTTCTCCAGATTCTTTTAACCTTTTGATGATATTACGGACCGTAGATGTTGAGATCCCTAATTGGGTATGTTTTTTTGTTTTTGTCATAAAAAAATACAATCATGTGTGCTTACTGACTGTATCCCTGCAGACTGTATTCATCTATATTGATATATAATGTAGGAACCAGAAATATTAATAACAGAAAGAAACAACCCTTTGGTGCGAATGAGTGTGATTAAGTATAAATGGGGGAGGGAGGTTTTTTGGGTTGGTGCACTAATTGTAAGTGTATCTTGTGTTTTTTATGTTGATTTAATAAAAAATAATCATATTTTATTTTATTATTTTAATTTTTTAACATTTCTTGTGCGGCCCGATACCAATCGATCTACAGACCGGTACTGGGCCGCGGCCCGGTGGTTGGGGACCACTGATCTAAATCATAGAATGCATATAAATAAAATAATTGATTTTATTTTGTGGCTACACTACGGCCCATAACAGAACAAGCGTCTGATACTGCAGAAGTAGTACTATCAAAAAGTATACCTGCAAACATGCCACTAAAAATTATATATACTTCAAGTCTTATATTAAATCAAAAATGTTTCTTAAATCCCCCCCAAATTGTCCTTAAGCACATTTTAACATGTGGAAACCCCGCAAAGCTAATGTCGTGACTCCACTATTACTGGTATTTTTAAGAATAAAACCTTGTACAAAAGACTCCAATAGGGAGTTGATTTACGGGAGCTCAGGTGTGCTTTGTGGGGGCCAGACTCCCACCCAAATGGACCCCTTGTTATCTGGGTCTTCCAGGTCTAACTAACACTCACAAGCCCCCTGTGTCCACATGTGACCTTTGTGGCTGGCAGACCCGTTTCTCCTTTCTGTCCACCTCTCTTTCTAATCCAGCGGGCATATTTGGGCATGTTCCCAGTCAGAATGCAAGTGTGGCCACGAGTGCTGCACCCCTCCCACGCACACAAAGACACAATAGACTCCGGCAGTGAGCTGCCAGGCCGCTATTATAACCCTAATCCCGCGCCTATTCTACCGGCCAGAGAGAGAGAGCGAGAGACCCACAGAGAGGGAGGCAGAGCTGAAGATGAGGTCATCCCATGCAGGGGTCACTGCCCCCCCCAATAGAGGGCCACAGATAAAGGCTGCAGGGCAGGATGGAGAGAATGGGCCTGGATGGCTGCACAAGACTGACAGATGCTCAGAGAGTGCACTGAATGGAAACCTACAAAATGACACCATCGACGGCCACAGCATGGGGGACAATGCTACAGGTCCATTGTGTGTTCTATAGTTAATACAGAGCAGTGACGTGACAGGGGACCCGCTTTAGACGACAACCCATCGATGTCAACCAACTCATCAAGTCCTGGTCCACTGTGTGGTTTCGGCTATGTCGACAACCGTTTATGTTGATGCCAGTCAGAGGGGCGTCGACATTGACCGATTGTCGTAAAAAGTATTCGGAAAAAGTGGTGTGGGTGTGACACGTCTGAGGCATTTTTTTCATTGGCCGGTGGGGCTGTTATAAATGAGCCTATGAATTCTGCCTAGCGACAACCATGAAATATTATCTCCAATCCGAGCAAGTCTGTGCATAGGTGTTTAATTTGTTGTTGGTTAGTAGTAGTAAGGAAACAATTTCCACCAAACTTTGTACAGCAACAGGCGTTCCGGGGGCCAAATCATGTACGGGAATGACACCATACCAGGCCCCGAGTTTAGTTCCAAACTTGTGAAACAAAAAATATTTGCAGCAAATTCAAACAAACAGTGCTCCTGTTGTATAGACTTAGACTTAGACAAAGTCTATGGATCCACAAGGGAAATTGTTCCACATAGTAGCTCAGTTTCATAGGATGAAAAGGGTAAGGATGGAGTGGATAATGCAGTTATTAAGTAGACACAAAATGTGTACCGTAGTAGCAATATATAAAATATAACATATATGTAGGGCTGCAACAACTAATCGATTAAATCGATTAAAATCAATTATAAAAATAGTTGGCGATTAATTTAGTCATTGATTCGTTGGATCTATGCTATGCGCATGCGCATAGGCAATTTTATTTTATTTTATATACTTTAAATATGTTTTTTATTAGATTTTTTTATAAACCTTTATTTATAAACTGCAACATGTAGAAACAGCTGATAAACAATAATCAAAATAAGTATGGTGCCAGTATGCTGTTTTTTTTCCAATAAAATACTGGAAATGATAGAAATGTAGTTTGTCTCTTTTATCCGATTATTAATCGATTAATCGAAGTAATAATCAACAGATTAATCGATTATCAAATTAATCGTTAGTTGCAGCCCTACATATATGCAATATTTACATATTATATATACAGTATATAAAATATACTGATATATTATATTATTATATTATGTTTTTATATAATATATACATTATATAACAAATCCCAATTACCATGTACAATATTAGAGTATATGTAACAGCTGCAGCAAAAAAAAAAGAAAGGGCAGCATAAAATAGAGAGTACATCCTGCAGAAAATATACATTATTAACACAGGGAGGTAGCTATCATAGAAGCGGTCAGGTAATAGACAAATATTATCTATTGCTGTATGGCGAGTGATTATACAGCTGGATGGAGTGCGGAATAGTATAGAGGAACTAGGATCCCTGTTAACACATTAGCAGATCCTTGCATTGACACTTTAACCGTGCTAGCGAACATGGAACACTGGGGTCCAAACTTGTTGTTTACATAACTGAGGCGTTCCTCAGGGCACCCATTTGAGTCCTCCCCTTTTTGGCAGTTACACATTTGTAACTGTGTTGCTGTAACTTGTTTACTTCAGACGTAGTCAGTAGTCTTTTGACCAACTTCTTTAGTTATACTAGTGGTGTTCCTCAAGGTTCCAGTTTAGGTCCTCTCTTTTTCATCATTTGGGTTATTCAACTGGTTACTCGTGAGTTCAGTTTAATAAACTGCGAGAGATTTACATTTTTGCAGGAAATTCCTAAAAACCACTGCAGAGAGGAATAGAGAGGATCTTTGACTAGCTTTTTTGCAGAAGGTCCTTAAAAAAAAACGGCCGAGTGCTACTGTAACTCTTGACAAAATAAATAGACCAACATCAAATGTCTGTAGACGACGCTGGGTCTAAGGAATATACAAAATAAGAATAAAAGTGAAAGGAGAAGTCCGGTCCCCCGGTTCTTAACTTTCTGGAAATGTGGTCCCCTAAAACAATTTTTGGATTATGCCTGCTGTAGATAAATGGTGCATTTTTTAATGTTAGCATTTAAGATAGTGATTGGAGCGCTAGCCGCTTATAACCGGGAGTTTTTCAAAGTGTGGTAATTAATCACGATAATTAAAAATGTTTTAAATGTTAATAACTGTTGATCATTTTAACACGGTTTGTTTATTAATTCATTTAAAGGGGCAAGGAATATTAATGAATACAATAACACACTGGACGAAGTGTAAATATAACAGATTATAGCAAGCATGCTAATTTCTATTTGAAGTCCCTCATCATAAAAACAGCAACAAAAGCACAATGGAATAAAAATCGACAAAAAAGTTATAATGAAATAGATTTAAAATGTGTACATGTTTGGTTTGCATGTAACGGTTTATCATATCGGTAATCGTAACATTTCTAATTACAAACATGAAAAAAAGATTGTAATATTCAAGTAAAATTGTAAATATTACATGTAAAGTCGCAGTAGTGTTTGTAATTTTACAAATACAGAAAAGTATTTATAAAAAAATACATTTAAGGGACTACATTTAAAATATTAAGAGACAAAAGTTGGAAAAACATTTAAAATAAATCATTATTAACAGGGATAAAGTCATAGTCAAAGACAAAATTATAAGAAAGCTAGAAAATTATGTTTAAAAATTGGATTGATCTAAATAAAGTCATAACACAGGGTGCAAAGGTCTTAGATAAATACAGTACAAGTACAAAATCAGCCATTTTTTTAGAATGACGTCATTATATATTAGGGATGTCCCGATCCAGGTTTTTGCACTTCCGATCCGATACCGATACTGGCCTTATCCGAGCATGTATTAAAATTTAAAGTTATTTAGCCTACTTAGTTGTCAGATTCATGTTGAAAAGGGTTTTAGTACTCTTGATAACAACTAGCCAGCTGAATTAGGTGAGTTTGAATAATACACAATGGAGATGTTGACGTGCGGAGTTTCAAACACTCTTCATTTTCTAGCAGGGGACTTTTCAAACGATGCTACATATTAGCAGTAATGCTACTTTTTATAGCAACGCTTTTGCCCCACATTTGACAAATTACGGTTGTCTGTTCGACATATTCCCACTTGAAGCCAAACCACCGCCAGACGATGGACCCCCTGCTGTTTTTCTTGGGAATGAATTAATTCTTCCTTCATTATTACCGCTCACACGGCTACGCTAGCATCACAGCTAACGTTACCCATGCTGCTACCTCTCTGCTGGGAGAGGGCGTATACCAGAGGTGGGACCAAGTCATTGCTTTGCAAGTCACAAGTAAGTCTCAAGTCTTTGCCCTCAAGTCTCGAGTCAAGTCCCGAGTCAAGACAGGCAAGTCCCGAGTCAAGTCCAAAGTCAAGACTGGAAAGTCTCAAGTCAAGTCACAAGTCCTGCATTTTGAGTTTCGAGTCCTTTCAAGTCATTTTAACCACAGACTAATATTTTTACACAGATTGTGTATGCTTTTAAAACGTTGTATTTATTTATTAAAACAAGTGCATTTGAAATTGCAAGAAAGAAAAAAAATAGTACTGACATTGCAATTCATAATAGCACTATTAACCAGTCATTTTAATAGTGTAAACAATTTTAAACATTTAACTCATTCCTTTACAGAATAAACACATTTGCAAAAACAAGTGCAACTGTACTTATTTGTACAAAAGTGTTAACATTGTATTTCCATGGCATATTGCATTGTAACTAGTTCCACAGCAGTTTCTATTCTGTTCTTACCTTATCTCATTGATCTCATCTTGTACTGTATGTGTGTTGATGTGTGCGTACACATGAAAAACATAACAAATATATGAACATAACAATGAACAGAGTTGTACTTTTTAGATGTCAGGGCCCTATGCAATATGTACACATATTCTTAATATAGTATACATTTTAACTGACCTTTATTTGACTATGTTTGTCTTTTTGTAGGTGGCTAAAATATGCGGTGCTGCTGACCGCCGTCTAACGTCACGTTACTGTGGTTGATACATTGACTAACGTAACGTTATGTCTAGGTACCTCATGCAACCCTGCTTAAAAAAAATCACTTGACAAAAAGTATGAATAAGGTAGCGAACTGCAGTGGACGCAACAGATTGCCGTGTTTGCAATGACGTTATAACCATAGACATCTTATAAGTAGACGCAGCATTGGTTGCTGTGACGCGAGCAATTTGCATCTTGAAGTGGTGATGAGGAGCCGGCGAGCAGCCTAAACTGACAGTTGACAGGTAGAAAACAAAGATGCCGGGCTGGTGTTCAGCGTTTTCCTGCTCAAATGAGCGGACTGTTGAAAATAGGAATCGGGGGATTACTTTTCACAAGTAAGATTTAATATTAATGTACTATTGGTTATATTTTATGAAAATAACATTACCACAGAGTTGAGAAGGAGCAAAGATCTTCAATATTTGTATGTGAAAATCACAAAGAAATCTTCTGGGGGAGGATGACGCCCCTACAGGGGTTTGGTTTACAAACTTTCAGCCCCACCTAAAACAAAATTCACCAGCCGCCACTGATTATGATGCATTCTCATTTTAGGCAAAATATAAGACAATACTTTCTTAACAGTATAATTGTAACCAGGAATAAGTCTTCAAGTAACAATATTCAAATACTAACATTGTTGGGTAAGGCAGCATTTGGTTTTATTCTGAATCCAGTGAAACAGATTGGTGGTTTTAGCTGGCATAAAGACTTTCAGGTGTTTATATATGTTCAAGTATTTGGCAGACGCTTTTAACCAAAGCGACATACATAAAAAATACATATATAACAATCACTGTAAACATGATCATTTAAGGGAAGAATGTAATACAAAATATCAATACAAAGTGTCAAGACAGAATAAACTCTCTGTTGCTGCAGCAACAGAGATACAGTCTATAAGATATATAGATATCAAATGTATTCATACATTGTTTATGTAGGATATACGCATGTATATATAACGTAATCATATTGTTTCTTCAACTTAAAAATAGCTGAACCTTTTTCTCCCTCTTCTCTGGGTTTATATTCCCAGTTTTGATCTCGGACGTCTGGTCACTTATAGCATATAAGAATATTATATTACTGTTAAGCAAACCATGAATAATAAAACATGTGTCCGTTATCATAGCTACACGTATGACAAAAAAGCGCGTGAAAATGAGTGGTATTCAGTGAGGTAAAATGAATTAAATGCGCTGACAGTTCATTGCTCCTGCCAAATGAATTGCACTGAGTGGAGCGGATCACCACTCCAAGATGGCGGCCCCGCGTCTCGTCTGCGCCAGTAGGCAGTAGCGCTCGATGCTGTGTACCCTTATAAGATGTCTATGGTTATGACGTTAGCAGTGAGTTTACAGCCTCACTGATTTAACTACACAGCAAATAAAAGTCATGTTACTTAGCCAATAAACGTTAGCTTACATTCAAAACTTACCCTTCTTTGTGCAACTTCAAATGTCGAACAAAGTTGGAAGTTGTTGCGTCTCCGTCTGTAATATTCGAACTGCATGATTTGCATACGGCAATTCGTTTTTTGTTGACCAAGTCGTAGTTTTTATACCCGAGCGAAACCAACTTTGGTATAAATCTTTCTCACTGGCGCGTTGTTTGACAACTCTTGTTCATTGGTTGTCCTGCAATTTGATTGGATGAATGCTGTGGGATGAAAACAATGTAGATCTAATTTGATTGGCTGTTGTACTGAGAGCACACACGCTGACAGGCAGCACACACGCTGATAGATAGACAGACACGTACAAAATGAAAGATACGGAGCGCTCCCAAATAACTTTTTAAGCTTTAGGTTTTGGGGAAAGTAGCAAGTCATGTCAAGTCAAAAGGCTCAAGTCCAAGTGAAGTCACAAGTCATTGATGTTAAAGTTAAAGCTAAGTCGAGTTGCAAGTCTCTTTACATTTTGTCAAGTCGAGTCTAAAGTCATCAAATTCATGACTCGAGTCTGACTCGAGTCCAAGTCATGTGACTCGAGTCCACACCTCTGGCGTATACGTATGTGACGTATGACGTGACAGTATGTGACGTGTGTTAGAAGGTGCGCTTGCTGTCTGTGTGAAGCAGACACAAGGAGTGGGAAGAGCCTGTCGTGTAATGCCGGCAGCTAAAGGCATCTGCGTGAGGACGTATACTCGACTGTGTTGAAGGTGTGCTGGAAAATGCAGAACGGAAATTAGGGAGCAGCAGAAAAGTGGAATGTATTATTTAAATCTGTGCCTTGGAAAACACGGACCGGAATTTTTTTAAAAACTGGATCTGGATCAACATTTTCCCATGCCTTGCCAATACGCATTTTTTGGCCAATATCGGCGGCCGATCCGATCCAAATATTGGATCGGGACATCCCTATTATATATACGAAAAAACTTGCAATATTTTCATAAATATCTCAATGGTTATTGAATTTGCCCAACACGTGCACAAAGACGTAAGAGTGAACAAAGAACAGGAAAAGCATAACAAATATTTTTACAAATACAAATAATTTACGGGGCTGACGGCACCACCTGCAGATTGTTGAGAAGAACAATACGTGCTTTCATGTCGGTCTTCAAAGGTCCCCGATCACATCAGAAAAAGCCGCAAGATGCAGCGTTTCCACGCATACCGCCACCTAGTTTACAGACTTGTAATAACAAGCTAAATTCAAGCTACATTTGCAGACAGCCCCATTATAACGTGTTAATGAGCAATGGGGAATACGTTATTGCATGGGAAACACTGGTTACACATGTTTTCTGTGCTATATATATATATATATATATATATATATATATATATATATATATATATATATATATATATATATATATATATATATATATATATATATATATATATATATATATATATATAAATATACAGCACAGGCCAAAAGTTTGGTCACACCTTCTCATTGAATGCGTTTTCTCTATTTTTATGACTATTTACATTGTAGATTGTCACTGAAGGCATCAAAACTATAAATGAACTCATGTGGAGTTATGTACTTAACAAAAAAAGGTGAAATAACTGAAAACATGTTTTGCATTCTAGTTTAAGTTAAGTCAAGTTAAAGTACCAATGATAGTCACACACACACTAGGTGTGGTGAAATGTGTCCTCTGCATTTGACCCATCCCCTTGATCACCCCCTGGCGAGGTGAGGGGAGCAGTAGGCAGCGGCGGTGCCGCGCCCGGGAATCATTTTTGGTGATTTAACCCCCAATTCCAACCCTTGATGCTGAGTGCCAAGCAGGGAGGTAATGGGTCCCATTTTTAAAGTCTTTGGTATGACTCGGCTGGGGTTTAAACTCACAACCTACCGATCTCAGGGTGGACACTCTAACCACTAGGCCACTGAGTAGGTGTGTTCACCCTTTGCTCTGATACATTTTTTGCACACTCTTGGCATTCTCTCGATGAGCTGGACTCTAGAGCAGTCGAGACAAATCACGCTTTTCCATCTGGCAATCTGATGGACGAGTCTGGGTTTGGAGGTTGCCAGGAGAACGGTACATTTCGAACTGCATTGTGCCGAGTGTGAAATTTGGTGGAGGAGGAATTATGGTGTGGGGTTGTTTTTCAGGAGTTGGGCTTGGCCCCTTAGTTCCAGTGAAAGGAACTTTTAATGCTCCAGAATACCAAAACATTTTGGACAAATCCATGCTCCCAACCTTGTGGGAACAGTTTGGAGCGGGCCTCTTCCTCTTCCAACATGACTGTGCACCAGTGCACAAAGCAAGGTCCATAAAGACATGGATGACAGAGTCCGGTGTGGATGAACTTGACTGGCCTGCACAGAGTCCTGACCTGAACCCGAGAGAACACCTTTGGGATGAATTACAACGGAGACTGAGAGCCAGGCCTTCTCCACCAACATCAGTGTGTGTCCTCACCAATGCGCTTTTGGAAGAACGGTCGGAAATTCCTATAAACACACTCCGCAACCTTGTGGACAGCCTTCCCAGAAGAGTTGAAACTGTAATAGCTGCAAAAGGTGGACCAACATCATATTGAACCCTATGGGTTAGGAATGGGATGGCACTTCAACCAAATACTTTTGGCAGTAAGTTACCCATGCCTTGGGCACTAATATACCCCCATATCATCACATATGCTGGCTTTGCGCCTACAACAATCCAGATTGTTTTAGGCAAATTGTTTCCAAAAACAATTTGAAATGTGGACTCGTCAGACCACAGAACACTTTTCCACTTTGCATCAGTCCATCTTAGATGAGCTCGGGCCCAGCGAAGCCGGCAGCATTTCTGGGTGTTGTTGATAAATGGCTTTTGCCATTTATACTTTTTATATTAAGTATGTATTTATATTTTTATATATATATATATTTTTTTCCCACAACACGGGGTAAGGAGTCAGTCATTTTCATTAAATGTTCTCCCACTTAAAAATGCCACTGAGTCAAAGTATGGTAAAGTCTGTCAAGTTTATTTCATGTGAAACCACACTACAGTAGGAGCGGGAACCCTCCCTAATGGCCATCATTGTTTATTTTTTTAATGATAATATTACCACAAAAAAAAAAAAACTTATGTCAAATGCACTCTAATGGGATAGAAATGAGTGAATTAGAATTGTTGCAGATAAATAAATAATACTGAATAAATAAATGAATAAATACACCCAAAACAAAAATAAATAGCTCTAATGCATAAACTCTGGTAAAGCCTTCATGGGACAATTAGGAGGGATGTCTCCATGAATTGATAATTTCCCTGCAATGTTGCTCATTATTATTATTATAATTATGACTACTATAATGATGATGATGATGATGTAGCCCACAGCAGTGCCACATTCTAGCTTAGAAGTAGACTCCAGCACACAAAGCACACTCTGCTGTGATGGGGTTCCCCTCGCCTTTAGATTACAGCACACCTCAACTAGCAGCTCGTTGTATATTAAAACCCACAAGCAAACAGCAGAACTCACCCCACTTGCTCAAAACACATACTTTGGTGTTGTTTTTGCATAAAAAAAACAAGCACAACTGTCCCATTGTAATGGAAGAATGGCCATCAACCTTGTACATTCTTCAACGTGCCGTGATTCATCTTACAAAAGAAATGACAATGTGAGCTGTTTACACTTAGGTAGGCAACTGTGAAATATTAGCTGGCAAACAACCGTGTACAGTATATATTTATATATATTAATGTGTCGACCAAACCACTGCACTAATCACATCTCTGCAGCCTCTTGTACAGTATTTTAAAAAATAACAACTACATTTCCCCAGCCTCAGCCTTTAGAGACTATATTGTATTATATTGCAGGCGTATCACAAAGAGAAGGTTGCATAGATAAAATGCTGAGCAGTGTTATTGCAAGATAAAAACCATTTTATATACCGCTCTACGGGGAAAAAGTGTTGAGATATGTAAGAAAATCTAAAGCTTTGTGGGTGAATTTCCGCCCATTTATCCAGAAGAATGTTATGGACAATTCTCCAAAATGTCTTTCTAAGGTGTAGGGATGGGCGATACGATGATATATATCACAATGTATTATTTGGTATATCAGCTATAATACAGTAGGGAAGCGATTCATATGGCCCCACTCGTGTGAGAAGAAGAGGAGGTGTACATTATTTTGCAATGCAGTCTGATGAAAATGATGGAAATTGCCCCGTTACGTAGCAACTGACGCTGTGGTCAAAGTTGGAATTGCCACAAAACGCATCTTAAGATATTCAACAGTCTACTGCTGTCTGGCGGCTAAAGCAGATAGTGCACACACCCCATTTTGTCACGTTTCATGTGTCAGGTAAACCGCGACGAATGGGGCCATGTGAATTCCCTTGTTACTGTAGAGCCATTTCAAAGCTGTTACAAAGGCTCCTAATTTGGCTGCTGACATAAGTGGTAACATATTGCATAATTTCCAGCTGTATTATTAATCTACTTGTTAATTTACTGTTCATATTTGGTTATTATACTGTTGCTCTGATACATTACATTAGTTTTGGCTGATACTACAAATTTGGGTTTACTGACACTTAAAATTGACAAGATTATTGAATGATTAAATTTTTGATCACAATTATAATCAGACAAAAACACAGGATGGTGGTTTGAATAATATTAATTGTCCTTGTTTCTTACTATTGGCTCTGATTTGAATCCTTAGTTTTTTATCTCTTAAAGTCCTCCTGTGTCAGGGAACCTATTTCCTGAGTTTGTAAATAATAACAAAAACAATTATTTATTTGACAATAAAAAATATCAATATAACCCTTGTAGTATCGGCCATATCCTGATCTTATACTTGGTATTGTTACTGTCGATATTTGTATCCATCCACCCACCAATGTTTACATTTAAGAACTCAAGCTTAAATGTTAGCATATCTTCCTACGGTGTCTAGTGTAGCATGTTTAGCTATTCCTCGTCTTCCAGTGATATTGATACACGTAAGAAACTTAGTTTATTTGTATTACTGACTTAGAAGTGGCTTTGCACTGTGGAGGGACGTTAGCCTCTAGCAATCTAGCAAGAATGCTACATTGTCGCTGTCGAATTCGCGTAACACAGCTAGGATGTGTCGTCAATATGCATCATCACGATATATTAAAACCTATCATCGGCCATAATTATCTCATTTGTATCGTCTATATCGCCCAACCCTACTTAGGTGAATTATTACTGTGAACCCCTGTTTGCTTAAGAGATGTGTCCCAAGACTTTTGCTCATAAAAGGTGTCTTCCTGTCCGAGCAAGTGCAACGGTCATTCACAGTGTAGTCCAAAAAGCAGCCTAGAGATGAGTTCAACCCAACTAAAACCAACAGTTCGTTTTCCTCCTATCCCATCTTTTCTGCACTCAGAGGAAGAAGTCGGGCGACGGCGAAGGCGGGCTGCCGCCGCGGCCGATCGGGGCCTCCCCAGCGCCAAGGTTGTTGTTGCCAAGGAGCTTCTCGTACCGGGCCTTGTAGGCGTCTCGCTCCCTCAGCACCCGAGTCAGCTCACACTGTAGCTGTTCCAGCTGGGGATGGGAAAGAAACATTTGTTGGCATCGACGGATGTGTTGAGGCTTTTTTAGTGACGTGTGAATGAGCACCAAAATCTGTCACCCCCCCTCACTTTTTTCCTGCACGTTTTAAGAAAAGAAGCTCTCGACTCGCGTGCTTTTTACGACATCTTGAAGGGAAAACAGGCTTCGCTATACATCTTAAAATGCAGCTAACTAGCTGTCATTCAGCTACAGACATGGGAACAGTAAGTTTGATCCTTTGATTTTCTTTGGCAAAAAGGCTATCCTAGCACAATGTTGTTTTTTTTGCAAGTGTAATGTTAGCATTGTGGCTAACATAGCTATGCTGGTGCTGCAAACGTGTGTGTCTTCCTGTCCCAGTCCATAATGTTACGTTGTTGAAAGGGACGTTTGGACAAGTGCAGAGTTGGTGTGTCATGTAAACAGTGCCCATGCACTCTGTTGGAGACACACAGCCCATTTACATTAAAGCAACAGACACAAACGACTTACTAAAAATTACTTTTAAACCGTCTCAAGTAGAGATGTCCGACAATGGCTTTTTTGCCGATATCCGATATTGTCCAACTCTTAATTACCGATTCCGATATCTACCGATACCGATATATACAGTCGTGGAATTAACACATTATTATGCCTAATTTTGTTGTGATGCCCCGCTGGATGCATTAAACAATGTAACAAGGTTTTCCAAAATAAATCAACTCAACTTATGGAAAAAAGTGCCAACATGGCACTGCCATATTTATTATTGAAGTCACAAAGTGCATAATTTTTTTTAACATGCCTCAAAACAGCAGCTTGGAATTTGGGACATGCTCTCCCTGAGAGAGCATGAGGAGGTTGAGGTGGGCGGGGTAGCGTCCCGGAAGAGTTAGTGCTGCAAGGAGTTCTGGGTATTTGTTTTGTTGTGTTTATGTTGTGTTACGGTGCGGATGTTCTCCCGAAATGTGTTTGTCATTCTTGTTTGGTGTGGGTTTACAGTGTGGCGCATATTTGTAACAGTGTTAAAGTTGTTCATACGGTCACCCTCAGTGTGACCTGTATGGCTGTTGACCAAATATGCATTGCATTCACTTGTGTGTGTGAAAAGCCGTAGATATTACGTGACTGGGCCGGCACGCAAAGGCAGTGCCTTTAAGGTTTATTGGCGCTCTGTACTTCTCCCTACGTCCGTGTACACAGCGGCGTTTTAAAAAGTCATACATTTTACTTTTTGACACGATACCGATAATTTTGAAACCGATACCGATAATTTCCGATATTACATTTTAAAGCATTTATCGGCCGATAAGATCGGCAGTCCGATATTATCGGACATCCCTAGTCTCAAGGTTAGATTTTTGGCTGACAAAATTTCAATATTGTAAAAAAAAACATAATATGTGACCTTTAACCTTTTAAACCCGTGCTGTGTTAATATAGTACAGTACTTGATTCACTTTCTATTATTGTTAAAGTTTTTGTAAGCCAATATTATTAACAGTGGTGGGTCGTCAGTGCCAGCATGGCCTTCTCTGCTGGCCTAACATAACCAAAAATCATGAAAATAATTAAATATAAAACTATTTTTTATGTCATATTATGCTCCTTTTAGTGTTGTTTTTAGGTTAGAGTTTGTATCCAATCAGAATTCAGCTAGTTTATGTTGCCATGCTGTATCAAATCTGCCCAAGGCCTTCAGAATCAACAATGCGGGCGTTTGTGCACTGTAAGTAAACGGACACATAGAGTTGATAGATAATTGCGAGAGCCAATCAGCTCACGAGTTGTTGTCAGTAAGGCCTTCTAGCTGGCCTCACGTTGAATGTGACATTCACGCGTCCTGTGATTGGATACTCACCGGGACCGTTAGCGGATTAATTTGAGAACACATACAGTTGATAGAGAGTTGCGATAGCCAATCAGATCACAAGTTGTTGACAGTAGCCTGTCTAGGTAGCCTGATGTTAACGAGACTGTGATTGGATACTCACTTGACATTCCAAAGTGAGTATCCAATCCCGAGTTAGCAATTCAGCAGGAAGCAGGAAGTGTTGCGCCGTAGCCATACCGATACTCACACGTTGATTAGGTGGCAGATATATATTTGCAAGGCCATTTTCAAGAAGGATATTCAAAGAGAAACTACATCTTGTGACACAAAGTCGGCCAACCCTAGAAGCTAGCTCAGCTGTCCCGGCGATGAATTGGGGAAATGCCCGCCATTTCCACTCGAATCAACCGACTACAAGCAGTACCACTGGCTTATACGGTGCAGAATGGGTTCTGCAAATTGTGAGTTCAAATATTAAATTTCTCTAGTTTTTCACGTTTAATGTTTTTTGCAATTTTAAGTTTGACACATACATTTTGTTTTAATTGCTGATGCGGGTTTATTGATTTTTAAATGCGCCAGAAAATAGCCCTTTTGTACACTGTTGAGGTGATTCAATGTGCAGTAGTGCATAAACGTGTTCCTGTATAGCAGGGGTCTCCAAACTTTTTGACTCGGGGGCCGCATTGGGTTACAAAAATTTGGCCGGGGGCCGGGCTGTGTGTATATATATATATATATATATATATATATATATATATATATATATATATACATACACATTGTCTTTATATTCCAGCGAGTTAATCCGTTTTGTCATTTAACATCAATTAACATTGATGTTCATCAACATTTAACATTGTCACGTTATCGATGGGAAAATTCATTTTTAGACAATATGATTTGCCTGAGCGGCTAGGAGACACCGAGAGCAATAAGCGGTATAAAATGGATTAGAAAGGAAAGATAAAAAAATAAAAAAATTTAAAAATTAAAAATTCAAACACTTTTTTTTTTTTACTTGGCACTTCCTGTGGGCCGGATTTTGGATGCAGGGGGGCCGGATCCGACCCGTGGGCCGTAGTTTGGGGACCCCTGCTGTATAGTATTTCTCCAGCAGTGGCCATGTGGTGACCCGCCACTAATTATTAGTATCCGTTGTTTAGTATTTTATTTGTATTATAGATGTTTCTCTGACAGTTTCTTACGAATAGAGCAAAAAGGTACAGTATGTCGTCCGCCGAGAAAACGAAAATCCAATCGGAGTCATGACAATGTAACACAAAATAATGGCTTAGTGGCCCAAGGACTTAATTCATTCATATTATGAACCGAAAAACATCAAACGTAAGACAAAATTTGTGTAACTTTTTTTAAATTCATTTCCAGAAAGTTTTATGGGTTGGACTACTTTGCACCGTTAAAGCAGCTAATGTTAGCATGCAAGATAAAAACAAAAAACAAAAAAAAACTTAAGCGACTTCAGTTAGGGTTACGTTATGACATGATTACAGTATAGAAATTTAGTTGAGTTTAAAAAACTAACTTAAGCGCCTTCGATTAGGGTTAAGTTAGGATATATATATTTAGTAGGATTTTTTAAAATAAATTACTTAAGCACCTTTGATTAGGATTAAGTTACGATATGTAAATTTAATAGGAATTTTGAATAATTAAAAAAAAAACTTAAGCACCTTTTATTAGGGTTAAGGTAGGATATATAAATTTAGTTATTAAATTTAAAAGTCAAGTACCTTTGGTGAGGTTAGGCTTAGATAATGCCAAATTTAGTAGAATGTGTACGAAAAACTGCTAAGCATCTTTTTATTAGGGTTACGTTAGGTTAGGATATGGACATTTTGTAGGAATTTGTACAAAAAAGTTTAACACTTTTGATTAAGGTTAAGTTTGGATGTGGATATGGAAATTCAGTATGAATTTCTACAAAATAAGTTAAACACCTTGGTTTGAAAACATTCCAGGTAAAGTTTTGGTTAGGCTTAGTTTTGGGTTTATCATTTTCACAACATGATTAAAAAACAAAAAAATAAACTCTCAAAATATTGTAAAGGTTGTCTATGGATGTTCTTATTCATTGTAATCTCAGGGCATTCAATCGATCGCAGCTGGACCGCAACGTTTGATTAAGGTTGAGTTAGGTTAGGACACAGGTGTCAAACTCAAGGTCACATCTGGGCCGCTAAATCATATAATGTGGTTCGCAAAAACCTGGAAATGTGTCATTTTTGCTAAATGTGTTTTAGTTTTGACACAAAAAGATTGTACCAATGTGTTATTCTTGACTCAATGTATGCGATGCAACAAGCTATTCCAGGCATTTTCTCTATCATTGCAACCCTTTTTGAAATGAATTCTAAAATAGCTTGAATTATGACTAGAAACCAGTTTTGTTGGCATAAAATATGATTGTATTCTAATGGAAGGGGAATTTGTGTAATGATATAATGTGGCGAATATACATTTACAGTAGGGAAAGGATTCATTAATCTTAATATGGCCCCATTCCTAAGTGTGAATCTCACGTTAGGGGAAGGTTGGGGTTTAATAATTTTGCAATGCGGTCTGCTGGAAATGATGGAAAGTGCCACTCGGTAGAGTGACGCTGTAGTCAAAGTTGGAATTGCCACAAAAAACATTTTAAGATATTCAACTGCCGTTTGGCGGCTGAAGTGGATAGTGCACCCACCCAATTCGTCACGTTTCATGTGTCAGGTAAACTGTGACGAATGGGGCCATACGAATCATATTCCTACTGTATATGGTTTCACAGTTACAAGAGGCCCGTTGAGGGGAAATGAGTTTAACACCGCTTACATATCCTAACCCCTGAGTTAGGATATGTAAAATTTTAGTAGGAATTTGAACAAAAACTTTAAGTCCCTTTGATTATGTGTTAATTTAGGTTACGGTATGGAAATTTAGTAGACATTTGTACAAAAAAAAGTTAAGAACCATTGGTGGTTGAGTTAGGATATGGAACTAGAAATTTATTAGGAATTTATACAAATAAAGTTAAGCACCATTGGTTAGTGTTGTTAGGATATGGAACTAGAAATTTAGTAGAAACTTCTACAAAAAAAGTTAAGAACCATTGGTTAGGGTTGAGTTAGGATATGGAACTAGAAATTTAGTAAGAATTTGTACAAATCAAGTTAAGCACCATTGGTTAGGGTTGAGTTAGGATATGAAACTAAAAAGTTAGTAGAAATTTGTGCAAACATTTTTTAAAACCCATTGGTTAGGGTTGCGTTAGGATATGGAACTAGAAATTTAGTAGAAACTTGTACAAAAAAAGTTAAGAACCATTGTTTAGGGTTAAGTTAGGATATGGAACTAGAAATTTAGTAGAAACTTGTACAAAAAAAGTTAAGAACCAATGGTTAGGGTTGAGTTAGGATATGGAACTAGACATTTAGTAAGAATTTGTACAAATCAAGTTAAGCACCATTGGTTAGGGTTGAGTTAGAATATGGAACTAAAAAGTTAGTAGAAATGAGTGAAACAAAAGTTAAAAACCATTGGTTAGGGTTGCGTTAGGATATGGAACTAGAAATTTAGTAGAAACTTGTACAAAAAAAATGTAAGAACCATTGTTTAGGGTTGGGTTAGGATATGGAACTAGAAATTTAGTAGAAACTTGTATAAAAAAAGTTAAGAACCAATGGTTTGGGTTGAGTTAGGATATGTAACTAGACATTTAGTAAAAATGTGTACAAATCAAGTTAAGCACCATTGGTTAGGGTAGAGTTATGATATGTAACTAGACATTTAGTAAGAATTTGTACAAATCAAGTTAAGCACCATTGGTTAGGGTTGAGTTAGAATATGGAACTAAAAAGTTAGTAGAAATTTGTGAAAAAAAAGTTAAAACCCATTGGTTAGGGTTGCGTTAGGATATGGAACTAGAAATTTAGTAGAAACTTGTACAAAAAAAGTTAAGAACCATTGTTTAGGGTAGAGTTATGATATGGAACTAGAAATGTAGTAAGAATTTGTACAAATCAAGTTAAGCACTATTGGTTAGGGTTGAGTTAGGATATGGAACTAAAAAGCTAGTAGAAATTTGTGCAAAAAAAAGTTAAAAACCATTGGTTAGGGTTGCGTTAGGATATGGAACTATAAATTTAGTAGAAACTTGTACAAAATGTTTTTAAGAACCATTGTTTAGGGTTGGGTTAGGATATGGAACTAGAAATTTAGTAGAAACTTGTACAAAAAAAGTTAAGAACCATTGGTTAGGGTAGAGTTAGGATATGGAACTAGAAATTTAGTAGAAACTTGTATAAAAAAAGTTAAGAACCATTGGTTAGGGTTGAGTTAGGATATGGAACTAGACATTTAGTAAGAATGTGTACAAATCAAGTTAAGCACCATTGGTTAGGGTTGAGTTAGGATATGGAACTAAAAAGTTAGTAGAAATTTGTGCAAAATAAAGTTAAGAACCATTGTTTAGGGTTGCGTTAGGATATGGAACTAGAAATTTAGTAGAAACTTTTACAAAAAAAGTTAAGAACCATTGTTTAGGGTTGAGTTAGGATATGGAAATAGAAATTTAGTAGGAATTTGTGCACAAAAAAGTTCAGCACCTTTGGTTAGGGTATGGTTAGGATATGTAAAATTAAGTAGGAATTTATACAAAAATAATTAGGCACCTTTTATTAAGTTTTAAGTTAGGTTAATATAATTTTGATTAAGGTAAAGTTAGGTTAATATACTTTTGATTAGACTTGGACTTAGACAAACTTTATTGATCCACAAGGGAAATTGTTCCACATTGATTGATTGATTAAGGTTAAGTTAGGATATGGATATGGAAAGTCAGTTGGAATTTGTACAAAATAGGTTTTGGTCAGCCTTAGTCTTGGATTTATCATTTTCACGACATCATTCAAAAACAAAAACATTAACTCAACCCACACAATGTTGTGACTCATCGAATTACAATAATAGTAGAAAATCCCACTAAAATTGTGTCGGGGCTCAGAGATTGGTCGCCATCTCACTACCTGTTGACTTAGCACGTGCTTCTCCGACTCAAGTGCGTGGCGATGCTGTAAGCGCTTGTAACGGCAGGACTGGGCGTAGCCGCGGTTCTTGAGGGTGCGTCGCTTCTGCTTCAGGCGCACCACCTCGTCTTTGCTGACGCCCCGCAGGTGGCGGTTGAGCTCGCGGACCGACAGGCTCACCAGCTGCTCGTCGGAGAAGCGCTCGTTCGCGCCGCACTGTGAACAGATGGAGAACATATCGGTGTTTATTCAGTGCTAGGCACGCTAGAGATGATTCACATTGCATATATTTATACGAAAGCCAGCAAAACAGTGTCATTGTGGGTTGTCGGGGGGACGTTACTGTCCATAATCTGTCGTATAATCTGACTAAGTGTGGCTGACAGTTATCAGGATTACGCAAGGCAATAATAGCAGATATGATTATAAGCTCACACTGCGCTCCATTTAGAGCTCCCAGATCCAACCAGACATCCCGATCAACAACGACTCTGAAATGTAATACCTGAACGTTGCTACATGCACGCACTCCAGAGGATTCTATGACTGTCCACATTTTATTTTGCATCATTAACACCAACCAATCAGGCTGTCATTGCCACATTTTCCTTGTGAAAACACAAAGTTAAGTGCATGGCTGGTATTAAAGTTAAAGGTCCTCTCTTATGCAAAAAGTGACCTTTTGGAGATGTTCTATAAGTCTCCCGAGAACTAGACTATTAAAAAATTCTCAAAAGGCTTCGCGACACATCTTGAAACAAAGTTTGGAGCTCATTGTGAGATCGCTGTGTTTTTCTTCAGGTAATAGGCTAACCTAGCTGCCAAAATGTGAGTGTAATGTTAGTACTGTAGCTCCCGTACCTATGCTAATGTTGCTAACATTTACAGTAGGTGCTCCTGTATGGGACATGTGGCATCTATTAAGAGGGCCACAATAATTAATGTGGCGGGCCACAATAAATTATGTTAGACCACGTTAAATTATGTGTTGGACCACAATAAATGATGTTTAGGCCACGTTAAAAATGTGTTGGACCACTTAAATGATGTGGTAGACAACATCAAATGATGTGACGGGCCAAATTAAATAATGTGGCGAACCACATTAAATAACGTGTAAGACCACATTAAATATTGTGTTTGACCACATTAGATATCGTGTTAGACCACATTAAATAATGTGGCAGACCACATTAAATTACATTTTAGACCACATTAAATATTGTGTTAGACCACATTTAAGGATGTGTTGGACCACATTAAATGATGTGGCAGGCCAAATTAAATAATGTTGTGAACCACAATAAATAACGTGTTAGACCGCTTTAAATTTTGTGTTTGACCACATTAAATATCGTGTTAGACCACGTTAAATAATGTGGCAGACCACATTAAATTACATTTTAGACCACATTAAATATTGTGTTAGACCACATTTAAGTATGTGTTGGACCACATTAAATGATGTGGCAGGCCAAATTAAATAATGTGGTGAACCACGATAAATGATGTGTTAGACCACTTTAAATATTGTGTTTGACCACGTTAAATGATGTGGCGAACCACATTAGATATCGTGTTAGACCACATTAAATGATGTGGCGAACCACATTAGATATCGTGGGACAAATTTTCAAGCATTGACCGGTCCGCAGCTACAAAAAGGTTGGGGACCACTGTCTTAGACCATGTTAAATGATGTGTTGGACCACATTAAAGGATGTGTTAGACTACATTAAAGGATGTGTTAGACCACATTAAATGACGTGTTAAATCACATTAAATGACGTGTTAAACCACAAATAAATGACGTGTTAAACCACATTAAAGGACATGTTAGACCACATTAAATGTCTTGTTAAAACCACCTTAAAATATGTGTTAGACCACGTTAAATGACGTGTTACACCACATTAAAGGATGTGTTAGACCACATTAAATGACGTGTTAGATCACATTGAAAGACGTGTTAGACCACCTTAAAGGACGTGTTAGACCCCATTAAATGACGTGTTAGACCCCATTAAATGACGTGTTAGACCCCATTAAATGACGTGTTAGACCACATTAAATGACGTGTTAGACCACATTAAAGGATGTGTTAGACCACATTAAATGATGTGTTGGACCACATTAAAGGATGTGTTAGACCACGTTAAATGACGTGTTACACCACGTTAAAGGACATGTTAGACCACATTAAATGTCTTGTTAAACCACCTTAAAAGATGTGTTAGACCACATTAAATGACGTGTTACACCACATTAAAGGATGTGTTAGACCACATTAAATGACGTGTTAGATCACATTAAAAGACGTGTTAGACCACAATAAATGACGTGTTAGACCACCTTAAATGACGTGTTAGACCACTTTAAATGGCGCGTTAGACCACTTTAAATGGTGTGTTAGACCACATTAAAGGATGTGTTAGACCACATTAAATGATGTGTTAGACCACATTAAATGATGTGTTAGACCACATTAAATGATGTGTTAGACCACCTTAAATGATGTGTTGGACCACCTTAAATGATGTGTTGGACCACATTAAATGACGTGTTAAACCACTAGAAATGACGTGTTAAAACCACATTAAATGACGCGTAGACCACTTTAAATGGCGCGTTAGACCACTTTAAATGGCGCGTTAGACCACTTTAAATGGCGCGTTAGACCACATTAAATGATGTGTTAGACCACATTAAATGATGTGTTAGACCACATTAAAGGATGTGTTAGACCACATTAAATGATGTGTTGGACCACATTAAATGATGTGTTAGACCACATTAAATGATGTGTTAGACCACATTAAATGATGTGTTAGACCACATTAAATGATGTGTTAAACCACATTAAAGGACGTGTTAGACCACATTAAATGATGTGTTAGACCACATTAAATGATGTGTTAGACCACATTAAATGATGTGTTAGACCACATTAAATGATGTGTTAGACCACATTAAATGATGTGTTAGACCACATTAAATGATGTGTTAGACCACATTAAATGATGTGTTAGACCACATTAAATGATGTTAGACCACATTAAATGATGTGTTAGACCACATTAAATGATGTGTTAGACCACATTAAAGGACGTGTTAGACCACATTAAATGACGTGTTAAACCACATTAAATGACATGTTAAACCACAAATAAATGACGTGTTAAACCACATTAAAGGACATGTTAGACCACGTTAAATGTCTTGATAACCACATTAAAAGATGTGTTGGACCACGTTAAAGGATGTGTTAGACCACGTTAAATGACGTGTTACACCACATTAAAGGACATGTTAGACCACATTAAATGTCTTGTTAAACCACCTTAAAAGATGTGTTAGACCACATTAAATGACGTGTTAGATCACATTAAATGACGTGTTAGACCACTTTAAATGACGTGTTAGACCACTTTAAATGGCGCGTTAGACCACATTAAATGGCGCGTTAGACTACATTAAAGGATGCGTGTTAGACCACATTAAAGGATGCGTGTTAGACCACATTAAATGATGTGTTAGACCACATTAAAGGACGTGTTAAACCACATTAAAGGACGTGTTAGACCACATTAAATGACGTGTTAGACCACATTAAATGACGTGTTAAACCACAAATAAATGACGTGTTAAACCACATTAAAGGACGTGTTAGACCACGTTAAAGGACGTGTTAGACCACATTAAAGGACGTGTTAGACCACATTAAAGGACGTGTTAAACCACATTAAAGGACATGTTAGACCACGTTAAAGGACGTGTTAGACCACATTAAAGGACGTGTTAGACCACATTAAAGGACGTGTTAGACCACATTAAAGGACGTGTTAGACCACATTAAAGGACGTGTTAGACCACATTAAAGGATGTGTTAAACCACATTAAATGGCATATTAGACCACATTGAATAACATTTCGGGTGACATTAAATATTGTGGCGGGCCAGATCTTGGGCCCTTGGGCTTTGAGTTTGACACATGTGATTTAGGAGCACTGGGGTTTGGCACCTTCAAAAGGGTTCCTACACCCTTGACACCTTTAGTTACCCATATTTAGTGCAATATGACGTTAATGCAGATCAGACCTTAAGGCGGAAAGACAACTATTTACAGTTTAACACCTGACTGACTTGTGGGTGATGATGATGGTGATGGCCGCCATGCATGGAGTGGTGAAGGTGGTGCTGATGATGGTGGTGATGCGGGAGGGGGACGAGGCGGCCCTGAGGGCTTAGGGGCTGCTGGTAGGCTGCCGACGCGGCGGTGGCGTTGGGCAGCAAAGGAGTGTTTGAGGACAGGAAGACGAGCGGGCGGTGGCCCACGTCTGTCCCCTTGGCGCAGGACACGTCGGCACCGCTGTCGCTTCCCGAGTCTCCCATGTTGCTGCTGGAACTCTGAGAAAGACCTGGAAACTGAGTGGATGGAGAGATGGACGCTAAAGATGACCGCATGACAGATGGCGAAAGATGGACTGTGGAGACAAGAGGTACCTGTGAGGTGACGGCGGCCGCAGCCGAGTTCAGCAAAGCCTCCACAGCGTCCTCACAGCCCAGGAAGCCGTTGACCGGCGCCCTCTCTCTGTCGCCACTACCCCCGAGTGCGCCCAGAAGCGAGGCGGGCCCTGTGACCTCCCCTCCAAACTGTTGCTGCAGCGCCGCAAACCAGATGAGGTCCTCCAGCGAGGCCGGGGTGGGGCCTTGAGGCCCGCCGTGGGCCGGGCTGCCGTCTCCGTTCCCCTGGGAGCCGGAACTGACGCCCGACGTGAAGCTGTTGGACATGGACAGCGGGAAGGAGATGGAGGAGGACGACGAAGACAGGGAGGACGAGCCCGAAGGCGGCGGTTGTGCGTCGCTGAGTGTCGGTGAGGGCGGCAGCGAGTTGTAAGGGCTGGAGCTCAAACTGGAGTCCTGGGGAGGATGGCCGGCGTACGGCGAGCTGGAGGGGTCGTGGGGCAGGCCAGATTTGGGGTACGTGCACTGAGCAGAGAGCGGGGGCGTGTCGGGTTTCACCTCGAACTTGAGGAGATCAAAGTCGTTGAGGTACTCCATGGCCAGCGGGCTCGGAGGGAGGGACGCCATGGGGAGGGAAGGCGAGGACATGGTGTCTTCCGCTGATGCTTCCTCAGGCTTTCTGGTGCTGTCAGGAACGCCGGGAAATCCAACACAGCGCCTCAGAGCGGCTCATAGACAGCAGCGGGGGGTTGACAGGAAGTAGACTGACTTAGGGGGCTTCCTCTTGTTCAAACTGGGCTTCCTTCTGTCCTTTTGTCTGTCTTTCTAGTCCTGCAGTGGAGAAGCAAGGCGGAGAATAGCATGATAAGTGCACGCATTGTGGAATAGAATGGAGACCTTAATTGGCATTGTTGTACAACAATTAAATGTAGTTTGGTAGCTTTTGTTTAGTTATTAAAACTTACAAAAACTATCAACGACATTGATGCTTTAGGATTCATAACAGATCTCACATACTCATAAACCCTGGAAGGAGATTAGTGTAATAATGTCTAATATTTTTTCACCTTAACCTTGTCAAATTTTGGCAACTAACTCAGACTTAAGCTTAGATGAAGCATTTAAAAAATAATAATCATCATTTATTTTTATTAATTTATATTTTATGCAATTATGGTAACACTTTAGTTTAGGAAACATATTCACCATTAATTAGTTGCTTATAACATGCAAATTAGTAACATATTGGCTCTTAATTAATCATTATTAAGTACTTATCAATGCCTTATTCTGCATGGCCTCATTATACAACCAGTAAGCCATTAACTAAGGGTCTTCCCTCAATATGGCATGGAATGCATTGCAGACGAAACTGAAACTCACTGAACTGCTTCCATTTGGAGACTTCCATTCTGACAGCAAGAGACTTTTGCACAGTGCCTGTGTTTTTAAAAGGTGTAAATCTTTATTGTTTTACAGTTCTCTTTTATGTATTTTAAAATGTATGTCTTAACGTATTACTTTTTTGAAACTGCTCTGTGACATGTGACAAGAGATCTTGATCTCAATGGGTTTCTTATCTGGTTAAATAAAGGTTCTAATAACCTCAGAATTATTGCTTATTAGTAACCATAACCCTTATATGTTCCCCTAGTGTCTAAATAACTCAAAATTAAGTCTTTGTTACTTAGAATATGTTCCCATACTAAAGTGTTACCGCAATTATTAATAATTATATGTTTTTGTTTTTATGACTTGTTGTCATAATTTACAATGTAAATGCAATATCAAAAAAAAAAATGAGGCGCATAATGTAATATTTAGGATAATAATACAAGTAAACAAATCCTAGCCATATCAGTAGCCTTACAACTAACCAATATATTTACAATATGCACAAAAAAATAAGAAAATAATACAATTTCATCCACTTTAATCCACATATGCAGGAGTTATATCATCATTTACTGTATCTGTAAGATAACACCTCTACTCCTGAACCGTTGCACGCAGAAGGGTGAAACTTTGGTAAAACACGCACCCCTACTGGGATGCCTGCACTATTGTTTTTTTTCGGACAAATTAAACCTTGTACGGCTTTTCAACAAAACACTCGCCCGCAACTTCGGGGTACTTGGTACGTACCCTTCAGGAGACTGAGCAGCGCAGGTGTGTCAAATGTGAGCAAGATTGGTTGTTTAGAAATGATTTGTAAAATTGAGGTTATGTTCTGTATGTTTTTAACAGCATTTTGACCACAAACCTTAAGGGGTGCCACTAATGTCTTTTATAGTCATAGTCAAAAAAAGAGAATAACTAATTTTTAAATATGTGTTGATTGAATGAAAACATCCGTCCATCATCCATCCGTCCATCCATTTTCTACCGCGTGTACCTTCCGGAGTCCATCGTATTTTATATTAACACAAGTCACACAAACGGATCATCCCATTGTTGATATTTCAATATGTGAAGGATATCTCAAAGCGTTTATTCATTTTTGACACAAAGATTCACAAGTCTCAGCCGCCAAATCCAATTACCGTCAGACTAATCCAGAGTCCACACTTTCAACCAGAACCCAACCACACGTTTAGAGGTGGAAACTATTTCATTTGCAAACATACACTAAACACACATCTCCTCAAACCTGTGTTGGAAATACTTGGGAAACACCTTTCACGGCAGAAGTTCCAACAATCTCAAATGTTTCCAGTCGGCTGACGCGCGAACCGCGTAGGAGGAACGTTGTTCCATTGCTAATTACCGGCTTTCAAATATAATCGTTGTGATCAAAATGAACATGTAATTAAGAAAGGAAAAAAAATGCAACTTTGACCCGTGCCTCTACAGTGTGCTTCATTAGTCGGACCCCTGCGGCCGGACGCTGACAGGAAGCAAACAAGTGATGTGAACCACAGAGGCCTCGGTCTGACTCTGGACCAGAATCACCCGTGACGCACAAAATGAGACACACACATATAGGCAAAAAAAAAAAGTATGAACTTACCGTCAGTCATAGAGATGAAGGATGAGCGCTTGTCAACATCACACACACAAACACACACACAAATATTGGACGCACTGACTGTGTGACTGACAAGAGGAGTGTGTGAGTGTCTGTGTGTCACTGAGTGCCACTGCCCCCTTGCTTTCTTTCTCCACTGTTGCAAATCCCTGTTTGCAACAATACCCCCCCGCCCGGCCATGTCCACTCACATGGTTCGCTGGCATGCACCCCCCCCCCCACCCCCTCTCTGTTTTTCTCACTCCCTCTGTCTAGTTATCTAGTAGGGGTGCAACGATTCCTTTTAGCCACGATTCGATTCTACAAAACCCAAAACCAGTGAAGTTGGCACGTTGTGTAAATCGTAAATAAAAACAGAATACGATGATTTGCAAATCCTTTTCAATTTATATTTAATTGAGTAGACTGCAAGGACAAGATATTTAATGTTCGAACTGAGAAACTTAATTTTTTTTGTGCAAATAATAACTTAGAGTTTAATGGCAGCAACACATTGCAAAAAAGTTGGCACAGGGGCATTTTTACCACTGTGTTACATGGCCTTTCCTTTTAACAACACTCAGTAAACGTTTGGGAACTGAGGAGACCAATTTTTGAAGCTATTCAGGTGGAATTCTTTCCCATTCTTGCTTGATGTACAGCTTAAGTTGTTCAACAGTCCGGGGTCTCCATTGTGGTATTTTACGCTTCATATTGCGCCACACATTTTCAATGGGAGACAGGTCTGGACTACAGGCAGGCCAGTCTAGTACCCGCACTCTTTTACCATGAAGCCACGCTGTTGTAAAACGTGGCTTGGCATTGTCTTGCTGAAATAAGCAGGGGCGTCCATGATGTTGCTTGGATGGCAAAATATGTTGCTCCAGAACCTGTATGTACCTTTCAGAATGGATGGTGCCTTCACAGATGTGTAAGTTACCCATGCCTTGGGCCCTTATACCATACTTGCCAACCCTCCCGATTTTCCCGGGAGACTCACGAATTTCAGTGCCCCTCCCGAAAATCTCCCGGGGCAACCATTCTCCCGAATTTCTACCGATTTCCAGCCGGACAACAATATTGGGGGCGTGCCTTAAAGGCATTGCCTTTAGCGCCCTCTACAACCTGTCGTCACGTCCGCTTTTCCTCCATACAAACAGCGTGTTGGCCCAGCCACATAATATATGCGGCTTCTACACACACACACACACACACAAGTGAATGCAAGCCATACTTGATCAACAGCCATACAGGTCACACTGAGGGTGTCCGTATAAACAACTTTAACACTGTTACAAATATGCGCCACACTGTGAACCCACACCAAACTAGAATGACAAACACATTTCGGGAGAACATCCGCACCGTAACACAACATAAACACAATAGAACAAATACTCAGAACCCCTTGCAGCACTAACTCTCCCGGGACGCTACAATATACACCCCGCCCAACAAAACCTGCCCCCCTTATCCCCCGCCCACCTCAAGGTCTCAAGTTTGGCAAGTATGACTAATACACCCCCATACCATCACAGATGCTGACTTTTGAACTTTGCGCCTATAACAGTCCGGATGGTTCTTCTCCTCCTTGGTCCGGAGGACACATGTCGCAGGCATCAAATTCCAAATGAGCTAATATTTGCCAAAAAATAACAAGGTTTTCCAGTTCAAACTTTAAGTATCTTGTCTTTGCAGTCTATTCAATTGAATATAGATTGAAAAGGATTTGCAAATCATTGTATTCTGTTTTTATTTAACATTTACACAACGTGCCAACTTCACTGGTTTTGGGTTTTGTATATGTGTGGTTGCCGATACGATACAGGGACGACATTATCCTTTTAGAACGATTCGATCTGACACGATTCGGCGAGTTGAGATTGATTCAGTAACTTTTTAGCAAAAAAAGGGTGAATGTTCCTATATTCCTGGTATTTCTTGTAAGGGAAGTGTGCATAAATGAATTATGGATACAAACAAGCAAGTAAACAACAATTAATGGCCAATGCATTTACATATTATTTAAATGAAGTGCAATCAGCACTTTAGGTTAAAGTAAATAAAAAACTGTTTCTGCTCACATTTCCAACATTAAATCAATGTTCATTAACAGTACAGTAACCAACATATTATCAGTAGATTTACTTGCTAAATAAAGTTCCCTGACCCGATCATTCAGTATCTGTTCTCTGCCCTGGCGTCCCAGGTGTGCCCCCTCATCCCTGTTGATGCTGTTGGCCCCTCACTTCCTAATTTCCATAGCCTCCTTGATCCATCTCTATTATTTATTTGTTTCTAATGAAATAACTTTTCCTTGGATGCACATTTGCGTATTGTGTGTTACACATCATTACGCCGTAACTTGCTCCGCTGTCACTTCCATTTTGTCAGTCGTGTCTTTTGTGGCTTAAAGATGTGTTGCACCTTAAAATTATTGTTTTGTCATTTGCGTTTGTGTTTACCTTTTCACCAGGTTGCTTTAATGATGTCACATACACTTTAACGTTTAACATTCTTTTTTTTTTAAGTGTTAAACTTCATATAAGGTCTGCCGTTCTTAAATCTAATGTTTTTTTTGTTAGTATCAATAAAATTGATCGATTACCTTTTCGATCTTGGATTGATACCTATCTTCGGTAAGGCTTTTTTTACAGAGCACAGATCGATATACTTGAAATTTTGGAATATAAATCAATTTATTAATACATCGATCAATCGTTACACCCTATTACCTGTCTGCACACACATACACACACTCACACACACACACGTTGCAACTACACATTCATGTCACACAGTGGCGGGCCGTGCGTTTCCCACCTAGGCCTTCAGTTTTTGATTGATTGATTGAGACTTTAATTAGTAGATTGCACAGTACAGTACATATTCCGTACAATTGACCACTAAATGGTAACACCCGAATACGTTTTTCAACTTGTTTAAATCGGGGTCCACGTTAATCAATTCATGATGTCCGACTTCAAAGATTACCTCTCAAAATACCATAATTTATGTCACCACATGACCATTGCTGGAGAAATACTATATAAAAACACATTTATGCACTACTGGGCATTGAAGCACCACCAACTGTGTACAAAACAGTTTATTTTCTGGCGCATTTAAAAATCAATAAACCCGCATCAGCAATTAAAACATATCTTATGTGGGACTGTCAAAATTAAAATTGCAAAAAACATAAACAAAATATTTGAACTCACAATTTGTAAAACCCATTCGAGCTTCCGGGGTTGGCCGACATCGTCTCACAAGATGTAGTTTCTCTTTAAATATCATTCTTGAAAATGGCCTTGCAAATATATGTGTTGTCTTGTCTAATCATAAAAGATGCAGACGAGGCGTGTTGGCTGAGTTCTTAAAGTTTACTCCACAGCGTGCTCATCAAAAACATCCAGCATGGGTACATTCAACAACCTAAACAGGGCTACTGCACATGCTCTTCACTACTGTGGCATGCTGGGTAATGGAGTTCTTATGTTACCTAGCTCATAACATCACAATATGTATCTGCCTTAGGCCAGCTGGAAGGCCTTACTGACAACAAGTCATGATCTGATTGGCTATCGCAATTGTCTATCAACTGTATGTGTCCGTTCACTGAAAGTGTACAGACGCCCGCATTGTTGATTCTGAAGGCCTCGGGCTGATTTTGTACAGCGTGGCAACATAAGCTAGCTGAATTCTGATTGGATAAAAACTATATAACCTAAAAACAACAGCGCTGGAAGGAGCATGATATGGCATGAAGAGAATATGAATACTTTTAGATATTTAGGGAAAGTAAATTAAAAAATACTTTTATCTTTAATTATGATCATGATTTCTGGTAATGTTAGACCAGCCGAGAAGGCCTTGCTGGCCCTGACGGCACATCCCTGATGTCACACGATGCATACAATTAATTTTTTTGTGGCGCCCTCTACTGGTTGCGGTCAAAATGCTTTCGATGACATGCTAACACAGAGGTGTCTAAAGGTCGGCTCCAGGGGGCCCTTAGCTCATTTTTTATTGGCCATTGGCAAATAAAAAGATAATTGAATCCCTCCAGGATTTCGCAATGTGGCGATCACGCCAATTCACGCCAATCCTGCGATCTATGCGCGACCTCACAACTGCACATTTTGGTCATCAGTGTTATTTTTGCCAATCCTGTTTGTCTTGTTTAGGCAAAGTAGGAACAACAACATGTAACAATACATCAGCTCTTCATTGCTCAAGCGGCACAATTGTTGTCCTCTCTAGCACTGAGCCTTTTGGGTAATGTAGTGTATAGACCAGTGGTTCTTAACCTGGGTTCGATCGAACCCTAGGGGTTCGGTGAGTCGGGCTCAGGGGTTCGGCGCAGGTCAAGACACACCCGACTCATCGTGTAAATAAAAACTTCTCCCTATCGGCGTATTGCGGATACGGCAACAGCAGAAGTCACACTGATTTGCAGGTGTGTAATTTGTTGTGAGTTTATGCACTGTGTTGGTTTTGTTGTTTGAACAAGGTGATGTTCATGCACGCTTCATTTTGTGCACCAGTAAAAAAACATGGTAACACTTTAGTATGGGGAACATATTCACCATTAATTTGTTGCTTATTAACATGCCAAATTAGTAACATATTGGCTCTTAACTAGTCATTATTAAGTACTTATTAATGCCTTATTCGGCATGGCCTTATTATAACCCTAACCCTCTAACCCTGGCCCTAACCCTCTAACCCTAACCAAATAACTCTAAATGAAGTCTTTGTTACTTAGAATATGCTCCCCTAGTGTCCAAAAAACTCTAAATTAAGTCTTTGTTACTTAGAATATGTTCCACATACTAAAGTGTTACCAAAAACATATAACTTTGTCTGGAATTTGAAAAATACCCATCATTTTATTTTTACTAAAGAAGGGTTCGGTGAATGCGCATATGAAACTGGTGGGGTTCGGTACCTCCAACAAGGTTAAGAACCACTCGTATAGACCTTTAGCAGCACACTGGTTTCCTAACTTTCTAAGTGTCTTCATATATTCATTTAAACTTTATTTATCCCAAGTAAGGCAATTAGGAACATATCCTTATTTTCAATGCTGGCCCAGCAAAAAGACAACATTTACTTGTTAGAGATGTTGAAGTGTAATGATTATCTCTCGTCAGCTCTCATTTGCCAACAAAAAGGAGGGCAATAGGTCACTCTCAGCAACATAAATTCATCTTTAAGATGGACAAACACTTTTTAAGTGTAAAATAAAAAAGGAAAATGTCTGCAACTTGTGGACGACAGAGCAGACTATGGACAATAAGGAAGAATTTGGTGGTGTTTCTCTCTATAATTATAATTGTTACTATTCATCCATCCAAATTTCTACCGCTTGTCCCTTTCCGGGCAGAAGGCAAGGTACACCCTTGACAAGTCGCCACCTCATCGCAGGGCCAACACAGATGGACCGACGACCATTAACACTGACATTCACACAGTGGAGCCAATTTAGTGTTGCCAATTAGCTTATCCACAGGTGCATGTCTTTGGAGATGGGAGGAAGCCGTAGTACCCAGAGTGAACCCACGCAGTCATGGGGAGAAGATGCAAAGTCCACATAGAAAAACCCCAAGCTTGGGAATCGGGCTTTGGAGCTGTTGCATCAGATGGATTGACATGAATCATGTCTCCAACACTTGCGATGTCAATTGAAACAAAGGAGAGGTTTATCAAACTTCCTCAAGAAGACAATGTTGCAAACAATGTTAATTGTTCACAGTCACCTGTGTCTAAAATCTGGACCAAGCACAAACAACACGGGAAGGTTACAAAAGGCAAGCATACTGGTCGACCAAGGAAAACTTCAAGTGTCAAGAAAGAAACTTTAAAGCAATATGTCTTGAAAAGAGAAAATGCAGAGCAAAACAAATGGGCGGAGACTGTGACCGAACTGTAATAAATTGCCTAAAGGAAATGGAATTTAAATACAGAAAAACTAAATGAAAGTCATCATTAACACCTGAAGTGAAAAAATAAAACAAGGTTCCGGTGGGCTAAAGAAAAGCAATGGTGGACAATAGAAGACTGGATGAAAGTTAGGGTTGGGTATCGAGTATCGAGTATCGATTGGAACCGGGACTAACTTTCCGATTCTCCCGAAATCGTTCAAAAGTTTAAATTTCGATTCCTATTTTCGATACCAGTCCGCCGACCGGAAAAAAATATGTCCGAAGCCGCTGAACACCAACGAAGAAGCGCCAACCGCCGGAAGTGTTAACATAGCCGAGCGAGTCAGTCAAGCTCAAGCATGGATAGCGGGCGTCGGCGGTCGAAAGTGTGGCTTTACTTTACAAAAAAAAATGAAATAACCGCGAAATAACAGAGCTCCATGTCCATCAAGAAACGAGTGGAGAGAGAGCTGCAGATGTACCAGGACGTTCCACCGATACTTATGTCTGACGACCTTGCTACATGGTGGTGGTCCGGTGGAACCAACAAAAGACTTATCCTTTGCTGTCATATCTCGCTTTCTCCTATTTTATGCGTTCAAGCTTCTTCCACACCCAGCGAACGTGTATTTTCCACAGCAGGAGACACTATCTGTCCAGAACGCTCACGCATCCTGCCTGAGAAGGCGGATATGGTAATTTTCCTAAACAAGAACTGTCTCTGATTTTATACTGTACCTGCTGCTAATCTGGACTGGGTTTTGCAAGTTGTTTCTTATTGTTTATTTGCTTTTCTGCACCAGGTTATCCCATCAGTGGGAGCACGGTAACATTTTTAAGTACCTGCAGCATCATACACTTGTGTGTGTAAATGTGTTTTCATGAGGTTTCCTGCAGCATCATACACTTGTGTGTAAATGTGTTTTCATGAGGTTTCCTGCAGCATCATACACTTGTGTGTAAATGTGTTTTCATGAGGTTTTCAAAAATAAAGCTCTCTTGAGGAAAGCGTACCCCTGGGAAAATGTATTCATAATTTATAATATTTATATTCAAGTTCATAGATTTGATATTTATATTCTAGTTGAAAACAGCCCTGTGAGGAATTTATAGTAAAGTTCATAAAAAGTTAATAGAATTAAAATTGATGGAGAATGTCAGACTATTTAATTCAGAAAGACTGTAGGTTAGCTAGCTCATTTAAAATATCCTAAACTTTTTTTTGACCCGGCCTCTTAAAAGAATCGGAACCGAGAATCGTCAGGAATCGGAATCGAAACAAAGAATCGGAATCGTTCGAATTCAAACGATACCCAACCCTAATGAAAGCCATATTCAGTGATGAATCGTGCTTCTGCATTGGGCAAGATTATGATGCTGGAACTTTTGTTTGGTGTCGTTCCAATGAGATTTATGAAGACGACTGCCTGAAGAAAACATGCACATTTCCACAGTCATTGATGATATGGGGCTGCAACCAGGTAATGTCACTGGGGAGATGGCTGTCATTACATCTTCAATAAATGCACAAGTTTACATTGATATTTTGGACACTTTTCTTGTTCCATCAATCAAAAGGATTGATGGAACAATGTCATTTTTCAAGATAATATTGCATCTTACCAAAGAGCAAAATCTGTAAAAACTGTCCTTTTTGAAGAATACATTTGGTCAATGTCATGGCCTGCAAGTAGTCCGGGTCTCAATCCAATTGAAATGATTGGAAAGACATGACTGCCTACTTTGGTGTAACTTTGTTAATACCGGCATGCTTTTATTTTGAAGGCCGTCCTTTATGGGCTATGGGATGTGTACCGCGGATGCTTCCCAATTGTTGCTGTGCGGACCAGAGTCTGTGACGTTCCGGCAGTAAATGGAGTTTTTTTCCCCTCATGAAAATTAAACGGGTATGGGAATTGTTGTGAGGGTTGTAGGTTTAAAGTGGAGATGAAAAAATCAGATAATCATCTGTCTATATATTCATATTCATTGAGTGGAAAAACGAGAGCGGAATACAACTCCTTTGTTTGGATCACAACGCCCAAAGTATATAACCTTATTTACCAATATGTACCATTTTTGTTGAGCTGTGTGAGAAATTTCAAGTTGATCCAATTTTGGGGTTTAATAACACCGCTATCATGTGGTGTTGTTTTTTTTTTTACAATGTTATAGCACAGACGTTACTCTACAGTGGCGCACGATTTGACAAATGTACACCCTTTTTTGTGCAACGGATCCGAAGAGTTAGCTTACACAAACATTACGTGATTAAACTATACAAAGATGCACACCTCCATTACATGTTGCAGAACATGTGGAGCAGTAAACACAAACATACACTCACACATTTTGCCATCGGTTACACAAAAACATACACACTTACTGGTTACATACAGGTGCGCTACCTCAGTGCTGCCTCACAGTGGATGCTTGCAACATTACAGCATAACTTAATTGCTTTGGCTCATTCCTCAATGGAAAATGCTGTTTCAATCTAGCTGTTTTTGTGTTGCAATTTTCACAATGTATACCTTCATTTTTTAGCATTAATACCTACTAATTATATAGTTATCATCATACATTATGTACTTATTATGTAGGTTAGTTGGTTCTTAAAACCTTGTGTCTCTAGCTCTACCGTTTATATCATTTGTAACAGCAAATAATACATACAGTTGTGCTCATAAGTTTACATACCCTGAGAGAATTTATGATTTCTTGGCCATTCTTCAGAGAATATGAATGATAACACAACAACCTTTCTTCCACTCATGCTTAATGGTTGTGTGAAGCTATTTATTGGCAAACAACTGTGTTTACTCTCTTTAAATCAAAATGACAAAAGAAAGTACCCAAATGACCCTGATCAAAAGTTTACATGCCCCAGTGACTTTGATCTGATAACATGCACTAAAGTTGACACAAACAGGTTTGAATGGCTAATCAAGGTTCCAATCCTCACCTGTGACCTGTTTGTTTGTAATTAATGTGTGTGTATAAAAGGTCAGTGAGTTTCTGGGCTTCTGACAGACCATTGCATCTTTCATCCAGTGCTGCACAGATGTTTCTGGATTCTGAGTCATGGGGAAGGCAAAAGGATTGTCAAAGGATCTGCGAGAAAAGGTAATTGAACTGCATAAAACAGGAAAGGGGTATAAAAAGATATCCAAGGAATTGAGAATGCCAATCAGCAGTGTTCAAACGCTGATTAAGAAGTGGAAAATGAGGGATTCAGGTAGACCAGCAAAGATTTCAGCCACAACTGCCAGGAAAATTGTTCGAAATACAAAGAAAAATCCACAAATAACTTCAGCTGAAATACAGGACTCGCTGAAAAAATTTGGTGTGGCTGTTTCAAGATGCACAATAAGGAGGCACTTGAAGAAAAATGGGCTGCATGGTCGAGTCGCCAGAAAAAAGCCATTTCTGTGCAAATGTCACAAAGTATCCCGCTTACATTACGCCAAACAGCACAGAGACAAGCCTCAAAACTTCTGGAACAAAGTAATTTGGAGTGATGGCTTTCTTCTGACAGCCCGGGGGCCTGGTCAGGTCCGTGAACAGGTTTTATCCGGCCCGCGGGATGAGTTTGCTAAGTATAGAAATTAACCTGAAATTTTTTTATGAAAGAAATGGCTGTTCTAAATGTGTCCACTGGATGTCGAAATAGCAATTATTTGTAGATGATGCTACATATGTACAAAATAAACCATATGATGTTAGTGTACTAGTTGAGGAAAATGAGCAAATAACATACTGTAATTAGATTTTTATATAATTGTTTTTATCTTGATAGATTGAAAATTAACACCAATGAGTTGACTGATGGACATTATCACATAATTCATTCAGAAAATATAAAGGTAGAAAACTATTTACCGCAACATGTAAGTGTAAAAAACAACAACAACAATATTATGATTTGTACAATTTTAGAATGTGCTTGTTCTATTTTTAAACTAAGAAAACAATCTGAAATTGTCTTTATTTTTAAGTTATTGTGCCGTGATTTTACCAGTCCGGCCCACTTGGGAGTACATTTTTCTCCATGTGCCCCCCCGATCTAAAAAGAGTTTGACACCCCTGCCCCAATGCATTTTCTAATATAAATGATAAATGGGTTATACTTGTATAGCGCTTTTCTACCTTCAAGGTACTCAAAGCGCTTTGACAGTATTTCCACATTCACCCATTCACACACACATTCACACACTGATGGCGGGAGCTGCCATGCAAGGCGCTAACCAGCAGCCATCAGGAGCAAGGGTGAAGTGTCTTGTCCAAGGACACAACGGACGTGACTAGGATGGTAGTAGGTGGGGATTGAACCCCAGTAACCAGCAACCTTCCGATTGCTGGCACGGCCACTCTACCAACTTCGCCACAAGCTGTAATTGGCGTGGTTAAAAAAAACAACATTCAACTGGAATGTAGTTTTAGATGCACAATATTGATTCACATGTAAAAAAAAAAAAAAGTTAAATAAAAAAATTAAATAGAAAATAAATACAAATTTAACAAATTTTCATATTTCCTAGAAAAAAATATTGTAACATGAAAAACAATTTTGTTTGCCTAATCATAGAACAAATGTGCCCAGCCTGTGGAACACGGTTTAGGCGCCATAGGGAAGATTTCGGGGATCCCACAAAGCGGTTTGTTTTTGTTCTCTGAAATTAGCCCCCCGAAACACACACACACACACACACACACACACACACACACACACACACACACACACACACACACACACACACACACACACACACACACACAGTCCTGCCTCTTGCAGTCAGTCTCAAAATCTGTCAATTAATTCTGTTTTTTCCCCCGAGCCACCTAAGTCGACGAGGCAGAGAAACGCATAACAAGCATTTCTCAGCGCTCCTTAACAGCTAAACTTGTTAATCTCTTGTGTGTCTTAATGGTGTCTCGTTAAGGAATCAGCGAGTAAATAGTGCCTTTTACAAATCTGATTTGTACGGTCAACACAATGAAAATATGAAGCTGCTTTTCTTCTGTTTTTGTACTTATTCTAAGAGCATTTCCCTGGAGTTTTTCTTTAAGGGGAACTGCACTTTTACAATCTGGCTTCAACACGTATTATCGTACATCGTTACTCGTTTCAACAAGCAAGCAGTGTGGATTATGTAGAGTTGTAAACTATGGGTGTCCAATCTTTTTCACACTAGTGTGCCGTGAGATACAGTCTGGTGTGCCGTGGGAGATTATCTAATTTAACCTATTTTGGGTTAAAAATATTTTTTACAAACCAGTAATTATAGTCTGCAAATTATGTGTTGTTGTTGAGTGTGGGTGCTGTCTAGAGCTCGGCAGAGTAATCGTGTAATACTCTTACATATCAGTAGGTGGCAGCCGGTAGCTAATTGCTTTGTAGATGTCAGAAACAGCGGAAGGCAGTGTGCAGGTAAAAATGTGTCTAATGCTTAAACAAAAGGTGAGTGCCCCTAAGAAAAGGCATTGAAGCTTAGAGAAGGCTATGCAGAACAAAACTAAAACTGAACTGGCTACAAAGTAAACAAAAACAGAATGCTGGACGACAGCAAAGACTTACTGTGGAGCAAAGACGGCGTCCACAATGTACAACCGAACATGACGTGACAATCAACAATGTCCCCACAAAGAAGGATTAAAAACAACTTAAATATTATTGATTGCTAAAACAAAGCAGGTGCGGGGAATAGCGTTCAAGGAAGACATGAAACTGCTACAGGAAAATACCAAAAAAAGAGAAAAAGCCACCAAAATAGGAGCGCAAGACAAGAAGTAAAACACTACACACAGGAAAACAGCAAAAAAACTCAAAATAAGTCAGGGTGTGATGTGACAGGTGGTGACAGTACACCTACTTTGAGACAAGAGCTATAGTGATGCATGCTTGGTTATGGTTTAAAGCAGTGGTTCTTAACCTGGGTTCGATCGAACCCTAGGGGTACGGTGAGTCGGGCTCAGGGGTTCGGCGGAGGTCAAAACACACCCGACTCGTGTAAATAAAAACTTCTCCCTATCGGCGTATTACGGATACGGCAACAGCAGAAGTCACACTGATTTGCAGGTGTGTAATTTGTTGTGAGTTTATGCATTGTGTTGATTTTGTTGTTTGAACAAGGTGATGTTCATGCACGCTTCATTTTGTGCACCAGTAAAAAAACATGGTAACACTTTAGTATGGGGAACATATTCACCATTAATTAGTTGCTTATTAACATGCAAATTAGTAACATATTGGCTCTTAACTAGTCATTATTAAGTACTTATTAATGCCTTATTCGGCATGACCTTATTTTAACCCTAACCCTCTAACCCTGGCCCTAACCCGCTAACCCTAACCAAATAACTCTAAACTAAGTCTTTGTTACTTAGAATATGTTCCCCATACTAAAGTGTTACCAAAAACATATAACTTTGTCTTGAATTTGAATTTTTTTTTTTTTTTTTTCACTAAAGAAGGGTTCGGTCAATGCGCATATGAAACTGGTGGGGTTCGGTACCTCCAACAAGGTTAAGAACCACTGGTTTAAAGTCATACCCAACAATTGTGGCAACGACTTTTTACTGTCAACTAAGTTTCGTTTTTAATGATTTCTGCTGGTGGTGTGCCTCTGGATTTTTTCAACGCAAAAAATGTGCCTTGGCTTAAAAAAGGTTGAAAAACACCGTTATAGGTGATAAAGGAAATTAGTGTACTTTGGGGGAATTTCAGGCAATATTAAAGGATTCCAAAAAATGGTTCTATTGGGCACTGTACTTGTTTTTGTTTTGAAATAGTTTTTACTGAAACATTTTAGTTTCTACCTATAGTGTGATTTTTATGTTAATGTAAGTAATTTATATATTTGTTTAATAATTGTTGTTTTTGTTGTTGTTATATGTATTATGAAACCTGTTTTGCTGCCCTCTTGGCCAGGTCACTCTTGTAAAAGTGATTTTAATTTCAACAAGTTTTTACCTGGTTAAATGAAGAACAATTAAATTTATGAAAATATGATAACTAGGGCTGTCAAAAATAATGAGTTGACTCATGCGATTAATCACAAATGTAATCATATACTGTGTACACGCAGATTAACCACGCAATTTGTTTGGCTCCTTCGCCTTCTAATCTATTCTAACAATACAATTGCATTTGTGTGCAGTTATTGGGGTCTTTTTAAGGTAATTGACATTTGTAAGTTAATTGAAATTATGCAACTAATACTATGAGGAATCAAAATTCAAAAGTGTGATTAATCTGATTTTGAAAAGTTAGTCTTTCGATAGCATTACTAATAACATATCAGTTATATTGAATTCATTTTATTTTTTACAATTTATCGAGGGCCAATAAAAAGCGAGCTAGGGGCCGAAATTGGCCACCCGTCGAGTAAGATGTATCTAGTTGATACTACTATGATTACATCGATAGTTTTTATCTTCACAAAATATTTTTCCTTTTTTTTAAATTCATATTATTATAAACTCAACTTATGAGGGAATTTTGCCTATCATTCACGATCATTATGCTCTCATAATGATCGTGAATGATAGGCATCACATTTTTTTAGGATTCTAAAGATGATAAAAAATGCTTGAAAGATGCAGCTAACGGGACTCATTGTTGTCGCCCTCTAAAACGACTTCAAAACCCTCCAATGTTTTATATACATGCTGCAAGTCTATATATAATCTAGTAACATAACAATGTAATATGTTCAATATTTACCACATTTTGATCATTTTAATAACCGATTCCTTCAGCGCATTTATTTCCGTTACCATAGCAGCGCACTTCCGACTTCTGGCAACAAATGTGTGTTCCTATTTCCGGACACAAAGTCGTGTGTGTTGTAACCACGGCAGACTTGGTAACTGACATCGAAGACGGCTATTTTTGGACAATTGAGGATTCACAACCTTATCTTTTTGAAGCTGAATGTATGGAGGATGATCTGCTGCTTCTAGAAGCCAGCACGAAGGAAGGGTGAGACGTTGGCGCAGACGGTAGCCGAGAGAGTGAGGTCAGTGTGACTCGAAGCTGCAAAATGTGGAACTTGAAGCCAAGTTATTTTGACATAAATGGAGTCTCTACCCAAATAAACCGAAAAAAAACTCAATTCTCGGCTAGCTGGACCAAAGGTTCAACTATCCTTAGAGTGAGTCACACTTTATTATTATTTGTGATGCATAACAGTACATACGCAGTCTGGCTAGCTGTGTACAACCAAAACAAGAAATTTTGGCTAATACTTTACAGATACTGTAAAGATACTGATTGTTCCTGTTTTTCAGTTACGTTGTATTACAAACTCGAACGTGTTTCGTTTTGACACAGTTGCTAGCTTATCTTTTTCCATAGTTAGCTTTTATGACTAATACCGAAGCACGCCAATGTGTTAGTACGTTAGAAAAAGAGTTCCTCGGTGTTTGCTATTAGAATAACAATGTCGCTACAGCTTGGTTATTATCAAACAGATTACGGAACGTAAATGAAGTATTGTTGATGGTTTTTGAATGCCTTTTTTAAGTGATTTAGAGGTAGAATTGATGGCTCCCATTAGCTGCATTGCTAGCCACCGAGAACAAACCGATTTTTACATGTTAGAAAGCGAAAAAAATAAGAAAACCTTTTGTCTTCTTGTCTCTCATAATGATTATGAACAATAGGCAAAAGTGCAGTTCCCCTTTAAGATTGACCTAGTAAGCCATTAACAGGAACACCACCCTTTCAAAAGACAACAATATATATATATATATATATATATATATATATATATATATATATATATATATATATATATATATATATATATATACATATATACACTGCCGTTCAAAAATTTGGGGTCACATTGAAATGTCCTTATTTTTGAAGGAAAAGCACTGTACTTTTCAATGAAGATAACTTTAAACTAGTCTTAACTTTAAAGAAATACACTCTATACATTGCTAATGTGGTAAATGACTATTCTAGCTGCAAATGTCTGGTTTTTGGTGCAATATCTACATAGGTGTATAGAGGCCCATTTCCAGCAACTATCACTCCAGTGTTCTAATGGTACAATGTGTTTGCTCATTGGCTCAGAAGGCTAATTGATGATTAGAAAACCCTTGTGCAATCATGTTCACACATCTGAAAACAGTTTAGCTCGTTACAGAAGTTACAAAACTGACCTTCCTTTGAGCAGATTGAGTTTCTGGAGCATCACATTTGTGGGGTCAATTAAACGCTGAAAATGGCCAGAAAAAGAGAACTTTCATCTGAAACTCGACAATCTATTCTTGTTCTTTAGAAATGAAGGCTATTCCACAAAATTGTTCGGTTGACCCCAAACTTTTGAACGGTAGTGTATGTATGTGTATATATATATATATATATATATATATATATATATATATATATATATATATATATATATATATATATATATATATATATATATATATATATATATATATTTATATTTTAAACACTTACACCCGTTTTGTAGCCTCTTCTTTTAGTTTCTCCCCCTCCTGTCCTGTCTTTTAACCTCTTTATCTCGCAATCGTTTGTGTTTCCGGAGGAAAGCTTAGCAGCAAAACCAACAGGGCCTCCAGCGAGTGTGAGGGACAAAGAGTCGGAGGCACACAGAGGAACTTACCTCATAGTCCATGTCCAACACGTCGTCAGTCCTCCTGCGTCTGCAAACACATTTAGTCTGCAAGTGTATCCTAATTTTAAACCACTTTTTCAAATAAATGCATGGGAGGGGTCGCCTACCTCACATCGGCTCGCAATCACTTATAGCACTTTTGCAGGATTCAAGGGCTTTACAGCCATTGAGAAAAAGCATTACAGGTATTTTTAGGCACTGTAGTTTAGCATTTTTACACAAATACATACAATGGTACCTCAATTTAAAACTAGCTCAACTTAAGAGTTCATTGTTATGCTTTAAGTCTGTGGTCCCCAGCTACAGTCCGTGTACCGGTCCATGACGCATTTGCTACCAATAAATAAATTATACACGACCGCATTTTCTCCGACTTAACTGCACTTCTTTTGGAATTTTTTGGATCATTTACAATCTTTGTGTAACACAAAAACACATGTTTTTTTTAATGCATTCTAACTTGTAAATAAGAGCTAGCAAAAGTCAGCGAGCAAGATAGGTAATGGGATTCGCTTATTTTCACCTTCAAAGCTCTCTAAAAAACATAAAAAAACCTCCATCAACATTTTATATACATATTTAAAGAATATATGTAATGTGTTAACAGGCACATTCATAATAACATGTAATACTGTATATAGATATTTTGATCATTTTAAGCATATGGCAGCGTATTAATTTCACAGACGCATCTCAACGCTCGCTATTTCCATCAACAGCAACAGCTATCACTAATCATGACAGACTTTATGAGAGACAACGACGACTACTTTAGGACAATGCTGGTCTAGAACCTCATACTTTTGAGTATGAATATATGTAGAATAGGGTTGTCCCGATACCAATATTTTGGTACTGGTACCAAAATGTATTTCGATACTTTTCTAAATAAAGGGGACCACAAAAAATGGCATCATTGGCTTTATTTTAACAAAAAATCTTACGGTAAATTAAACATGTTTCTTGTTGCAATCGAAGAACAACTTTGACCTTAAATAAAATAGTGAACAAACTAGACAACTTGTCTTTTAGTCGTAAGTAAGCAAACAAAGGCTCCTAATTAGTCTGCTGACATATGCAGTAACATATTGTGTCTTTTCGCATTCTATTATTTGGTCAACATTATGAGGGACAGGCTGTAGAAAATGGATTATTAATCTACTTGTTCATTTACTGTTAACATCTGCTTATTTAGTGTTTTAACATGTTCTATCTACACTTCTGTTAAAATGTAATAATCACTTATTCTTCGGTTGTTTGATACTTTACATTAGTTTGGGATGTTACCACACATTTAGGTATCGATCCGATACCAAGTAGTTACAGGATCATACATTGGTCATATTCAAAGTCCTCATTTGTCCAGGGACATATTTCCTGACTTTATAAACATAATATACATTTTAAAAAAAGGAAAAATACTTTGTGAAGATAAATATCGATTTAATCATAGTATCGACTAGATACGCTCTTGTACTTGATATCATTACAGTGGATGTCCGGTGTAGATCCACCCATGGCATTTGTTTACATGAGCTACGGTGTGTAGTGAAGCATGTTTAGCTATTCCTCGTCCTGCAGGGATGATACTTGTAAGAAACATACTTTATTTGTTGCCATGCAGGCGAGGATTAGTGATTTAGAAGTAGCTAAAACACTGACGACTGCGGATGGATGTTAGCCATCCACAACTTAAACCCGGAATATGGCGAGAAAGACACAAAAAGAAAAAAATGTTTTAACCCTTCATGTGGAATATGATATTTAATCTAAATTGGAAGCTATAAACATCGCATCAGTCAGCATCCCAGTGAGCGCAGACATTGTACAGTAAGTGATCGTTTTATTATGTTCGAAATGTGTATATTTTGTTTAGCACTTAGTAATACTGCTACATAATGTTATAGTGTCTCACTGCATCTGCTTATAACTTAGCTTCTAAAACTTGTAACTCATCCTCTTTATATAAAGTAGGCAGTTCCCCTTTTGTGTATTTTAACTAAAAAAATTATATTTTCAAAAATTATGAATTGAAATGAATAACAATGGTGATTTGAATGTTAATTATTTATTAATTTTTATACTTTTTTCAACCCCTCATGTGGATTATGATATTTAATCTAAATTGGAAGATATAAACATCCCATCAGTCAGCATCCCAGTGAGAGCAGACATTGTAAAGTAAGTGATCGTTTTATTATGTTCGAAAGGTGTATATTTTGTTTAGGACTTAGCAATACTTTTACATAATGCTATAGTGTTTCACTCTAGCTGCATTTGCTTATCACTTAGCTTCTAAAACTTGTAACTCATCAGGCTCAAAAACATAATGTTCCTGATCATCATTTGTCCCAAAGTAGTCTTCCTTGTCTCTCAGGAAGTATGCCGTAAGTAGTACAGTATGTTGTGAAAAGCGAACATTGTGATGTCTGTGAAATTACGTAAATAGTAAATGTTTTTATAAACATTACACATATACTTACGGCGTGTGAACAAAATGATGATGGAGGTTTTTGGAGCTCTTTATAGGCAGAATAGAGCGACTCCCATTGGCTCCCTTGTTCGCTGACTTTTGCTAACGGTTATTTACGAGTTAGAATGCATAGAAAAAAAGAAAAACATATGTCTTACATAAGGTTTGTGAATGATTCCCAGAAAAGGCAGTTCCCCTTTAATGTATTTTAACTAAAAAAATGAGATTTTCAAAAATTATGGATTGAAATGAATAAAAATGGTGATTTGAATGTTAATTATTTATTAATTTTTATACAATTTGTGAATATGCAGGATCCACATTACTGATAAAATTCAAATCATGTGGATTTGGTCCACTCGAATGAAACCCTCTTCAGTTTTCTCACCACTAATGTATCAATAGCATATGTATGTGTTGGTTAGTGTGTGTGTGTGTGTGTGTGCATGCGTGTGTGTATACGTGTGTGTGCCACGTGTGTGTAGAGAGTGAAGGAGACAGCTCGTCAGTGCGAGGGTGGGAGGCGGCCCCTGTGAGGTGAGACGTGTAAGCTTGATGCTTGTAGTCGCGTTAGCCCAGATTAGGACATTTATCTGTGGGATCAGGCCGCGTTAGTTGGGACCCTGCAGGCCACCACCTCTACACTTCTACCGCACCACCGAGCTCCGTCCTCACAGCACGGTCACTCTCGCGCTATAGTTTATTTTTTTTGTCTTTTGGGAAAATAGCTTGAGATTCTATTGACGCGTGTTGGCTCCTGTTCATGACCCCTCTTGACCTTTAGAGCCACTCAGTGGATAAAGGATGAAGGCTATCACAGCGTTTAACAAGGTGACAAAGAGGTCATTGACGGGGGGGGATGTTGATACACTATATTGCCAAAAGTATTTGGCCACCTGCCTTGACTCACATATGAACTTGAAGTGCCATCCCATTCCTAACCCATAGGGTTCAATATGATGTCGGTCCGCCTTTTGCAGCTATTACAGCTTCAACTCTTCTGGGAAGGCTGTCCACAAGGTTGCGGAGTGTGTTTATAGGGATTTTCCGCCATTCTTCTAAAGGCGCATTGGTGAGGTCACACACTGATGTTGGTCGAGAAGGCCTGGCTCTGAGTCTCCGTTCTAATTCATCCCAAAGGTGTTCGATCGGGTTCAGGTCAGGACTGTGCAGGCCAGTCAAGTTCATCCACACCAGACTCTGTCATCCATGTCTTTATGGACCTTGCTTTGTGCACTGGTGCACAGTCATGTTAAAAGAGGAAGGGGCCCGCTCCAAACTGTTCCCACAAGGTTGGGAGCATGGAATTGTCCAAAATGTTTTGGTATCCTGGAGTATTCAAAGTTCCTTTCACTGGAACTAAGGGGCCAAGCCCAACTCCTGAAAAACAACCCCACACCATAATTCCTCCTCCACCAAATTCCACACTCGGCACAATGCAGTCCGAAATGTAGCGTTCTCCTGGCAACCTCCAAATCCAGACTCGTCCATCAGATTGCCAAATGGAAAAGCGTGATTCATCACTCCAGAAAAGGCGTCTCCACTGCTCTAGAGTCCAGTGGCGACGTGCTTTACACCACTGCAGCCCATGCTTTGCATTTGACTTGGTGATGTATGGCTTCGATCATGGGTGTCTAACTCTGGCCCGCGGGCCAAAATTGGCGATATCAAATTAACACTAGAGCTGGCCCGCCGATTATATACAGCGGCGGTGCCGCGGTAACACCGCATTCACCGCTAATTCTCATACTTGCCGACCCTCCTGGGAGACTCCCAAGTTTCAGTGCCCCTCCCGAAAATCGTCACGTCCGCTTTTCATCCAGTCCGAGTGCTGGCCCAGTCACATAATATGTGCAGCTTCTGCACGCACACACAAGTGAATGCAACGCATACTTGATCAACAGCGATAAAGGTTACACTGAGGGTGGCCGTATAAACAACTTTAACACTGTTAGAAATATACGCCACACTGTGAACCCACACCAAACAAGAATGACAAACACATTTCGGGAGAACATCCGCACCGTAACACAACATAAACACAACCGAACAAATACCAAGAACCCCTTGCAGCATTAACTCTTCCGGGACGCTACAAGGTGTGGGGGGGTTTGGTGGTAGCGGGGGGTGTATTTTGTAGCAGCTGTTCTAAATGTGTCCACTGGATGTCACAATAGCAATTGTTTGTATCTTTGTAGATGATGCTACAGATGTACAAAAATAAACCACATGATGTTAGTGTACTAGTCGAGGAAAATGAGCAAACGACATAAATAACATACTATAATTTGATGTTGATATTTTTTTATCTTGATTGAAAATTAACACCAATGAGTTGACTGATAAACATCATCACATACTGTAATTTATTCAGAAAATATAAATAACGACAAATAAATTATTAATCGCAACATGTAAGTGTAAAAAAAAAACAACAACATTATGATTTGTACATTTTCAGAATGTGCTTGTTCTATTTTTAAACAAAGAAAACAATCTGAAGTTGTCTTTATTTTTAAGTTATCGTGCCGGGATTTTACCAGTCCGGCCCACTTTGGAGTAGATTTTTCTCCATGTGGCCCCCGATCTAAAATGAGTTTGACACCCGTGCTTTAAGGTGTTTAGTCGAATCGACCTCAAATTCGGTACACCCTTTTAGGGGTCTGGCAGGCACATGTGTGTGAATTTTGATCAAGAGTGCTTGAAAAACATGGCCGCCATCAAACAAAACGTCCTTGCAGGGGCATTTTCATATATTAGGCGCACCGAATTATAGGGCACATTAAATGAGTCATACTATTATTATTTTTTTCAAAATGGAAAACACTTCCTTGTGGTCTACATAACATGTAATGGTGGTTATTTGGTCAAAATGTTGCATAGATGATCTTTTAGAGATCATCTTCAAGCCGCTTTCTGACAGTCGCTTCAGGATGCGCCGTTTTGTGGGCGGTCTTATTTACGTGGCTCACCTGGGCGGTCTTATTTACGTGGCTCACCTTCGGCAGCGTCTTTTCTCCGTCATTTTTGTTGTAGCGGTGTAGCGTGCAAGGACGGCAAGGCTTTTTTATCAGCGACCAAAAGTTGCGAACTTTATCGTCGTTCTCTACTAAAACCTTTCAGCAAAAATATGGCAATATCGCGAAATGATCAAGTATGACACATAGAATGGATCTGCTATCCCCGTTTAAATAAGAAAATCTCATTTCAGTAGGCCTTTAAAATCCTTTTATTTTCTGAAAACTCGACAGCTATTTTATTTGGTACATGGTGAAATGATAAGTGTGACCAGTAGATGGCAGTCAAACATAAGAAATAAGTATATTGCCACTATGGTTGCAATATGTCTCAAGTAAACAACACCAACATTTTATATGTTCCATTGAAAATATAGAACATTACACACGGTGCTCAAAAATCTATTAAAATGTTTTAGTACGACTTTGGTAAGCTATGAAGATTGATTGATGGATTGTCGGCGCATTAAACGTACTATTATGGTGTGTGTATAAGGTAAGACATATTATCTGATGCTTTGTTTCGCAATATTATGCAAAAGTAACTTTTCTTATCTTCTAGTACCTGCTGATCTGTGTTTGGGATCTGCATATGTCCTGAAAAAATTGCTCGCATCCGTGAGTCGATAAGCTTCTTCTTTTTCTCTATCTTCTTGTTATGGGACATTCATCCTCCGCTGTTGCCATTTCTAATATAAAGTAGTGTAAAGTTCTTACTTATATCTGTCAGTAAACTCGCCATGAAAGCGCTAAAACATACCGGTGTAGTGAGTTTACATTATTCACCCAAGGAACTTTAGTTATTAGAGAGTTTCGGTCGGACGGTTTTTCACGGGACACATTTCCTGTGTTGTTGTTTCCGGATGAGGAGATGCTGCTCCGTTATTGATTGAAGTAAAGTCTGAATGTCATTAAAACAGTTAGCGCCATCTTTTGGCACTTCTTCCCCTCCCGTCCTTGCACGCTACACCGCTACAACAAAGATGGCGGGGAGAAGACGCTGTCGAAGGTGTCAGAAAGCGGCTTGAAGATGATCTGTAAAACATCATCTATGCAACATTTTGACCAAAGAACCACCATTACATGTTATGTAGACCACAAGGAAGTGTTTTACATTTAGAAAAAAATTTAAATAATATGACTCCTTTAATGCGCCCTATAATCTGGTGCACTTTATATATGAAAAAAGATTTAAAAAAATAGACCATTCATCGGCAGCGTGCCTTATAATCCGGTGCGCCCTATGGTGCGGAAAATACGGTAATCATGTATAAACACAGACTATCACAGATTTGAGCACAAATGTTTCTTCCTACCACCTGAAAGGTGTCACGGGTTGTTATATGGTCAGTGATTAGGTCACTGAAATGAGTGAGGAGACTCCAAATGTTGTCCTTGCTAACAAGTGCTGCTTCAAAATGCACCCCGATGAAACTGTTTTGAGCAAATAAATGCAGTGTATTTAAGTAACACATTTAAAAAATGTTTGTGAATGACATTTTGACAATGGATTTAAATTACACAAGCAAGTAGTTTAATCGTGATCAATCAAAATTTAGAAGTGGGATTAATACGGTCTTGATAAATAATCAGAACCAGTTGTTGGAGCAACTTACGACTTGATCCGATTCTTGGGGTGACGAATCGATTAAGAATCGATTCTCCATTGAAACAGATTCTCGCTATGTATTATTTGGTAGTAGTGATTACAGTCGTGGTCAAAAGTTGACATACACTTGTAAAGAACATAATGTCATGGCTGTCTTGAGTTTTCAATCATTTCTACAGTTCTTATTTTTTTGTGATAGAGTGATTGGAGCACATACTTGTTGGTCACAAAAAAACATTCATGAAGTTTGGTTCTTTTATGAATTTATTATGGGTCTACTGAAAATGTGAGCAAATGTGCTGGGTCAAAAGTATACATACAGCAATGTTAATATTTGCTTACATGTCCCTCGGCAAGTTTCACTGCAATAAGGCGCTTTTGGTAGCCATCCACAAGCTTCTGCTTGAATTTTTGACCACTCCTCTTGACAAAATTGGTGCAGTTCAGCTAAATGTGTTGGTTTTCTGACATGGACTTGTTTCTTCAGCATTGTCCACATGTCAAGACTTTGGGAAGGCCATTGTAAAACCTTAATTTTAGCCTGATTTAGCCATTGATTTATCACTTTTGACGTGTGTTTAGGGTCATTGTCCTGTTGGAACACCCAACTGCGCCCAAGACCCAACCTCTGGGCCAGTGGTTCTTGACCTGGGTTCGATCGAACCCTAGGGGTTCGGTGAGTCGGGTTCGGCGGAGGTCAAGACACTCCTGACTCATCGTGTAAATAAAACCTTCTCCCTATCGGCATAATACGGATACGGCAACAGCAGAAGTCAGACTGATTCACAGGTGTGTAATTTGTTGTGAGTTTATGCACTGTGTTGGTTTTGTTCTTTGAACAAGGTGATGTTCATGCACGGTTCATTTTGTGCACCAGTAATAAAATATGGTAACACTTTAGTATGGGGAACATATTCAACATTAATTAGTTGCTTAATAACATGCAAATTAGTAACATATTGGCTCTTAACTAGTCATTATTAAGTACTTATTAATGCCTTATTCGGCATGGCCTTATTATAACCCTAACCCTCTAACCCTGGCCCTAACTCTCTAACCTTAACCCTAACCAAAAAACTCTAAATTAAGTCTTTGTTACTTAGAATATGTTCCCCATACTAAAGTGTTATCAAAAACATATAACTTTGTCTTGAATTTGAAAAAAAACATTTTATTTTTCACTAAAGAAGGGTTCGGTGAATGCGCATATGAAACTGGTGGGGTTCGGTACCTCCAACAAGGTTAAGAACCACTACTCTGGGCTGATTATTTTAGGCAGTCCTGAAGAATTTGGAGGTAATCCTCCTTTTCCATTGTCCCATTTACTCTCTGTAAAGCACCAGTCCCATTGGCAGCAAAACAGGCCCAGATCATAATACTACCACCACCATGCTTGACGGTAGGCCTGGTGGTCTCACCTTTTCTCCTCCAAACATATTGCTGGGTATTGTGGCCAAACAGCTCAATTTTAGTTTCATCTGACCACAGAACTTTCCTCCAGAAGGTCTTATCTTTGTCCATGTGATAAGCAGCAAACTTTAGACGAGCCTTAAGGTGTCGCTTCTAGAACAAGGGCTTCCTTCTTGCATGGTAGCCTCTCAGTCCATGGCGCTGCAAAACACGCTTGACGGTGGACACTGACACCTGCTTTTTGGTGGAAAGACAGTCATGACATTATGTTCTTTACAAGTGTATGTAAACTTTTGACCACGACTGTATAATAAAACCTTCTCAATATAGGTTACAGGTCACAAAACTTTCCTTTTGGTTGCTGATGTATACGTGCACCTCTAGGCAACTTCAACCCTAGACTAACAGTCTCCTCCCACCCCTCGCCCCTCCACATCCCACCTCCCCGGATTGTAAATAATCAAATGTATATACTTGTTCTTATGGTTTCTGAACTCACTATGTTCACTGCTCGCTGTACATATCCTACCAAGTCAGACCTACACTGTTTCAATGTCCATTTCTCAGATGATGCAATTGTTGATGACTGAAGTGCTGATATCAACCAAACCTAACACCCCCCCCCCCCCCTCAGATTGTAAATAATTCATTGTATATACTCTGATGATTAACTTGTGTGATGACTGTATTATGATGATAGTATATATTTGTACCATGAATTGATTAACGTGGACCCCGACTTAAACAAGTTGAAAAACTTATTTGGGTGTTACCATTTAGTGGTCAATTGTATGGAATATGTACTGTACAATCTACTAATAAGTGTCAATCAATCAATCAATCAATGCAGTGAGTAAGCATTGTGAATTTTTTTTTTTCCAAAATGTTATTTTTTTCAAATTTTTATTTTTATTTTTTTAAACATTATGGATCGATTTAAAATCAGAATAAATAAGAATTGTGAATCGATTTTTTTTTCCGGGCACCCTTCCTAGTAACACTACTAACTTTGAAAGTTTCAAACCATCCACCTTTTGTGTTTGTTTTTTTTTGAACAGTTTGTCATTACCGGACACAAACACGCCCCTTGTTTATGTTTGTATGCGTTGGCGTCCACATGTGGGGTCTTATTGTGAGTGGACTTATCAGGCTAGTCATGGGATTAGCGCTGATTCTCCCCCTGAAACTAGTGTCAGATTAACAGATACCCGTGTCTTCATAAACTGTACTAATATAGACATAAGCTGTGAGGAACACCCCCTCACCACCCCCATGGCTATCACCTCGCCCCTCCAAATCGCCCCCCCCCAGCCCCCGTCCCAGCGCCTTCGACCATAGATTCGGGCCTCAGATCAATGTCTCCACTTATCGCCATCGAACGTCTTGGTGCGCCTCGGACCTCCCGTGAATCAGTCAATAAAAAAGTAAGAGGAAGATTAAAATCGTGTAACATCGTGTTTTTACGAGTGGATCCTTCCAATTAGTCCTGAAACAAACCGAAATTAAATGTGGGCGATAACAGCAAGATTTAATCTGTTTTTTCAATTGCAACTGCAGACACATGGACTCTATTTTCAACAATATATAATAATAGAAAAGCGCGATATAAAATCTAACCTATTATTATTATTATAATATATATGTCATGCATTCATCATGACTGATAGCTTATATTTTGATTACTTCATCATTCTTATGTCTATTTATTTATTTAAATATACTTTTTTTTATTTCATCACCTCATACGCTATGTATATACTATGTGTGTATATATATATACTATGTATGTTCCACATTTTTGATTGTTTTGAAAAGTATGGTGCATTTCAACAATGTGTAAAATTAAATTACCCCTGCTTCTTCCTACTTCTTTTCGGGCATGTTGTTCGAAACCATGGCCGTGATTGCTTGCGAACTTTAAAAAAAAAAAAAAAAAAAAGTGGCCGCGGTCTATTAGGGCATCTGCAGCCATGTTGGGTCTGGTGTAGGCTTAGAGCGTAGACGCTGACACGTGCAAACAAACGTCTTTAATCTGAAGGTAAGGAAAAAACACAGATGAACAGAGGTGGAAAATCAGGGGGTGGCGGCAGACAGACACAAACTGTGGAGGCGGATGAGGAGGAGGAAGCGAGGGATGAGGAGGGGATTAAGGTGGTCGATACTTTGGCTCCTCTCCCAGACTGAGAGATGACACTAAATCTGTTAATTCATTCCCCCTGTTTCTCCCTCCTCCTTAGGAGCCCTTTTTCCCGCGCCTCTCCCTCTTTCTCAAACAGATTCATAACATATTCGACAAATGTGAGCACACCCCTAAAATGTCAGTAACCCTTTTTTTAAAAAAACCATGTACAAAACCAGTGAATTGTAAACAAAGACAGAATACAATGATTTGCAAATCCTTTTCAACGTATATTTAATTGAATAGACTGCAAAGACAAGATATTTAATGTTCAAATTGAAATTTTTTGTTTTTTTTGCAAATAATCATTAACTTAGAATTTAATGGCAGCAAAACATTGCAAAAAAGTTGTCACGGGCATGTTCACCACTGTGTTACATGGCCTTTCCTTTTAACAACACTCAGTAAACGTTTGGGAACTGAGGAGAACCATTTTTGAAGCTCTTCAGGTGGAATTATTTCCCATTCTTTCTTGATGTACAGCTTAAGTTATATTGTGGTATTTTAGGCTTCATATTGCGCCACACATTTTCAATGGGAGACAGGTCTGGACTACAGGCAGGCCAGTCTAGTACCCGCACTCTTTTACTATGAAGTTAAGTTAAAGTTAAAGTACTGATTGTCACACACACACACACACACTAGATGTGGCGAAATTTGTCCTCTGCATTTGACCCATCCCCTTGTTCACCCCCTGGGAGGTTAGGGGAGCAGTGAGCAGCAGTGGTGGCCACGCCCGGGAATTATTTTTGTTGATTTAACCCCCAATTCCAACCCTTGATGCTTAGTGCCAAGCAGGGAGGTAATGGGTCCCATTTTTATAGTCTTTGGTGAACTCACAACCCACCAAACTCAGGGCGGACACTCTAACCACTAGGCCGCTGTTGTAACACGTGGCTTGGCATTGTCTTGCTGAAATAAGCAGGGGCGTCCATGATAACGTTGCTTGGATGGCAACATAGGTTGCTCCAAAACCTGTATGTACCTTTCAGCATTAATGGTGCCTTCACAGATGTGTAAGATACCCATGTCTTGGGCACTAATACACCCCCTTACCATCACAGATGCTGGCTTTTCAACTTTGCGCCTAGAACAATCTGGATGGTTCTTTTCCTCTTTGTTTCCGACGTTCACAGTTTCCAAAAGCAATTTGAAATGTGGACTCCTCAGACCACAGAACACTTTTCCACTTTGCATCAGTCCATTTTAGATGAGTTTGGGCCCAGCGAAGCCAGCAGCGTTTCTGGGTGTTGTTGATAAATGGCTTTCGCTTTGCATAGTAGAGTTTTAACTTCACTTACAGATGTTGTGACAAACTGTAGTTACTGACAGTGGTTTTCTGAAGTGTTCCTGAGCCCATGTGGTGATATCCTTTTCACGCTGATGTCGGTTTTTGATGCAGTACCGCCTGAGAGATCGAAGGTCACAGGCATTCAATGTTGGTTTTCAGCCTTGCAGCTTACGTGCAGTGATCTCTCCAGATTCTCTGAACCTTTTGATGATATTATGGACGCAGTAGTGAAATCCCTAAATTCCTTGCAATAGCTGGTTGAGAAATGTTGTTCTTAAACAATTTGCTCACGCATTTGTTCACAAAGTGGTGACCCTCGCCCCATCCTTGTTTGTGAGCGACTGAGCATTTCATGGAAGCTGCTTTTATACCTAATCATGGCACCTACCGGTTCCCTATCAGGCTGTTCACCTGTGGGATGTTCCAAATAAGTGTTTGATGAGCATTCCTCAACTTTCGCAGTCTTTTTTGCCACTTGTGCCAGCTTTTTTGAAACATGTTGCAGCCATCAAATTCCAAATGAGCTAATACTTGCAAAAAATAACAAAGTACCGTATTTTCCGCACGATAAGGCGCACCGGATTATAAGGCGCACCTTCAATGAATGGCCTATTTTAAAACGTTGTTCATATATAAGGCGCACCACATTATAAGGCGCATAGAAAAGACGCTACAGTAGAGGCTGGGGTTACTTTATGCATCCCGTAGTTGCGAGACCTGTTGTGGCTCAATATTGGTCCATATATAAGGTGCACCGGAATATAAGGTGCACCGGATTATAAGGCGCACTGTCAGTGTAACGGCTACTTTTGCGTTCCAAAAAAGTTTGAAAAAATAAAAATAAAGTAATGCAGAGTAGTCTTGAGGAGGAGGTGTTTGACTCACTAAATTCCTTAATAAGCACTCGGGGAGATATGTCGAGATTCCAAATGATCATAATTTATTTTCACAAACAAAAAATATTCTCCGTGGTTGACTTTCAACATAATCAAAATAACTTGTTTAGCGTGGCTTCAAAATAACTTGTTTTAGCGGTAAACAAACTGTTCCACTCCTCACTCCTTCAACATGATAGACAGACAAAGGGCCCCCAGCTGTCCTGTCTTCTTAATTATAGGAGGAGGAAGTGGCTCACCAGTAGGAGCGTAAGCAGCTGAAAACAATCAGTCAATCACAATGAAATCTAAAACACCCAATAATTCATTAACATCATTCTTGACATTTGATTTCATTGTCAAACACTTAATAAATAAATAATATAGATAGGCTCCAACTGGCTCCAACAGTCAGCTTTTGAGAAAATTGGAGGTTTTTAGGTGCGCCTTATAGTGCGGAAAATACGGTATACCAGTTGGAACATTAAATATCTTGTCTTTGCAGTCTATTCAATTGAATATAGGTTGAAAAGGAATTACAAATCATTGTATTCTGTTTTTATTTAGCATTTACACAAAGTGCCAACTTCACTGGTTTTGAAAGCCCACAATATCGGGAATTATTCAACGCTCGCAGTGTGATTTATGAAGACCAAAACTGTTTTGCGTCTATATTTAGCACGTTTGAAATGTGAGAGTAAAAGAGATGCGCGGTTTGCGGACACAACCGCGGAGTCCGTGGATAATCCGCGGGTCGGGCGGATGCATGACGAAAAAAATAGATTTTAAATAGATTCGGGCGGGTGGCGGTTGAACCAATTCGGAAATATATATACATAGTTAAATGTTGTTACCCACATACGAAAAACGAGCAGCACTCTTTGAAACAGGCAATTATTCATCAGGCACTGCTGCAGCTGTCACGCCAAATTTCTCCCCCCTACAAAAACCTTCCCCCCATTTACTTCCGGGGCTGCATCCAATAGAGTCACAAAGTTGCCGGGGGTCCTAAACCGGCACGCGACTGTCCTGTTTCGCGCCTGTACAAAAAAAAACAATAATCGATTTCTTCAGATTCCAGCAGCTGTCAAAGACGAAGTATCCTTCCAGCGACGGGCAGTCAAAGCCGAAGTGCTATCGATCGCTGTCAATGACGTAAGAGGAAACATGACCACGGAAGTAAATGGGGGGGGGGGGGGGGGTTTGTAGGGGGAAGAAATTTGGCGTGACACAGCATACCACAACACAACACAATAATAATTTTAAAAAAAAAGATGGCTACGCCGGCTGCAAACGTGGTACGCGACAAACTAAAAAAGGGAATACTAAAGACCAGGGAAAAAAATAACAATAGTCAACACTTTCTTAATGGAAATGACAATAATATTATAATAATGATAAATAATATTATCACGCATTAATATCTCTTAGCCTCTAATGCGTGGCCAAAAGATATTAATGCTTGGCACGCATTGAATGTCTCTGCTGCATTGGATCAGTCTCCTTTCTGCCTTGCATCGTCTATATTAGATATATAACAACGGGTGGGTGGCGGGCGGTTGTGGTTTTGATAAAATGTTAGTTCGGGTGGATGGCGGGTGGATGACGACTTTTGTGATGCGGCTGCGGATGAAATAATTCCCTATCCGCGCAATCATGCACACATGGCCGTGAAATAGGAGGCGATTGCACTGCAAAGACAAACTATTAAAAGAGATACAAACGGTAGAAAATGGATGGGATGGATGGATTATTCCATCCGTGTGCTTGGCAACATACTTGAACTGTCAGAAATTATTGATAAATATATTCCATGTTTTTTTGCTCACTTCTGTGTCTACCAAAGCGTCCATAAAAATGACATGCACTAGCAACTGCCACAAACCAATTGCAGTCCTGTGGATACTAATTCTCGCTAGACAAGCTGTACACTGACTACTCTAAGTATGTCAATTTCTATAGTTTTGTGCCAAAATCTAATAAAACACTCACTGAGATGCGAGCGCTGTACATTTGGGAGATACCGCTTCCATATATTGAATGTACTGACGTCATCCGGCATCCACATCGGGGACCCTATCGTCCATTATGGAGACGGTTCCTATGACAACCGGACAGAGTAGCCCACATATGACCTTTCGTAGACACACAGCGGTAACCGCATTCAATTAGTCGGCATCCTGTTACCGCAGCCTGTTTTCCTGAGTCATGCCCCATGCCATGGCACGACTTTCCTCCGCCCGTGCGTACACAGACACAGGCGCCCCCTCCTGGACAGACAGCCTCAGTTCAACAACAGGATGTTTGATGGTATTTGATATGTTCAATCAGGTCAAGCACAATCTCCCTGAAATCGTGTGCGGGGTATGACGGAGGTTGTGCAAATGGCAAACGGCGTGGGGCACGTGACTTTAAAAAAAAAAAAAAAAAGCCCACATCCATTTATTTTCTCCTCCTCCCTTCCTCTACCCACACATGTTCTACATCCAGCCAGCTCCTGTTTTCCCTCGGCCTTGATGTGATCATGTTGCCTGGTAACGGCCCAAAGAGCGACGAGGAAAGAGGAGGATGTGTTGCGGTGCTTCCCGTGTGATGATGATGAGGATGATGATGGTGGTGGTGGCGGCGTTTGCATCATCTGCAGGATGATGACTTCCTCTTTAAAAAGTATGTCATGCCTATTCAGAAGTGTGCATGATATTGTTTACAAACTTGCTGCACTGACTCCAATCTCGCCTTATATTCACATTTGTGTTGCCCCCAGAATGCACTGCAAAACTATGTTTACCTGCTTTTTTTTTATTGGCGTTTATTCGTCCTTACAAAGGCTTGTGTGTGGGTGGAACTAAACAAGATGCTGTCAGTTAATTTTTAGATTTGTTTGGAGTTGACCTATTTCCATTGGTTAAAACTGGTTCTAGGGCTGCAACTAACGATTAATTTGATCATCGATTAATCTGTCGATTATTACTTCGATTAATCGATTAATGATCGGATAAAAGAGACAAACTACATTTCTATCCTTTCCAGTATTTTATTGGAAAAAAACAGCATACTGGCACCATACTTATTTTGACTATTGTTTCTCAGCTGTTTGTACATGTTGCAGTTTATAAATAAAGGTTTATAAATAAAATCAAAAATTGCCTCTGCGCATAGCATAGATCCAACGAATCGATGACTAAATTAATCGCCAACTATTTTTATAATCGATTTTAATCGATTAGTTGTTGCAGCCCTAACTGGTTCCCTTGGAACTTGTAGAAAGGGTTACTTTTTCCCGGACTATAAGCTGTTTTTTTCACAATGCTTTGAACCCTGCGGCCTATAAAAATGGTGCTACTAATTTATAGATGTTTCTTTGCATGTTTTGCATCCAACGAATAGTTTTTATATTACACAGACAGACACTGAAATATTGTTATTGTGCTATGGTGCCATCTTTTGGATGAGTTTGCTCACTGCAGGTTAAAAATGTACTTCCTGATTCGTGCCTTGAACTGGAAGTATAACATAGCGTTTCTGCTGGAAATGGTACTTCATTCATCACCCCAAGTAACGTTTGTAAGTTATCATGGACCCTCTGGCTGCTGAAGGTAGCTCTCTACCTTCATGGTCACTACTGCATAGTTTCTCTTGTTATATTCTTATTTTTACTGTTATATTTGTATTCTTGTTGTTATATTTTCTATTTCATTTCCATTT
>NC_084757.1:14313899-14491399 GCF_033978785.1 Entelurus aequoreus | reverse complement strand
TGTGTGTGTGTGTGTGTGTGTGTGTGTGTGTGTGTGTGTGTGTGTGTGTGTGTGTGTGTGTGTGTGTGTGTGTGTGTGTGTATGTGTGTGTGTGTCCAGCGGCTGCCTCTGCCTCTATTTGTAAGGCTCAGTCGCCCCCTGCTGTTTTTCTTTCTTTCTTTTTTTTTTGTTGCATTATTTGGCTTGTGGATGGAAATATGGTTGCCATGCCAACAGATGGGGGGGTCCTTTCTGTTGAGTATATTTAGCATCCACCTGTGAGGGTGAAAATCAAAGCAGCCGCTTACACGCTTGTAAGTCATTAGCGCCTCAGATGGATGTTTATCACCTTTTTTCTACCGTAAGTGGACTAATTAGAGGCAGATAAAGTGCTAATTTGCAACTTATAAGCGGCCATTTGCAGCTGCTGTTGTGTTTTGGCTGTTTTGATGGCGTCAGGAAATTTTTTAGGTCAATACTGCACACAGATGCTTGTTTTTGTTTATTTATATTATATGGGCAAATTCATTGGGATTATAAATAAGTAAATGATAAATGGGTTATACTTGTATAGCGCTTTTCTACCTTCAAGGTACTCAAAGTGCTTTGACAGTATTTCCACATTTACCCATTCTCACACACTGATGGCGGGAGCTGCCATGCAAGGCGCTAACCAGCAGCCATCAGAGGCAAAGGGTGAAGTGTCTTGCCCAAGGACACAACGGACGTGACTAGGAAGGTAGAAGGTGGGAATTGAACCCCAGTAACCAGCAACACTCCGATTGCTGGCACAGCCACTCTACCAACTTCGCCACGCCGTAATTAATCAATCTTTTTTTGGAAGCTTTCCTTGAGTCTCAATTTTGTCAATTATTATGGATATATGTTTTCACTTTGGCAAACAGTATTTACTTTTACAAACTATTTGCTTTATTACTGTTCATACTAATCTGAGTTTTTTTCTTGAAATATACCGAATAAGCATATTTTGACCTACATTTAATTGGTTTTGTATTGTAAAAATACAAATAAAATTAGAAAAAGAAGATTAAAAAAAACCCTAAACAAACAACAATGATTAATTAAAGCTGCAAGCAGCGATGGACGGGACCGAGGTTTTTGTTTCATGGGTCTCTGACATTCCTACTGGGAGTTACAGGCAGTTTTGTCTTAGCAGGGTGCGGCCATCTTGAGACGGCAGCAGCAGCAGCAGCGCAGCGGTTCTTTGAGGGCTCATAAAATCTAAACCTGAGCAGTAATTAAAACTCTTTCATCAACTTTTAATCAGAAGGGTTCAATCTCTCTCCTGTGCTAATTTGAAGCCGACACGACAAACGCGCTCAGAGGAGATAATGTTTGAATAAAGTTGACTGTTTTTACTCAACTTTTGTTTTGAAGGGGGAATTGCAAACTTCCTGTTGATTTTTGCGGGGGGTTGTCAGTGAATGAAATCTAGGTCTAAGTGAGACCTACATAGAGGTTTTTGTTTCATGTCTCTACGACATTCCTACTGGAAGTGTTTTCTTCCTAGGGGGCGCTAGAGCGCAATTTTGAGTTTTGGGGTTGGATCGCAATTTTCACCAGTCCTGATGTGTGTGTCAAATTTGGTGAGTTTTAAAGCATGTTAAAGGCCTATTGAAACCCACTACTACCAACCACGCAGTCTGATAGTTTATATATCAATGATGAAATCTTAACATTGCAACACATGCCAATACGGCCAGGTTAACTTATAAAGTGACATTTAAAACTTCCCGGGAAATATCCGGCTGAAACGTCGCGGTATGATGACGTATTCACGTGACGAAGTCAGAGTAACGGAAGTTATGGTACCCGTAGAATCCTATACAAAAAGCTCTGTTTTCATTTCATAATTCCACAGTATTCTGGACATCTTTTGCAATTTCTTTAATGAACAATGAAGGCTGCAAAGAAGACAGTTGTAGGTGGGATCGGTGTATTAGCAGCGGACTACAGCAACACAACCAGGAGGACTTTGTTGGAGCGCTAGCCGCGCTAGCCGCCGACCTCACCTTGACTTCCTACGTCTCCGGGCCGCCAAACGCATCGGGTGAAGTCCTTCGTCCTTCTGCCGATCGCTGGAACGCAGGTAAGCACGGGTGTTGATGAGTAGATGAGGGCTGGCTGGCGTAGGTGGAGAGCTAATGTTTTTAGCATAGCTCTGTGAGGTCCCGTTGCTAAGTTGCTAAGTTAGCTTCAATGGCGTCGTTAGCACAGCATTGTTAACCTTCGCCAGCCTGGAAAGCATTAACCGTGTATTTACATGTCCACGGTTTAATAGTATTGTTGATTTTCTATCTATCCTTCCAGTCAGGGGTTTATTTTTTTGTTTCTATATGCAGTTAAAGCACGATGCTATCACGTTAGCTCGTAGCTAAAGCATTTCGCCGATGTATTGTCGTAGAGATAAAAGGCACTGAATGTCCATTTTGCGTTCTCGACTCTCATTTTCAAGAGGATATAGTATCCGAGGTGGTTTAAAATACAAATCCGTGATCCACAATAAAAAAAGGAGAGTGTGGAATCTAATGAGCCAGCTTGTACCTAAGTTACGGTCAGAGCAAAAAAAGATACGTCCATCACTGCCTCTCAAGTCATTCACTGTAACGTTCCTCATCTACGAATCTTTCATCCTCGCTCAAATTAATGGGGTAATCGTCACTTTCTCGGTCCGAATCTCTCTCGCTCCATTGTAAACAATGGGGAATTGTGAGGAATACTAGCTCCTGTGACGTCACGCTACTTCCGGTACAGGCAAGGCTTTTTTTTATCAGCGAGCAAAAGTTGCGAACTTTATCGTCAATTTTCTCTATTAAATCCTTTCAGCAAAAATATGGCAATATCGCGAAATGATCAAGTATGACACATAGAATGGATCTGCTATTCCCGTTTAAATAAAAAAAATAAATTCAGTAGGCCTTTAAGGGGGTCAAATTACAGCTCAAAGAGGCGGCAGCATAATAATAATAAAACGCTAGATATACAATAGGGTCCTCTGTCCCAAAGGGACTCAGTCCCTAATAAAATAAAATAAATAACAACTTAGTGATTTTTCGAACATGCTTACAGTTACATATTTACAGTTTTACATTCTAACATGTCCGAAAAAAAGTTCCGTTCAGTTTTCAGTTTATTTCAAACATGCATACGATTCAATGTAATGCGCCAATAAGTAGCATGTAAATAAGTAAACCGGACTAGAATAATATCCTATAAAGCAGGGGTGTCGAACTCATTTTAGCTCAGAGGCCGCATGGAGGAAAAACTATTCCAACGGGGACTGGTAAAATCATGGCATAATAAATACAAAAATAAAGGCAACTTGAACTAGCGGGGGGTGTATATTGTAGCGTCCCAGAAGAGTTAGTGCTGCAAGGGGTTCTGGGTATTTGTTCTGTTATGTTTATGTTGTGTTATGGTGCAGATGTTCTCACGAAATGTGTTTGTCATTCTTGTTTGGTGTGGGTTCACAGTGTGGCGCATATTTGTAACAGTGTTAACCCTCAGTGTGACCTGTATGGCTGTTGATCAAATATGCCTTGCATTCACTTGTGTGTGTGAAAAGCCGTAGATATTATGTGATCGGGCCAGCAAGCAAAGGCAGTGCCTTTAAGGTTTATTGGCGCTCTGTACTTCTCCCTACGTCCGTGTACACAGCGGCGTTTTAAAAAGTCATACATTTTACTTTTTGAAACCGATACCGATAATTTCCGAACCGATACCGATAACCTGCTGATATTACATTTTAAAGCATTTTCGGCCGATAATATCGGTAGCTTGATATTATCGGACATCTCTAATTGACACCATTTTTTTTTTTTTTACCGCTGAAAGTGCAAGGGAGGCTGCACTTACTCCACCTAGTGGTTAGAGTGTCCGCCCTGAGATGGGTAGGTTGGAGTTCAAATCCCAGCCGAGTCATACCAAAGACTATAAAAATGGGACCCATAACCTCCCTGCTTGGCAATCAGCATCAAGGGCTGGAGTTGGGGGTTAAATCACCAAAATGATTCCCGGGCGTGGCGCCGCTGCTGCCCACTGCTCCCCAAGGGGATGGGTCAAATGCAGAGGACAAATTTCACCACATCTAGTGTGTGTGTGACAATCATTGGTACTTTAATCTTAATCTTTAATCTCAGTACGCAAAAATGCATGCTTCAAGATGTTTTTTTTCATATAAGAAATATGTTTTTATATGTATTCTATATGTAAAAACATCATTCCAAAAAAATACTGAAAGACACCAAAACGCATCAATTGAGTTTGAATTAGATTTTTATTAAGCATCCCCATTAGCTGGTTGCCACAACAACCCACTAGTCTTCCTGGGGTCCACAAACTCAATACAATTACAAGTAAAAGCATATAATTATAACTACACAATACAGAAAAAAATAAAAGCATCAATAAGAAAACAAGCAAACAATTTACAGTCACAGAATAATAATAATTACCATATAAATATAACTACACAATACAAAACCAAACAAAATCATCAACAAGCAAACTAATTTAAAGACTCAGATAAAATATGACTTTCTTTTAAAAAGAAAGTCATATTTAATCTGAGTCTTTAAATGATCTTTAATTTGCTGCCTTAGATGCCAGCTAGCGATTAGTGCCCTAGTTGTCATCTGGCCATTTGTGCTCTAGTTGCCAGCTGGCGATTAGAGTGCTACTGTAGTTGCCAGCTTGCTATTAGTGACGCAATTCTGTTGTTGTTTGAATTACATTAATATTGTAAAGTATAACAAGGTAACTTTGGGACCAGTTTAATGTACAAAACCAGTGAAGTTGGCATGTTGTGTAAATGGTAAATAAAAACAGAATACAATGATTTGCAAATCCTTTTCAACTTATATTCAATTGAATAGACTGCAAAGACAAGATATTTAACGTTCAAACTGGTAAACTTTTTTGCAAATATTAGCTCATTTGGAATTTGATGCCTGCAACATGTTTAAAAAAAGCTGGCACAAGTGGCAAAAAAGACTGAGAAAGTTGAGGAATGCTCATCAAACACTTGGAACATCCCACAGGCTAATTGGGAACAGGTGGGTGCCATGATTGGGTATAAAAGCAGCTTCCATGAAATGCTCAGTCATTTACAAACAAGGATGGGGCGAAGGTCACCACTTTGTCAACAAATGCATGAGCAAATTGTCGAACAGTTTAAGAACAACATTTCTCAACGAGCAATTGCAAGGAATTTAGGGATTTTACCATCTACGGTCTGTAATATCATCAAAAGGTTCAGAGAATCTGGAGAGATCACTGCACGTAAGCGGCAAGGCTGAAAACCATCATTGAATGCCCGTGACCTTCGATCCCTCAGGCGGTACTGCATCAAAAACCGACATCAAGAAAAGAGACATCAAATCTTTAATGGACGTGTGAAAGTAAACAATGTGACAAAGAACACTTTACAACAATCAATCTAGGGATCTAGATATCTGGTCCGAACACTCCTCACTCTTTTGCCTTCACCGTCATTGACCATTCTTGCAATCCTGCCTGTGCTTAAAGGCTGAAAATGGCGGTCGTTTAGCGGGCTCTTTCATGGCTTCACGGTAGTTATGGAGTACAAAACTAGACGTTGAGTAATCACTCGACATACATTTGATTTGATTTGATTTAGATGTATTGGTCCCCTGTTGGGGAAATTCATTTAATCAATAGACATTACACATCATGAACAAAAAGACATCATACATGACCAACACCTTTACAGGCTTGTCAGACAGGTCGGCCGGGCCTGCTGTTAAGGGCGGCTATATCTGCAGGGATAAGGCTTTTCCCGAGGCGGGCCCTCCGGAATTTGATAGTTCTGTACCTGCACCCTGATGGTAGTGGGATGATGTATTGGTGTAGTGGGTGAGTCATATCCTGGACTATTGTGTTTGCCAGTCGAGTGATGGACCTGTGGTTTAGATCTGAGATGTTGGGTGTGGGTAGGCCGATGATTTTAGCTGCTATGTTTGTAATGCGTGTGAGTTTGGTTACAGAAAGCATAGTGAAAAAACATGTTTAACAGTACAGAAGAATGGGTTGAACAATGCTTTGGTACAGTAATAACAGGAGGTGAGGTGCAACGTATAGTCCTTTAAGTTTACGGACGGCTGACAGTCTTTGTTGACTTCTTTTTTGAATGTCCGGGGTGTGCTGATCAAAGGTGAGTTTATTGTCCAAGGTTACGCCCAGGTATTTAAAAGTGTCAACTGTTTTAACTGTTTGTGTGTTTATGGTGATGGGGTGCTGAGGTGAGGGGGGGTTTGAACCATATTTATACATGGCGGACAATAACTGATACAGTCTGCTTTGCCAGTCCAAATGCATTCGCTGTTTTCCATAGTCTTCCCTCGTCGGCCAGGTAATACAAAGCACACGCTACCTTTTTATATCACATCCACGGGAGCCCGCATTCTCGTTGTCTAAGGCTGAAACGACGCGTCGACGTAGTCGACGTCATCGGTTGCGTAAATACGTCGACGCCGTTTTTGTGCGTCGACGCATCGCATAATGACGTCACACTACCGTCATGGCGAAGCGCAAAGCAGACGATCAAAGAAGACGATGCGAGCGGTGCGAGCGAGGGGGGAAAAGCATGCCAAAAGTGTGGGAGTACTTCAATAAACGGCCTAATAATGTTGTTGTATGCACACTGTGTCGAGCGGAAATGGCCTATCATAGCAGCACAACGGCTATGAACGAACATTTGAAAAGAAAACCATCAACTAGTCAATCGTCCGCGCGAGCATACGTTGTCATCATTACACAAAAACATGAATGTGTCATTTGTATCTGCTAGGGGTGTAACGGTACGTGTTTTGTATTGAACCGTTTCGGTACGGGGCTTTCGGTTCGGTACGGGGGTGTACCGAACGAGTTTCTAAGCTAAAGTCTTAACAAGCTGCTTTGCTCCGTCTGCCTCTGTCTCAGCACGCAGCATTGTCCCACCCACACAACCATCTGATTGGTACACACGCAGCATTGTCCCACCCACACAACCATCTGATTGGTACACACGCAGCATTGTCCCACCCACACAACCATCTGATTGGTACACACGAAGCATTATCAGCCAATCAGCAGTGCGTATTCAGAGCGCATGTAGTCAGCGCTTCAGGGTGGAGCAGATAGGTGTTTAGCAGGTGAGCATCAGGCAGCGGACTCTCCCCAAATGATAATAAACACCTCCCAGTCAACTACTACTAACATCACTATGAGCCCGTTGACCTTCTAGAAACTTAAACTGCAGCTCAGCTCGCTCGAAATCCTGGCTTGAGGTGAAGGCTAATTAGCTCTCAGTTCCAGCCACATCGACCCCTTCTGAGCGCCTATTTTCAGCTGCTGGGAATATTATAAACAAGAAAAGAACCAAACATGTACACATGCTAACCTTTCTTCATTACAACTGTTAGACACTCACTGGAATGAGTAGAATTGGTTATTGTGTACTGTGTTGGACTGGATGTTTATTTTGCACATTTTAAAAGCAATATTTAATGTTTACAGTACTCCAGAATATTTAGATTGGCACTTTTTTGTATTGGATGTTTATCTTTATTTTTGCACATTTTAGCAAATAAGCAATACTTTCACTTTTGTTGAAATGTTTACACTGTTGTTACAGAATATTTCGTTTTGCACTTTTTTGTATTGGATGTTTATCTTTATTTTTGCACATTTTAAAGCAAAATAAGCAATACTTTTACTTTTGAAATGCTTATACTATTGCAGAATATTAAGATTTGCACTGGATGTTGACTTTTATATTTGCACATTAAAAAGCAAATAAGCTACTTTTAATTTTGTTGAATGTTAAAAGTTTTAAATGTTTACATTGTTACAGAATATTTAGTCATGTTGTTGTCAATGTTGACTGAGTGGCCATACTTCTTTTTTTTTGTAAATAAAAGCCATGCCTTTTGAAAAAACGGGCCTACATTTATTTTTTCATCTTCATTTTGAATAAAAAAATAATCGGCAAAAGGAAAAAATAATCTATAGATTAATCGAAAAAATAATCTATAGATTAACCGATTAATCGAAAAAATAATCTATAGATTAATCGATAGAAAAATAATCGTTAGCTGCAGCCTTATCGTTGTCTCCCCTTCGACAAATGGACTAAGTTGTTCGGTGAGTACAATCCCAGCTGACCTGGACATTGGAAAGTTCTCTTGCCGTTCCTCTGGCACAACACACTCGTTGAAAAACATATTCCACCAGGCTGTTGTTCTTCCAGGCCTTATCCAAAACCGTCGCTCAACATTCCTATGTTGCCGTCTGAGATGTGTTGTATCCCTGTCAGGTTCAAACACCATTGACATCTTTTAAACCAGGGGTGTCCAAAGTGCGGCCCGTGGGGCCGTCATTTTTTTAACGGCCCCACGGCACATTTTAAAAATATGGTTGAAAAAAATTAAAAACCTAAAAAGTGGTATAAAAGAGCAAACAGGTGAAATGTAACAAGAACATGTTGCAATGTTTACTCTAATAACACAAAGCTGCCGTGCAGGCTTTTTCTTTCTTTAAAAAATCATAGTGAATCAAAATCAATGTCATTATGAATTATTGACCTATTCAAGGCTCCAATTACGTCACATTAAATATTCCACTTTGAAGTATTTTTGGGGGCAAATGTTGCATATTTTTTGTTTGCCATATAAAAAAACTGAGCTGTTTTTTTTTTTAAAGAAGGGCCTAAAACGAACAAACAAAAAATATAAAGAACAATAAAACTTATAATTGACGGATAGATCTGAAGTTGATCTCGAGACTATTGTGTTAAATGTAAACAGTAAAAAAAATGTATAATTGATTTTGCAACACTTTTGGATCCCCAATAATTTTAGTGTGATTTGTTTTTAAGTGTCATTGCTCAAAAAATAATAATGAATTAAAATCAATGGTGTTATTGACCTTTTTAAGGCTCCAATTATTATATAATCTCAAATATTCCACTTAAAAATTTTATTGGGTGAAAATATTGCATATTTTGTGTTTTTTCCATTAAAAAAACAGGGTTTTCTTTGACAAAAAGAGCATACAACTTAAATCTTTAAAAACGTTATATTGACAGATAGACCTAATGTTGATCTAGAGATTTAAAACTTGAATAATAATAAAAATAATAATACTGAATAATGCCACATTTTTAATATTTTTTTGACCAAAACCCTTTGGGGTCCCCGGGATCAAGCCTGAGTGGAGGCCTAAATGTATATTTTTTATACATATATTGTATTGGTTTTTAAAATAAATGACCCCCGCTTGCTTTGATTTTTCAGTGTGCGGCCCTCAGTGGAAAAAGTTTGGACACCCCTGTATTAAACAGACAAGAAGCAAGGAATCATGCAGAGACAGAGTTAAATTTAGCTCAATGAGGAGAGACGTTTTGGGCTGTACTCTTAGTTACAGAACCAACCTACGCTCTAAGGTCCCACATGCTCCTCTATTTATTTGGGAGATCCCTGGTTACATCACTGAGGCCGCCTCTAAAGGGAGTGGTCACACATATCATGCAAAGCCGCTCCGGTACGCACAATATGTGACGGAATGTGCTGGGGGCCTTGTGATTTCGCCTTGTGTCTGCGTGCTGTCGTCTTTATCTTCGTTGAGGTCCTTGAAGTCCTTGGCTGTTAGTGGGCTAAGACAAACAAAATATCTGCGGCGAGACCACCCCTCATATGTCGTGGCTGATAACAAGTTTTGTCCTTGCACAGATAGAAAAGTACAACTTGAGCACAATAGCTAATAACTATAGCAACGGCCTTTAAGCATAAGAGTTGTGTGATAACTTACACATTATTATTCTAACAATCCCAAATAGCTGCAATCGCACGTTTCCTTCTCTTAAGGTATGCATGTGTGATTTCTACAAGCGGCTGTACATGTAGAAGAAGGAGAAACACGGGCATGTCTGGATGACTCGCCTCCATATTTCCAGTGGTTTTCTCCGAGCGGAAACCGGTTGTTGTGAAGCTGGCTGCGGCTCGTTTTTTCTGACATCACGTCCTCTCCGAACTCCGTTTATAAACGATCAATGAGTCCGTACAGAGCTAAGAGCCGGAGATTCAAGAAATAGACGGCGCACTTACCCGTGTAAAAAAAATATCCAAGGAGGGGAACCTTAAACGATGGGTTAGCGCGGCTGACCTGGGGTTTAGGCTAAATAGTTACCGTATTTTTCGGACTATAAGGCGCACTTTAAATCTTTTAATTTTCTCAAAAATCGACAGTGCGCCTTATTACCTGGTGCGCCTAATGTAAGGAATAATTCTGGTTGTGCTTACCGACCTCGAAGCAATTTTATTTGATACATGGTGAAGTGAAGTGGGGGTGGTATAGCTCGGTTGGTAGAGTGGCCGTGCCAGCAACTTGAGGGTCCCAGGTTCGATCCCAGCTTCCGCCATCCTAGACACTGCCGTTGTGTCCTTGGGCAAGACCCTTTACCCACCTGCTCCCAGTGCCACCCACACTGGTTTAAATGTAACTTAGATATTGGGTTTCACTATGTAAAAGCGCTTTGAGTCACTAGAGAAAAGCGCTATATAAATATAATTCACTTCACTATTTGATACATGGTGTAATGATAAGTGTGACCAGTAGATGGCAGTCACCCATAAGAGATACATGTAGACTGCAATATGACGCCACTAAACAACACCAAAACTTAAAATGTTCCATTGACTATTAAGAACATTACACACGCCACTCAAAAATCTGTCAAAATTGATGGATTGTCGGCCAATTATGGCTAGCGTAGTCAGAGATACAATAATTACTATGGTGTGTGTATAAGGACCACACAATGGCACCCAATAGCAGACATATTATCTGGCGTTTTGTTTCCCAATATTATGCAAAACCACCTTCTGGTACCTGCGGATGTTTATTTGAGATCTGCATAAGTCCTGAAAATTTGCGCACGTCCACCACTGTAGTCCGTGCCAACACCGTAGTGGATAAGCTTCTTCTTTTTCACTCTCTTCTTGTTATGGGACATTCACCCTCTGCTGTTGCCATTTCTAATATAAAGTAGCGTAAAGTTCTAACTTAATTATATCTCGCTATGGAAGCACTAAAAACTACCAGTGTAGAAACCATGTAGGAAAAATAGACCCGCTCATCGGCAGTGCGCCTTATAAGAAGGCATGCTTGGGTGAGTTTGGTGTGGAAGAAGCTGCACCGCAAAAAGTTAGTGTTCAAAAACAAGAAAAAAAAATACAAAAATTAGGGTTATTTTATTTGAACTACCGTATTTCCTTGAATAGCCGCAGGGGCGCTAATTAATTTAAAACCTCTTCTCACTCCTGCGGTTACCAAAACCATGCGGAATGAGCAAGCATGCTCTAATTATTTTAAAACCTCTTCTCACTCCGGCGCATACCTTATCATGAAAAACACATTTAATAAAAAAAACGTTATTATGATCTTACCTTTACTTGTAGATGGGTCCATGTGCAGCTGCTTCTGATCAAAGGCAGTCTTTCTCATCTTTCTTCAATTTTAAAAGTCTCTGGAGATATTCCTTTAATTATTACCTCCTGCTTCGATTGAAAGTCCAGTTTAGAAAACGGTTTTATTTTAGATATGTAATCCTCCATGTTAAAAGTGCAAGCAAACAATTGCTGCATGCTTGCTGCTTGTTGTCTTCTTCTGCAGTACCTGTCTCCTGCAGTACTGGTAGTCGCAAGAAGGATCACTAGCGCCCTCTACCACCTGGAGGCGGGAGTCATTTAATGACTCATATTTGACCCGGCGGAAGTGCCAAGCATGCGCTAATTATTTTGCGAAACGAGTTTGACCCGGCTGTAATTCTAGGCAGGCGAATACTATATTCCCGGCGCCAATTCAAGGAAATACGGTAAGCAAAATTATCTGCCAATAGAACGAGAAAATTCGGCTTGTCAAGACTTTCCAAAAAAAGTTAATTAGCTAACCTCAATGAACCCCAAAATACCTTAAAATAAGTATATTCTCACTAATAACAAGAGCACTTTTCTTGGTAGAAATTTTTTTTTGACCTTTTTGCTCAATATGTTGAAAAATATTCTTAAATTAAGTACGGCGTAAGTAAGGACGGCGTGGCGAAGTTGGTAGAGTGGCCGTGTCAGCAATCGGAGTGTTGCTGGTTACTGGGGTTCAATCCCCACCTTCAACCTTCCTAGTCACGTCCGTTGTGTCCTTGGGCAAGACACTTCACCCTTGCTCCTGATGGCTGCTGGTTAGCGCCTTACATGGCAGCTCCCGCCATCAGTGTGTGAATGTGTGTGTGAATGGGTGAATGTGGAAATACTGTCAAAGCGCTTTGAGTACCTTGAAGGTAGAAAAGCGCTATACAAGTATAACCCATTATATTCATTTATAAGTAGTGCCATTATCTTGACATAATGATATGCACTCGGCATCATGATTATTTTTTTTTTCATGCTTGAAGTAAGAAATTATTACTTTAAAAAAGCAGTTTTATACTTGTGAGTGTTGGTGACACAGCTTTGCAACAGTTGATATTCTAGTTTCAAGCATGTTTTACTCAATATAGGTCATCAAATCTCAGCTACAAGCTGTAATATCTTACTGAGATCATTTAGGACCAAAACCCTTAAAATAAGTAAAACACTCTAACATAAAATCTGCTTAGTGAGAAGAATTATCTTATCTTTTTTTTAATACATTTTGATTTCTATTTACTGTTTTAATTGGTTTTTCCCTTTAAATTTGTTTTTATTCATATTTATTTTTATATTGGTTCTATATTTATTTATTTTTTGTTTTTATTCAGTCATTGGTGGAGCTAAGGATAATATTTGATTATTGTTTTTAATACTGTTTTTAATATTGTTGTGCAGCACTTTGGAAACATTTTTGTTGTTTAAATGTGCTATATAAATAAAGTGGATTGGATTGGATTATCAGACAGAAAATAAGCAAATATCACCCTTATTTGAGATATTTAATCTTACTTAGATCTCAGTTTTTGCAGTGTGACCTCAGCTCCATTGAACACCTTCAGGCTCAACCAGGTTCACTTTTTTCTTAGTATATACGAAGCAAGAAGCAAGAAAAAGGCGTATCCATTCCAGTTTTATTCATACAGTGTGTGTTTAAGAGGGGTGCTCATAGACAATATTGTTTGTTTTTTTTATTTCTAGAAAATATAATAATACCTTTCTGATATAAATCCTCAAGTTTCCTCTGAGAAGAAGCAACTAAATGTTCAAGTGTGGACCAAGGCAATCGGCTGGCTGTGCCAAGCAGCTCAAAATGCACTCAAGTTGTGTAGAAATCACATTCTAATAACAGTAATCTTCGTCGGAATATTACAAAAAGACACTTTACAAGCCACAAGTGGAGCGCTCTCAAAAGACAAGAGATGGATGATGATGATGATGATGATAATGATGGGTCCTCTGAAGAAGCAAACACTGATAAAACGAGGCAGCGGGCATTAGAAGAGTGTATGGAGGTGTGATTGACACTTTGTGACTCCTCCCTCTTCGTCTTGTCTTTGACAGGGGGATCACACCAGCTCACTGTGACCCGGTCCTGTGTTGAAGCAGTCTGTGGACGACAACATCGGCTTTAAATGACAGGTAAGCACTGATAAACCATCATGTTTGGCATCTTTTGACATATCATTGCTGCCCATTGACAACCGTAACCCATAATACTCCAATTAAGAGCATTTCCGAGTCTCTAACAGTCGCCGTGTTCGTGGGCTACAAAGATAAACACCTTTCAAATAGGTTTCAAATCTAATTGGCTGTAGGCAACCGCTTGATTCATGTTTTTTTTTAACCCTTGTGCACCCCCAGGGCCCAAAATGGTCATTACATGTGTTACTTATAGAGGTGTCCGATAATATCGGACTGCCGATATTATCGGCCGATAAATGCTTTAAAATGCAATATCAGAAATTATCGGTATTGGTTTCAAAACGTCGCTGTACGGAGTGGTACACGGACGTAGGGAGAAGTACAGAGCGCCAATAATCCTTAAAGGCACTGCCTTTGCGTGCCGGCCCAGTCACGTAATATCTACGGCTTTTCACACATACACAAGTAAATGCAAGGCATACTTGGTCAACAGCCATACAGGTCACACTAAGGGTGTCCGTATAAACAACTTTAACACTGTTACAAATATGCGCCACACTGTGAACCCACACCAAGCAAGAATGACAAACACATTACGGGAGAACATCCGCACCGTAACACAACATAAACACAACAGAACAAATACCCAGAACCCCTTGCAGCACTAACTCTTCCGGGACGCTACAATATACACCCCTCGCTACACCCACCTCAACCTCCTCACGCTCTCTCAGAGAGAGCATGTTCCAAATTCCAAGCTGCTGTTTTGAGGCATGTTCAAAAAAAGAATGCACTTTGTGACTTCAATAATAAATATGGCAGTGCCATGTTGGCATTTTTTTTCCATAACTTGAGTTGATTTATTTTGGAAAACCTTGTTACATTGTTTAATGCATCCAGCGGGGCATCACAACAAAATTAGGCATAATAATGTGTTAATTCCACGACTGTATATATCGGTATCGGTTGATATCGGAATCGGTAATTAAGAGTTGGACAATATCGGATATCGGCAAAAAAGCCATTATCGGACATCTCTAGTTACTTATGTGATATGATTATTTTGTTTGAAGGTTGGCTGCCTTACATTAAAAAAATAATATTGCATTATATTTTTCATTGCAACATTGTTTGAATAGGACACAAACAAAGTATACACACTCTCTCATTGACTCCCATTATAACTGCTGCTTTTTTAACAGGCTGCAATACTGGAATATTACTATGCTTTTTCCATCAAAACCAAATAAATCTCATTCTTGCAGAGTGAAAAACCCCCCAAAATTTATTTTGGTGTATTTCCGACCCTTAACCAGAAACCATGAGCATAATTTCAGAGCTTTGTTAAGCGTAAATGAGTTAAACTGCCTTGAAACCGCTGAAATGCAATGAAAATGATCTGGAGCAGTTAAATATAACGCGGCAGATGTACGGTGTATAACAGACTTGTGTAAACTCAATAAACTTCACCGAGTCCTGCTTTTTCTCTTCTAGCTCAATAGGCACTGTAAAAATAATCCTTCTTTTGTCCTCTTGTCTACTGTATCGAAATCAATGTTGTCATGAGTCATTGGCCTATTCAGTGCTGTAATTACCCAAGCTCAAATATTCCACTCCGCAGCCTTTTTTTTTTTTTTTAATATTGCATGTCTTGCATTTTCACATTATTAAAAAACTGTTATTTTTGACCAAAAAGCCATAAAGCTTAAAAAAAAGTAATAAATAATAATTTTTTAAAAATTATATCAATAAATAGATCTAAAGTTGTTAAAAGACTTCGAGCATGGAAAAAGTAACAAATAATATATATTTTTTAATTATATCAATAAATAGATCTAAAGTTGTTAAATGACTTCAAGCATGGAAAAAGTAATAAATAATATATTTTTTTAATTATATCAATAAATAGATCTAAAGTTGTTAAATGACTTCAAGCATGGAAAAAGTAATAAATAATATATTTTTTAAATTATATAAATAAATAGATCTAAAGTTGTTAAATGACTTCAAGCATGGAAAAAGTAATAAATAATCTATTTTTTTAAATTATATCAATAAATAGATCTAAAGTTGTTAAATGACTTCAAGCATGGAAATTAAAAGGAAAAAAAATACTTGTTTGTATTGACTAATGTGGTGTTTTACACTACAATATGGTTCAATTAGAATTTTTTTTTTTTAAACATTTCTAGCTTGTGTGTTTGTGTGCTTAGCTGTTGTGTAGCTGCTAGCTCCTAGTAGCCTACAGTCTACCATGTTTACCTTTTGTAAATGACGTCAAAAATAACACGAGAAAAGACAACCTTGTGTGTTTATTGGAGGACATTTAGCTTTGCACGACTGCTTGTATCGGAGTTTTTATCAGAGAATTTACATGCAAGCCGATAATAATCCGATACGAGTTGTCCTTAGTCAGCAACAAAGAGCTGTTTCAATGCGCGGTGACTCCAAACCAGTAGGGGGCAGCGTATTTCTATATCATACACGATCCATCACACTTAAACAAACACACGCATGCACAGACTGGCACACACAGACACATATATGTATAAAAACAAACATATACCAGACAGGTCCAGTGACTTATTTCGGTTTTGGGGCAGTCTAGGTTTTTTCTCGGGGGGTTTGCGATTTGGGGGCTTCTCAATGTTATTGGGGCTGTCCCTGTCCGTGCCTGAGTTGAGACATGAAGCACAGGAGACATGAAGCAACGTCGTGGCAGGGTTAGATATGCACACGGCTCGACGCGGTACACTTGCCAGCCAGAGCATTGGGCATACAGAATGTGTGGTGTAGTGTGGGAGACGGGCGGTACCTGCGTCACATGACATCGCTTTTCGGTTCCGCTGTGGCTTCACGGGCGCCTGCGGTCGCAGTCCCTCCTCGCCTGATTGAAATGACAAAATAACATTGACATGAACAGCGGTGGCTGTAGGCAACCTCCATATGTAAACAATTAAGGTATGTAAATAAACAAATCTTTCGTACATATCGGTATATACAGTCGTAATCAAAAGTTGACATACACTTGTAAAGAACATCATGTCATGGCTGTCTTGAGTTTTTAATCATTTCTCACTCTTATGTTTTTGTGATAGAGTGATTGGAGCACATACTTGTTGGTCACAAAAAAACATTCATGAAGTTTGGTTCTTTTATGAATTTATTATGGGTCTACTGAAAATGTGAGCAAATGTGCTGGGTCAAAAGTATACATACAGCAATGTTAATATTTGCTTACATGTCCCTTGGCAAGTTTCACTGCAATAAGGCGCTTTTGGTAGCCATCCACAAGCTTCTGCTTGAATTTTTGACCACTCCTCTTGACAAAATTGGTGCAGTTCAGCTAAATGTGTTGGTTTTCTGACATGGACTTGTTTCTTCAGCATTGTCCACACGTTTAAGTCAGGGCTTCGGGAAGGCCCTTCTAAAACCTTCATTCTAGCCTAGTCCTTTACCACTTTTGACGTGTGTTTGGGGTCATTGTCCTGTTGGAGCACCCAACTGCGCCCAAGACCCAACCTCCGGACTGATGATTTTAGGTTGTCCTGAAGAATTTGGAGGTAATCTTCCTTTTTAATTGTCCCATTTACTCTCTGTAAAGCACCAGTTCCATTGGCAGCAAAACAGGCCCAGAGCATAATACTACCACCACCATGCTTGACGGTAGGGATGGTGTTCCTGGGATTAAAGGCCTCACCTTTTCTCCTCCAAACACATTGCTGGGTATTGTGGCCAAACAGCTCCATTTTTGTTTCATCTGACATCACATGGACATAGATAAGACCTTCTGGAGGAAAGTTCTGTTACAATCTTTACAAGTTTATGTAAACTTTTGACCACGACTGTATCTGAGGCTTATAGTCCGGTGTGGCTAATGTATGTAAAAATATTTATTTCTTCTAAAAATTTAATGGGTGCGCTGTATAGCCTGCAAAGAACGGCATATTGTGCTTTTTCACTATTGTCTCAAAGTGCTCTACATTGAGAAACCCATACATTCGAGCTTGGTGGTGGTAAGACACATTCATACCATTAAAGAATATTCAGATTATTTCCTTAGTCCCTTTTATTACATACAAAATGTATAGCAATGTCAAGTATTTCCTCCCTGGTAATAAATAATGATGTGGTCAAAGAGAGATTGTTTCCTATGTACTTTCTCATGCAGTCCAAATTAGGGTTGTACGGTATACCGGTACTAGTATAGTACTGCGATACTAATGAATCATATTCGGTACTACACCGCCTCTAAAAAGTACCGGAGCATGTTCGGCAGCGCACACTCACGGAGTACTTACAAGCAGACACAGTGTGTAGACAGAAAAGGGAGAACGGACGCATTTTGGCTTAAAAACTAAAGATAAAGGTGAAGTTATAACACTGAAACGCCCTCAGGAAGAGGTGCTTTAAGACATGACTAGCTAGCTAGCAGCTAACATCCATCCACAGTCTGCAGTGTTTTAGCTACTTCTAAAACACTAATCCTTGTCTCCATGGCGACAAATAAAGTATGTTTCTTACAAGTATCATTATCACTGCAGGACGAGGAATAGCTAAACATGCTTCACTACACACCGTAGCTCACCGGCGTCACAATGTAAACAAACGCCACTGGTGGATCTACACCTGACATCCACTGTAATGATATCAAGTACAGAAGCGTATCTAGTCGATACTACTATGATTACATCGATATCTTTTAGCATCACAACATCTTTTTTCATTTAAAAAAAATAAAAATGTATTATGTTTATAAAGTCAGGAAATATGTCCCTGGACACATGAGGACTTTGAATATGACCAATGTATGATCCTGTAACTACTTGGTATCGGATCGATATCCAAATTTGTGGTATCATCCAAAACTAATGTAAAGTATCAAACAATAGAAGAATAAGTGTTATTATTACATTTTAACAGAAGTGTAGATAGAACATGTTAAAAGAGAAAGTAAGCAGATTTTAACAGTAAATGAACAAGTAGATTAATAATTCATTTTCTACCGCTTGTCCTTAATAATGTTCACATAATAATAGAATGATAGATGACACAATATGTTACTGCATATGTCAGCAGCTAAATTAGGAGCCTTTGTTTGCTTAATTACTAATAGAAGAAAAGTTGTCTTGTATGTTCACTATTTTATTTAAGGCAGGGATGTCCAAAGTGCGGCCCGCAGGTCATTTTTTAATGGCCCAACGGCCCATTTTAAAATACGATTAAAAAAATTAAAAACATAAAAAGTGGTATGAAAGACCAAACAGGTGAAATGTAAGAAGAAAATGTTGCAATGTTTACTCTAATAACACAAAGCTGCCATGCAGGCTGTTTCTTTCTTTAAAAAATAATAATGAATCAAAATCAATGTTATTATGAATTATTGACCTATCCAAGGCTCCAATTACGTCACATTGAATATTGCACTTTGAGATATTTTTTGGGGAAAATGTTGCATATTTTGTGTTTGCCATATAAAAAATTTAGCTTTTTTTTAATTTATTTTTTTAAAGAAGGGCCTAAAACGAACAAACAAAAAACATAAACAACAATACAACGTATAATTGACGGATAGATCTGAAGTTGATCTCGAGATTAATGTGTTAAAAGTAAACAGTAAAAAAAATGTATAATTTACTTTTTAACACTTAAATGAGTAGGACCCTTTTGGTTCCCCAATAATTTTTGTGTGATTTGTTTTTAAGTGTCATTGCTCAAAAAATAATAATGAATTAAAATCAATGGTGTTATGAGTTATTGACCCTTTTAAGGCTGTAATTATTATATAATCTGAAATATTCCTCTTAAAAAATTTATTGGGTGAAAATATTGCATATTTTGTGTTTTTTCCATAAAAAAACAGGGTTTTCTTTGACAAAAAGAGCATACGACTTAAATCTTTAAAAACGTTATATTGACAGATAGACCTCTCATAATGACACATTTTAAATATTTTATGGACCAAAACCCTTTGGGGTCCCCGGGATCAAGTCTGAGTGGAGGCCTTAATGTATATTTTTTATACATATATTGTATTGGTTTTTAAAATAAAAAAATATCAAAATGGCCCCCGCTTGCTTTGATTTTTCAGTGTGCGGCCCTCGTGGAAAAAGTTTGGACACCCCTGATTTAAGGACAAACTTGCAATAAGAAACATATGTTTAATGTACCCTAAGATTTTTTGTTAAAATAAAGACAATAATGCCATTTTTTGTGGTCCCCTTTATTTAGAAAAATATTGAAATACATTTTGATACCGGTACCAACATATTGGTATCGAGACAACCCTAGTCCAAATTATTATTAAAGTTGAAAATTTCAATTATTTGTGATGGTTTTTCGTACATATTCACTAGTCTGCCTGCATTAGTCTTTGTGGTTAAGGTAAGCAACTTAACACACAAAAAAGGAGAGTATTTTTATGTAACAATCTTGTGTATTTGTAATGTTTTGCACGGCGGAAGAGAAGAATTCATTTGTTCTATTGTCATCTTTCACCCGTCTTTGATGAGCGTTGCGTGAAACAGGGCTATTTATAACAAGAGGAGGAAAATGGACACTTTTGTGATTGTCGTTTTCAAGCGGCTGGACAAAAATAACCGCAAAGAAACATTCAAATCCCTTGGCGTGAGCTGGCGAAAAGGATATAAAAGTGGTTTAAATCAGTGCGTGTTGGTGATGCGTGCTGAGTCAGCGTGCTGCGGCACTGACCTTGACTGGCGGCTCTGTCCGGCAGCCCGAGCGGGGGCCTGCTGAAGGGAGGGGGCATGGGGGGAGGGGGCAGGCTCCTCTCCATGGCTGACTCTTTTGGGAAGGTCACGTATGAGGTCGTCTTTGGCTGTTTCCCAAATGAGAACCGGAATTGAATTAGCAAAACCATTATTGTGCAAACAAGACTTTTTCATGATGTTCTAAGAGTGACACGTGTTCCTGGGGCCGATTTATAAGCGATGGGGAAACAAATCTATCAGCTCCCTCACTTGTTTGCTCCACTTTTGAGAGAAAAGTTTTTAAGTTTAAGTCTCTCCTCATTGACATGATGCAGACACGCCCCTTGCTAGATGAAACGCCACTGTAAAAAAAAAAGGGAGAAAAAAAGGAAAAAAGCAGGCTTCGCTACATGTGTTTAAGTTAGGGCTGTCAAAAATAATGAGATAAAGGGGAACTGCATTTTTTTTTTTTTTTTGCCTATAATTTGCAATCCTCGCAAGAGACAAAAACACATTTTCTTTATTTTTATGCATTCTAAGTAGGGATGTCCGATAATATCGGACTGACGATATTATCGGCCGATAAATGCTTTAAAATGTAATATCGTAAATTATCGGTATCGGTTTCAAAAAGTAAAATGTATGACTTTTTAAAACGCCGCTGTGTACACGGACGTAGGGAGAAGTACAGAGCGCCAATAAACCTTAAAGGCACTGCCTTTGCGTGCCGGCCCAGTCACATAATATCTACGGCTTTTCACACACACAAGTGAATGCCATGCATACTTGGTCAACAGCCATACAGGTCACACTGAGGGTAGACGTATAAACAACTTTAACACTGTTACAAATATGCGCCACACTGTGAACCCACACCAAACAAGAATGACAAACACATTTCGGGAGAACATCCGCACCGTAACACAACAGAACAAATACCCAGAACCCCTTGCAGCACTAACTCTTCCGGGACGCTACAATATACACCCCCCGCTACCCTCAACCCCGCCCACCTCAACCTCCTCATGCTCTCTCAGGGAGAGCATGTCCCAAATTCCAAGCTGCTGTTTTGAGGCATGTTAAAAAAAATAATGCACTTTGTGACTTTAATAATAAATATGGCAGTGCCATGTTGGCATTTTTTTTCCATAACTTGAGTTGATTTATTTTGGAAAACCTTGTTACATTGTTTAATGCATCCAGCGGGGCATCACAACAAAATTAGGCATAATAATGTGTTAATTCCACGACTGTATATATCGGTATCGGTTGATATCGGAATCGGTAATTAAGAGTTGGACAATATCGGATATCGGCAAAAAAGCCATTATTGGACATCTCTAGTTCTAAGTCATCAAATATAGGAAGTACGAGGTGGCCAACAATGCAGTTAATGGGAGTACACTAAAGCCGTCCAAAAAAAACATCTAAAAAATTACAATAATATTTATTGACATCTCGTGACCTGAATATTAACCAAGTGTTAGCAATATTGTTATTATAACTGCTAACACAGACAAACTATTTTTAGCTGTGCAGTGATCCCAGAGAGCTAACTGCTGCCTCGCGTCTGAGCTGGATTATTAATTATTCTTCTCACCCGGATAGTAGAATGTTGTGGCCATAAACCGAGATGTTGGGCAACTTTCACATTCAACTTAGACCCGCACCTTTTCAGGAATGGGGGGAGGTTGACCCTCCAGATCTCTCCTCCTTTCTCGCTCTTTCTTTGCAGGATCCGTCTCTGCATCTCCGTCCTCCTCTGCCGTGACACAAAGAAGAAGGATGAAAACGTTTAGAAACATTTACAATTCCACGCCGTGATGTTTAGAATAGAAAGGACTTTATTGATCCCTGGGGGAAATTCAACACCACAGTTCGCTCATAATAAACAATAAACTCTTTGGTATTCACATATCAAGGAAAATATCCAAAAATATACAGATGGTAAAAAAAGATATGTAATAGCGTACACTCGAAGTGTCCCCTCACTTTCCTTCCGGTGCAACAACAGCAGTGCAAGTAGCCTTGTACATGTGAATTATATAAATAAGGCTATGGAATTGAATAGAATTGTCCTATCACTATTTTTCTGGTGCAAAAAGACAGCAGTGCAAGTAGCATTTTCTTCCGCTTATCCGAGGTCGGGTCGCGGGGGCAGCAGCCTAAGCAGAGAAGCCCAGACTTCCCTCTCCCCAGCCACTTCGTCCAACTCCTACTGGGGGATCCCGAGGCGTTCCCAGGCCAGCCGGGAGACATAGTCTTCCCAACGTGTCCTGGGTCTTCCCTGGGTCGGACGTGCCCCAAACACCTCCCTAGGGAGGCGTTCGTGGTGGCATCCTGACCAGATGCCCGAACCACCTCATCTGGCTCCTCTCCATGTGGAGGAGCAGTGGCTTTACTCTGAGCTCCTCCCGGGTGACAGAGCTTCTCACCCTATCTCTAAGGGAGAGCCCCGCCACCCGGCGGAGGAAACTCATTTCGGCCGCTTGTACCCGTGATCTTGTCCTTTCGGTCATAACCCAAAGCTCATGACCATAGGTGAGAATGGGAACGTAGATCGACCGGTAAATTGAGAGCTTTGCCTTCCGGCTCAGCTCCTTCTTCACCACAACGGATCGATACAGCGTCCGCATTACTGAAGACGCCGCACCGATCCGCCTGTCGATCTCACGATCCACTCTTCCCTCACTCTCGTGAGCAAGACTCCGAGGTACTTGAACTCCTCCACTTGGGGCAAGATCTAATCCCCAACCCGGAGATGGCACTCCACCCTTTCCCGGGCGAGAACCATGAATTCGGACTTGGAGGTGCTGATTCTCATCCCAGTCGCTTCACACCGATCCAGTGAGAGCTGAAGATCCTGGCCAGTTGAAGCCAACAGGACCACATCATCTGCAAAAAGCAGAGACCTAATCCTGCTATTTTTTACATGTCAATAATATAAACACTGTTTAGTATACATTCAAGTACAGTCAAAATGGAATAGGAGAGGATTCAGTTTTTAGCCTTCCGGTGCAAAAACAGCAGTACAAAACAGCATTTTAAAGGCCTACTGAAATGCGATTTTCTTATTTAAACGGGGATAGCAGATCCATGTGTCATACTTGATCATTTCGCGATATTGCCATATTTTTGCTGAAAGGATTTAGTAGAGAACATCGACGATAAAATTTGCATCTTTTGGTCGCTGATAAAAAAAAGCCTTGCCTGTACCGGAAGTAGCGTGACGTCACAGGTTGTGGAGCGCCTCACATCTGCACATTGTTTACAATCATGGCCACCAGCAGCGAGAGCGATTCGGGCCGAGAAAGTGACGATTTCCCCATTAATTTGAGCGAGAATGAAAGATTTGTGGATGAGGAAAGTGAGAGTGAAGGACTAGAGGGCAGTGGAAGCGATTCAGATAGGGAAGATGCTGTGAGAGGCGGGTGGGACCTGATATTCAGCTTGGAATGACTAAAACAGTAAATAAACACAAGACATATATATACTCTATTAGCCACAACACAACCAAGCTTATATTTAATATGCCACAAATTAATCCCGCATAACAAACACCTCCCCCCTCCCGTCGATATAACCCACCAATACTAATCAAACACCTGCTCAACACACTCAATCCCACAGCCCGAAGTACCGGTCACCTCCCCAAAGTTCATACAACACATATATTTCCCCAAAGTCCCCAAAGTTACGTATGTGACATGCACATAGCGGCACGCACATACCGGCAAGCGATAAAATGTTTGGAAGCTGCAGCTGCGTACGTACTCACGGTACCGGGTCTGCATATCCAACTCAAAGTCCTCCTGGTAAGAGTCTCTGTTGTTCAGTTCCCCACAGGCCAATGGTAAAGCTTGACTGTCATCTTTCGGGAATGTAAACAATGAAACACCGGCTACGTGTTTGTGTTGCTGCAGCCGGCCGCTAATACACCGCTTCCCACCTACAGCTTTCTTCTTTGCTGTCTCCATTGTTCATTAAACAAATTGCAAAAGATTCACCAACACAGATGTCCAGAATACTGTGGAATTTTGCGATGAAAACAGACGACTTAATAGCTGGCCACAATGGTGTCCCAAAATGTCCGCTACAATCCGTGACAACACGCGCAAACATCATCATACCGAGACGTTTTCAGCAGGATATTTCGCGGGAAATTTAAAATTGCACTTTACTAATCTAACCCGGCCGTATTGGCATGTGTTGCAATGTTAAGATGTCATCATTGATATATAAACTATCAGACTGCGTGGTCGGGTAGTAGTGGGTTTCAGTAGGCCTTTAAGTATGAATTATATAAGTAATGACTATTTTCTAGTTCAATATATGCATTATACCCTCTGATTCAAGTACAGTCAAAATGGAATAGGATAGAGTTAGCATGAAGACAAGACATGCGTCCTACCAGGTAGCGTGTCAGAGCTCTCCAGTCGATGTCTGGGCCTCAGTTTGGACATGGTAGGCTTGCTACTTTGAGGCGGGGGTTCTGGTTTTGTCCCACAGGCGGCAGTTCGCCCACCGATACTGCTCCTCCATCCTTCCGCATCCGGACTCGAGCGCCTTTCCCCCTGTGCGTCCACGCCGGTGTTGACTTCCTGCTTTGGCGAAGGCGTTCTGTCCGACGGGTACGGCGGCAGCGGCCTTTGAGCGAAATGGAGCGCTTGGATCTGTCTGTCCGTCCTCCAGCCACTCCTCTCCGTCCAGTGAGCGTCCGGTTGTACATCCGGCTGCTTGCCCTCCGACCACGATCGGTCGATCTGTCTGCCGCCCATCCACTGCCTCTCCATCTTTCTGTCGATCTGCCACTGCGTATGTCTGTCCACGGTCCACTGTCTGTCCACGGTTCTCACCTCTCCCAAAGTTCTGTCGTCCGAGCGCCGTCTCTCTGACGGTTTCTCAGCGTGTGGATCAGTCAGCCTGCCGTCCATCCAGATGTCCTCCGCCTGTAGCACCTCGCTTGTCCTCTGCTTGTCGTCCGCCCAGTACTTGTTGGACTCTTTTGACTGCTCTGGTACGCCGTCCATTTCGGACCGCTGGAGGAAAGGTTCAGGTTTCAGGTTCTGCTACTTTAAATCCACATGCAGCTTTACTTTTTCTATTTTGGTTGATTGTGGTAAGGTCAAAGCGTGGGCTGGTCTGCGGTGACCGTACCTCAGTAGGGGAGTAATAGGGGTGTTTGCTTCCTCCCACGCCGGATTGCGGCGGAGGACTCAAAAGGAGTGTATTTTTCCCGTCAGCCACCTCTACGGGAGACCCAGCCTTGGTGGCGGACCACGGCGGCTGAAGGAGAGTGTAGACATTCTCTGTGGCGGTCCTGAAGATAAAACACGTCAACAGCTTAAACATTGGCTGTCCTTATTCTCAATTACATTTGTGGCGCCCCGTGCGGGGGTTATGCGAGCATAGTTGAAATACATACAGTTTTATCATTGATAGACATATGATCAATGACTTGCTCATCCCCCTGCGGCCATGTTTTTAAAGCAATCTTGCCCAAATCTTACACACATATACTTGTTGGTCCCCTAAAGCAGTGGTTCTTAACCTTGTTGGAGGTACCAAACCCCACCAGTTTCATATGCGCATTCACCGAACCCTTCTTCAGTGAAAAATAAAATGTTGTTTTTTTTCAAATTCAAGAAAAAGTTATGTTTTTTTTACTGGTGCACAAAATGAACCGTGCATGAACATCACCTTGTTCAAAGAACAAAACCAACACAGTGCATGAACTCACAACAAATTACACACCTTACACACATTACCATGAATTGATTAACGTGGACCCCGACTTAAGCAAGTTGAAAAACTTATTCGGGTGTTACCATTTAGTGGTCAATTGTACGGAATATGTACTGTACTGTGTAAACTGTACTGTTTCATATAATGTATTCTTGTCAGGCTTGTCCCTGACAGTTTGGTTAAGTTTTAGTTTTTCCTCTGTGTTTGTTTTGTTTCCTGTCAGCACTCTTATTTTGGTTCAGTTTCCTGTTTGTCTCTCTGAGTGCTGTCCCCTCAGCTGTGGCTGATTGGCACCTGGCCACACCTGGTGTCAATCAGCCCGCTGCTTTTTATACCTGCCCTGCCCTCCAGTCACTGCTGGATTATTGTCATTTCTACTTGTCGATGTCAGCGTAGCTGGATGCGGTAGCGGTAAGCAATATTCTGTAGCTGTTTGTAGCTTGCTGTCTTTTTGTTCCTCGTCTTCCAGTTCCTGTTTCCCTGGCATCCTGTTTCCTGTTCCTAGTTCCTGGTTTGTGTTTTTTCTTTATATTTTTGGACATTAAATAATGTTTTCCCGCTCAATGCCTATCGTCATCTCTGCATCTTGGGGTTCGTCACCAACAAAACCTGACAATTCTCTTCCTTTGCAATCTGCTAGTAAAAGTTTCAATCGATCAATCAAACAACCTGCAAATTAGATGGAAAATTAGAGGGAACATTGATTGGGGGTATGGGAGAAGTTTTTATTTACACGATAAGTCGGATGTGTCGTTACCTCCGTGGCGGAGGCTCCGCCCAACCCCTGAGGCCGACTCACCGAACCCCTACGGTTCGATCGAACCCAGGTTAAGAACCGCTGCCCTAAAGGTATGTGCCAAATTCTGCTGTGATTTACAAACCCCAAAACCAGTGAAGTTGGAACGTTGTGTAAATCAATCCAATCCAATCCACTTTATTTATATAGCACATTTAAACAACAAACATGTTTCCAAAGTGCTGCACAACAACATGAAAAACAATATTCAAATATTATCCTTAGCTCCACCAATGACTGAATAAAAACAAAAAAAAATTAAAATAAAAACAATATAAAAATAAATATGATTAAAAACGATCTTAAAGGGTAAAACCAATTAAAAGAATAAAGAGAAATCAAAATTTAAAAACACAGAGGACCACACAACTCAGGTTGTGCAGCACTTTGGAAACATGTTTGTTGTTTAAATGTGCTATATAAATAAAGTGGATTGGATTGGATTGATTTACACAACGTTCCAACTTCACTGGTTTTGGGTCTTGATCTTAGCGCCGCTTTCGATACTGTTGATCATAATATTTTATTAGAGCGTATCAAAACGCGTATTGGGAAGACAGACTTAGCCTTGTCTTGGTTTAACTCTTATCTTACTGACAGGATGCAGTGTGTCTACCATAACAATATGACCTCGGACTATGTTAAGGTAACGTGCGGAGTTCCCCAGGGTTCGGTTCTTGGCCCTGCACTCTTTAGTATTTACATGCTGCCGCTAGGTGACATCATACGCAAGTACGGTGTTAGCTTTCACTGTTATGCTGATGACACCCAACTCTACATGCCCCTAAAGCTGACCAACACGCCGGACTGTAGTCAGCTGGAGGCGTGTCTTAATGAAATTAAACAATGGATGTCCGCTAACTTTTTGCAACTCAACGCTAAGAAAACGGAAATGCTGATTATCGGTCCTGCTCAACACCGACATCTATTTAAAAATACCACCTTAACATTTGACAACCAAACAATTAAACAAGGTGACTCTGTAAAGAATCTGGGTATTATCTTCGACCCAACTCTCTCGTTTGAGTCGCACATTAAAAGTGTTACTAAAACGGCCTTCTTTCATCTCCGTAATATCGCTAAAATTCGTCCCATTTTGTTGAGATCATTATCCATGCGTTCGTTACGTCTCGTCTCGATTACTGTAACGTTTTATTTTCGGGCCTCCCTATGTCTAGCATTAAAAGATTACAGATGGTACAAAATGCGGCTGCTAGACTTTTGACAAAAACAAGAAAGTTTGATCATATTACGCCTATACTGGCTCACTTGCACTGGCTTCCTGTGCACCTAAGATGCGACTTTAAGGTTTTACTACTTACGTATAAAATACTACACGGTCAAGCTCCTGCCTATCTTGCCGATTGTATTGTACCATATGTCCCGACAAGAAATCTGCGTTCAAAGAACTCCGGCTTATTAGTGATTCCCAGAGCCCAAAAAAAGTCTGCGGGCTATAGAGCGTTTTCTATTCGGGCTCCAATATTATGGAATGCCCTCCCGGTAAAAGTTAGAGATGCTACCTCAGTAGAAGCATTTAAGTCTCATCTTAAAACTCATTTGTATACTCTAGCCTTTAAATAGACTCCCTGTTTAGACCAGTTGATCTGCCGTTTCTTTTCTTTTCTTTTCTACTCTGCCGGGGTGGACCGCTAGCCTGTTCATCAGATGGGGACATCTCTACGCTGCTGACCCGTCTCCACTCGGGATGGTTCCTGCTTGCCCCACTATGGACTGGACTCTCGCTGATGTGTTAGACTTTCACAATATTATGTCAGACCCACTCGACATCCATTGCTTTCGGTCTCCCCTAGAGGGGGTGGGTTACCCACATATGCGGTCCTCTCCAAGGTTTCTCATAGTCATTCACATTGACGTCCCACTGGGGTGAGTTTTCCTTGCCCGTATGTGGGCTCTGTACCGAGGATGTCGTTGTGGCTTGTACAGCCCTTTGAGACACTTGTGATTTAGGGCTATATAAATAAACATTGATTGATTGATTGAAAAGCCAGAGAATAAAAGTGGGTCTTAAGACGAGACTTAAAACACTCCACTGTGGGAGCAGTTGGAATATGGAGGGGCAGAGTGTTCCAGAGTTTAGGGCCGACCACAGAGAAGGCCCTGTCTCCCCTGGTTTTAAGTCTGGTCTTGGGCACCACGAGCTGGAGCTGGCTCTCGGATCTCAAAGCGCGCAAATTTGAGGAGTGCAAATTTGGATGAAGTCCGAGATATAATGAGGTGCCAGTCCATGCAAAGCTTTAAAAGCAAACAGCTAAATTTTAAAATCAATTCTAAAATGAACAGGGAGCCAGTGCAAAGTCTCAAGAATTGGGGTTATATGCTCGCGATTCCTGGCCCCTGTTAAAAGTCGTGCTGTCGCATTCTGGACTAAATGCAACCGGGAGAGAGCTTTTTGGCTAATGCCAGCATAAAGTGCATTGCAGGAGTCCAGGCCACTTGAAATAAAAGCATGCACGACTTGTTCAAAAGGTTAAAAGATGAAAACGGTTTTACCTTTGCTAAAAGACGGAGATGATAAAAACACGATTTTAAAACGCCATTGACTTGTTTGTCAAGTTTAAAATCACTGTCTATAGTGACGCCAAGGCTGGTGACTTTTGGACGCACATCATTTTGCAATGGTCCCAAATCAGTGAGGGCCCGACCAAAAACTAAAATTTCCGTTTTTCCCTCATTCATTATTCAAAAATTCTGGGCTAACCAAGCCTTGACGTCGCATAGACAGTTGAGAAGGGGTGTCAGGGGGCCGTGGCCTTTTGAAATCAGCATATAAATTTGGCAGTCGTCTGCATAAAAGTGCTAAGACACTCCATGCCTTTTAAAAATCTCCCCAAGAGGGAGGAGATATAGAGCGAACAGGATGGGGCCTAGAATAGATCCCTGGGGGACACCACAGTAAAGAAGAGGTGGCGTCCCCCAGCCTGACAGAGAAGGACCTCTCTGACAGGTAGGATCTGAACCACTCTAATGCAGTCCCCCTGACACCCACACAGTCTCTCAAGCGGTCTAAAAGAATTCTGTGGTCGACTGTGTCAAAGCTGTAAGATCTAAAAGCACTGAAATGGCAGAGCTGCCAGAATCAGACATTAAAATCAAGTCATTAAAAAGATTCAGTACTGTGCAAAGCTTTGTATCCAGACTGAAATGGATCTAAAGTGCTATGTTCATCTAAAAAAGGCTGCAGTTGCGCCAAAACACATTTCTCCAACTTTTTTGGCACAAAAGGTCATTTAGAAATGGGCCGATAATTTGACAAACTTGTAGGATCAAGACCTGTTTTTTTGATCAAAGGCTCAACAACAGCACCTTTACAAAAAGAGGGCACGCTGCCAGAAATCAAGCTGCTGTTGGTGATGTCCCTAACAGACAAGATAATAGAGTCCCAGACGTCTTTAAAAAAGCGAGGGGGGACTGGGTCTGTGGTACAGGACGAGGGTTTTAGTTTGTCAACTATTCCTGTAAGCTCAGGCATGGACACAGGCTCAAACTGACAAAACACAGCCGAGCACTGAGTGCCTACATTGAAACTCAATGGAGAAGGAGATAGATTTGCCCGAATAGAAGCAACCTTGTCAATAAAAAAGGATATACATTTTTCACAGGTTTCACTTGTCATCTCCAGTAAAGTGGCTGGATTCGGATTAAGAACAGAACTAATACGTGGCTTGCTGACACTATTGGAAATTAAGTCTGACAGATATTTTGTTTTCTCAGCTTTAACCACACTTTGATAATTCCGACAGCTTTCTTTTAGAATTTGATAAGAGACTTCCAAGTGATCCCCTTTCCACTTGCGCTCAGCCCTCCGACACTCACGCCGAGCTGTGCGCGTGGTGTCATTGAGCCAAGGCTCCTGTTTGGGCTTTGGACGTATTGCTCTGAGGGGCGCTATACTGTCCAGAACCTCAGAACATGTAGAAATAAAAGAGCACATTAATTGTTCAGTGTCTGCAGAGTGTGATATACTCTGCATGGACACTGTGAACAAAGGAGAAAAGGCGGCTGCAGTGTCAGACCTAATAACACGCCCATGACGCACGGCAGGCGGTTTTACGTCAGGGTCCAAACTTAAATTGAACATGACAGGACTGTGATGGGAAAACACAGCATCACCAACAACGACAGTACAAGGTCTAGACTAGAGTGTGTCCATGCACATGCTGAGCCAAATTAAAACCTTCGATCAAGTCCAAAAACTCCCCGGCCATGGGTTTAGAAGGACAACAAACGTGTACATTAAAAGGGTCACCACTTTGTGAACAAATGCGTGAGCAAATTGTCGAACAGTTTAAGAACAACATTTCTCAACCAGATATTGCAAGGAATTTAGGGATTTCACCATCTACGGTCCATAATATCATCAAAAGGTTCAGAGAATCTGGAGAAATCACTGCACTTAAGCGATGATATTACGGACCTTCGATCCCTCAGGATCTAAAGAGGAAACATTTTTACCAAGCTACAGTATGCCTATAGGCTACTGTTTCAAACGTTTCAGATCGCCATATAACTTGGTACATGTTGTCCACAATATGCAAACACGAATGAGAAATTATGTTATCATGTGATTTGGCTGTCTCCATACGTTTCACATTGCCATGATGACAGCCGTGCTAATGTTGGAACCCATTTCCTCAGTGTATCGGCATATTGAGAAGGAAATAGGCACTGACACAACCTGTATCCACATAGGTTTTATTTGTCGAAAATACATTTTGCCATGTCAGTTCAATGACACATCGACATACAGGCATATATTTCCCCACGTATGCTCCCATTGACCGGGCTATCATGCGAAGCATTCGTTTCACGAACATACTAGCTTTGTTAGACAAGATCATAGACTGTATTGGACAATATAATTTTTGTTAAGCGTCTGGTATTTGGATCTTAGTCAGTCACACCCCATGTTTTGACACATTTTCACCTTGCAGTGTGAAACTGTTCAGGATGAGAAGAGTTGTCCAGCAGTTCTTTGTCATACTTTGACGCTATGACAACTCGACAGTCACTTTCTAATTGCATCGCCAGATTAAGAATGTGAGCCGCCGGCTGTCGTCTACACCTGTGTCCACAGGCTTCCTCCACTACGGTCAAACAAAATCAGCCGCTTGGTGTGTTTGTAAAGATGAGGGAGATATTTGTCAGGGATCATTTGTGGGATTTATGGCTGTCCTCAAAGGAACCAAGACCCACCACCAATGCATAATAATGTGGCGTTGAATATATTTTGTGTCACAAAATTAATTTGACGACACAAATTGGTTTGGTTATTAAAAGGATGTGAGTGTGCTGTAAAATAATAACCTTTTTTACACAGAGATCTTGCAAGATTGCAGCATCTGAGCCGACAACCTTTGACTTTTACACAGAACGAAGATAAGAACAAACATGGCATTTTGTTATCGGATAATTCCGTTGGCTAGAAGGACAACAAGCTTTAGTAAGTCTTGAATGTCAAAACCACATAGCTGTATTACTGCCTCCTACAGATGTGGCGTTTGCGAACGAGTCAAGTCTTTTGAACGGCTCTTTTAAGAGAACGACGAGCACTGATTCGCAGTTGTGAGTGTGGTTAATTTTGTCAGGTATTATCTTATAGGATTGGATGTAGCATGTGTTTGCATTTGGTCACATAATCCTTTAAAAGCAGTCTTCTACTAAGACCAAAGGGCACGTGTCCAACCGAAGTGATGCAGGCAGTTCCCAAGATAGTGGGAATCCCACAAGGAAGGGTTAAGAAGGAAGATTAAAGACCTTAGCAACATCTGGAAGAAGGTCCACACAAAGGGACAGAGGATAGGGGTCGGAGGTCTCCGGACCCGAATCGATCACAGGAGTTAGGTCGGCTAGTCAAGTAAATAAACTGAGTGGTATGCAGACTCAAGATTTGACCCACAAGGAGAGGGGGTCTAGAAGAAATGGTATTTAAACACAATGTTCCGACAAGACAGCAGAATGAAGAGATTTGGCACTTCTTCTCCTGGAGCTGCAGCTCTAGTCAGAAGCTCGCTGAAACAAAATAAAGCTTTTTGTTCGACGATTCCTCTTGGCGTCTCCTTGGCTCATCACCCATCACACGACCATCAAATATACAACATGAGCCATTTTAAATGAGAATTGCCAAGTCAAAGGAAAGCAGCTTTTGGATTCACTTTTCTGGTTAATTGATCTGCTGTGGATTTGTAAAGTAATTCAGGATGCAAAGTACAATTTTGCAATCACATTTTTATCTTGTCCAAATTGTTCTAGTTTTTTCATATTTTTATATACATATTTGTTTCTATTTATTATTTGTATATTGTATGTATGATGATCCAGAATGTTTTTTTTCAAATAAATAAAATAGTGATCTCATTGTCAATGCATATGAGATGGTACAACCTTATAGCATGTTTACAATGGAAACATTTAATTATTATTAATGTTTCACCTGTTGAGTATATATCAGTTTGAATTATTCTCATCCAAATTGTAATATATTCTCCATCTATTGCCAGTGATTGTTTCCTTTAAAAACAAGTTACTTACGTTTTGCGTTCGATATATCGGAAAAGTAGTGTGTGTGTGAATAGTTGAAAGTGTGGAATCGGGTAAAAACATGTCGCAAAATTTTGAGAATTTTGGGTATTTTAGAACTATGGATATGTCCATTCATTTGAATGGGAATTTCCTACATATTTTGGAATTTCAGAAAAAAAACAGACCTTTTTTGAAAATATAGATAATGCCACAGTTGTTCTTGATGGTATGAATGGGTTGGTGGTGGAATTTTTCGAAACAGTTAAACATTTTTGACGTGGTAGCAGTTTGAAATTGAATATCAGAATTTCGGGAAAACCGGAAATTTGTACGAAAAAAAAAAAAAAAAGTCCCAACTAAGAGGAATGTTTTGAAGGTGGAATGGTCAAAAACGGTCCAAAAATTGTGGACTTTGAAAACTTTTCAAGAAGAGGTGAAAATAGGGCTTTGGAAAACCGGGAATTCTGGGATTCACACAATTATGCAGCGCAATAAAACATAAATTCTGACCAAATTAATAATAAATTATAATATTTAAGTTTCTTAACTATACTGTCAATAAATTGGAAGTGCAAATAAAAATTCAGATTCACTACTTTAGTCATAATTTTTACGCTTAAAACACTTCTATGTTTGATTAAGTTAAAGTTAAAGTACCTCTGAAAGTCACACACACACTATGTGGTGAAATTACCCTCTGCATTTGACCGATCCCCTTGTTTCACCCCCTGGGAGGTGAGGGGAGCAGTGAGCAGCAGCGGTGGTTGCGCTCAGGAATAATTTTTGGTGATTTAACCACCAATTCCAACCCTTGATGCTAAGTGCCAAGCAGGGAGGTAATGGGTCCCCTTTTTATAGTCTTTGGTATGACTCGGCCGGGGTTTGAACTCACAACTTACCGATCTCAGGGCCACAAGGCCATTGATGATGTCATTATTGCCACAAGTGGTGGAAAAGTGTATTACAACTAAGTACTCCTCCGGACCACAGCTGAGAAACAGATATTTTTGGGCCGCCTTCTAGGGGGTGCTCGCGGCCCAAAGATGGAAGAGCTGTGTATAGACGGAGTATAGCCAACGCAGTTTCAAAGTTGGTAGCAAACATGGCACCCTGTAGTGTGAGGGGCTTTTGACCAATCATTTAGGAGATCTTCTGGCCATACGCTCTCTGGTTGGTCAAAGCCCCATTTGTGAAAGAATGGGCCGCTCTCAGGAGCTTAGTGATTTCCAGCGTGGAACTGTCATGGGATGCCACCTGTGCAACAAATCCAGTCGTGAAATTTCCTCGCTCCTAAATATTCCAAAGTCAACTGTCGGCTTTATTATAAAAAAATGGAAGAGTTTGGGAACAACAGCAACTCAGCCACCAAGTGGTGGGCCACGTAAACTGACAGAGAGGGGTCAGCGGATGCTGAAGCGCATAGTGCAAAGACTTTCTGCACAGTCAGTTGCTACAGAGCTCCAAACTTCATGTGACCTTCCAATTAGCCCACGTACAGTACGCAGAGATCTTCATGGATTGGGTTTCCATGGCCGAGTAGCTGTCTGGACTCGCACGTCGCCACTGGACTCTAGAGCAGTGGAGACGCCTTCTCTGGAGTGATGAATCACGCTTTTCCATCTGGCAATCTGATGGACGTTGCCAGGAGAACGCTACATTTTGGACTTCATTGTGCCAAGTGTGAAATTTGGAGGAATTATGGTGTGGGGTTGTTTTTCGGGAGTTGGGCTTGGCCCCTTAGTTCCAGTGAAAGGAACTTTGAATGCTCCAGGATACCGAAACATTTTGGACATTTCCATGCTCCCAACCTTGTGGGAACAGTTTGGAGCGGGCCCCTTCCTCTTCCAACATGACTGTGCACCAGTGCACAAAGCAAGGTCCATAAAGACATGGATGACTGAGTCTGGTGTGGATGAACTTGACTGGCCTGCACAGAGTCCTGACCTGAACCCGATGGAACACCTTTGGGATGAATTAGAACGGAGACTGAGAGCCAGGCCTTCAGTGTGTGACCTCACCAATGCGCTTTTGGAAGAATGGTGGAACAATTCCTCTAAACACACTCCGCAACCTTGTGGACAGCCTTCCCAGAAGAGTTGAAGCTGTAATAGCTGCAAAAGGTGGACCGACATCATATTGAACCCTATGGGTTAGGAATGGGATGGCACTTCAAGTTCATGTGTGAGTCAAGGCAGGTGGCCAAATACTTTTGTCAATATAGTGTACCTATCATTAAAAACAACACATAATATGCTGGACAGGAAGTTGTATGGAGGATATATCATTATAAAGAAACATGAAACAAAAAGACCGAACGGAATTACAAAAAATGTCCAACAGCTGTCTAATGTTGAAATTATTAATTCATTATTAATAAGATATCAAATATGATTGCAAGCAGACAAACCCAGTGGGTGCTGTGGCCATGGTGTGACTCCCGTCAGCATAATAGTCGAACTCTGACTCCTGGTTGGACAGAGTTTGGTTGCGGTTTCTACGGAAACCAAAGATGGCCAGCATGTTCCTCCTCTTCTTCCTCCTCAGCGAGTGTGTGGTGTGCAGAGAGGACAGCTGACTGCAGAGGGTCAGAGGTCGCATGTCACACAATCATCCAATATGTCCGAGACCTCGGTGTATTATCAGCGTCTCCTATGTCGGAGATGCTGGACTGTTGCTTGGCAACACCTCCGGCTCTGTACATAATAGGTTACCTTTGCCAGACATTATTTCTCAACTAAATGACTAAGCGTTCAGATATTTATAACCATTTTTTCTACCGCACGATGGGCTTTGATGGCGGACCGTATAAGAAGTACTTACCTATCAGGAAGGACTCTTTTAGTGTAGAAATCTGGCAGTCCGTCATCCAAAGGGCTTATAGCTCCGTTTTCACTGCAATTCTAAACACACACATAGACGGTGAATATGCTCCGTTTTTGACAAGTCACTTCTAGGGTCTTTCTTTTCTAAAGAAATGGATTGCTACCTCCAGTGAGATGACATAATCTAATTGCAGCCGTCTAATCTGTATGGATACCCCCCCAACCGAGACGGCCGTCACTGCCAGCAGGCACGAGCATTAAGAAATAGGAATCTCGGGAGTAGAAAGTGCACACTTAGTTAAAGGCTTCCCGGAATGAACGGCACTTACCGCGTCGGCGGGCAGGTAGCCTCCTTTGTGCCTCCGCGGAGGCCTCGGACGGACCCGTGTCACGTGATGGAGAGGCAGACCCTGTGTGGGGAGCTGGGACATACCCTCCCAGGATGCGGAGCGGGATAGCGGCGTGGAGTAGGGCGGTATGGAAGGGGGTGGGGAGGCGCTGGAGTCGTCACAGAGGCCTGTGGGCCAAGACGGTATGAATATGTCATGTACTGAATACTATATTTGACTACCATAGGGCGCATCGGATTATAAGGCGCACTGCTGATGAATGGTCTATTTTTGATCTGTTTCCATATATAAGGCGCACCGGATTATAAGGCGCATCAAAGGAGTCATATTATATATATATATTTTTCTAAATGTAAATCACTTCCTTGTAGTCTACATAACATGTAATGGTGGATCTTTGCTCAAAATGTTGCATAGATGATTTTTACAGATCATCTTCAAGCCGCTTTCTGACAGTCACTTCCGCATGCGCCGTTTATTTACGTGGCTCACCTTCGACAGCGACTTCTCCCCGCCATCTTTGTTGCAGCGGTGTAGCGTGCAAGGACGGGAGTGGAAGAAGTGTCAAAAGATGGAGCTAACTGTTTTAATGGCATTCAGACTTTACTTCAATCAATCACGGAGCAGCATCTCCTCATCCGGAAATGTGTCCCGTGAAAAAACGTCCGACCGGAAACTCTCTAATAACTAAAGTTCCTTGGGTGAATAATGTAAACTCACTACACCGGTATGTTTTAGCGCTTTCATGGCGAGTTTACTGACAGATATAAGTAAGAACTTTACACTACTTTATATTAGAAATGGCAACAGCGGTGGATGAATGTCCCATAACAAGAAGATAGAGAAGAAAAAGCTTATCGACTACGGCAGGGGTGTCCAAACTTTTTCCACTGAGGGCCGCACACGGAAAAATTAAAGCATGCGGGGGCCATTTTGATATTTTTCATTTTCAAACCATAACAAAATATATGGATTTTTTTTTTTTTTTTACCTTTAGGGCTCCCAGGGACCATAAAGGGTCTGTCATTAAAAGGTTAAAAATAAGTCAAATTATTATTATTATTTTTTATTTAACGCTTACAGTAAATCTCTATCAACTTCAGGTTGATATAAAGTTAAAAAAAAAAAAAGGTTTTATGCCTTTTCTGTCAGACAACTTTGTTGTTTATAGTAAAACTGAAATATTTAGTAATTAGAGCCCTAAAAGATCAATAATGCAGGACACCATTGATTTTAATTCTTTAATATTTTTGAGTAATCACAGTGAAAAGTTAAATAAAATCCCACTAAATATATTTGGGATCCAAAAGGTCCCCCACTCTTAAAGTGATATATTTTTATTAGTTTTTTTTTTACTTTCAACACTTAAGTTACGAGATCAACTTCAGATATATCTGTCGATTTTACGTTTGAACTATTATTTTGTTTGTTTTATGCTCTTTTGTCAAAGAAAAATTTGATGTTATATGGCAACCACACAATATATGCAATATTTTTTCCACATAAAACATTTTAAAGTGAAATTTTTGAAGTAATTGGATCCATGAATAGGTCAATAATTCATTATAACATAGAATTTTTGTCTTTTTTTATTTTTTTTTTTGAACAATGGCAAAAAAAAGAAAAAAAAAGACAGACAAAAAAAAAAAAAACAGCCTGCATGGCAGCTTTGTGTCAACATTGCAACTTTTTCTCGTTAGATTTCACCTCATTCCACTTTTTTTAAATGTTTTTTTTAATTTTTGCAATACTATCAATTTTGCAATTTTTGCAGAATGTGTGGCGGGCCGGTAAACAATAATTAGCTCCGGGCCGCAAATGGCCCCCGGGCCGCACTTTGGACACCCCTGGACTACGGTGTCTTCACGCACTACAAAGGCTGACACGCGCAATTTTTCAGGATTCATGCAGATCCCAAATACAGATCAGCAGGTACCAGAAGGTAAGAAAAGTTGCTTTTGCATAATGCGAAACAAAACGGCAGATAATGTCTTACCTTATACACACACCATAATAATACTTGTTGAAGCACAGTACAATCCATCAAGCGGTGCGACTTCATAGCTGACCAAAGTCCTACTAAAACATTTTGATAGATTTTTGAGCGTAGTGTGTAATAGTCTGTATTTTCAAAAGAACATATAAAATGTTGGTGTTGTTTGAGTCATATTGCCATCATATTGCAGTCTACACGTATCTCTTATGTTTGACTGCCATCTACTGGTCACACTTATTACACCGTGTGCCAAAATAAAATTGCTCAGAGGTTGTTAAGCAAAACCAGAATTATTCCGTACATTAGGCGCACCGTCGAGTTTTGACAACAAAAAAGGATTTTAAGTGCGCCTTATAGTCCGGAAAATACGGTATATGGATTTCAATCCATCACAATTCGAGGGTCACAATTAATAATACAACGGAACATATTTACATTTTTGTTCAGGTCGACCACAAATCCACACGGGATGATTGTTAAAAGGGAACTGCACTTTTTAAAAAAATGTTGCCTATCTTAACAAATTCACTGTATTGCCAAAAGTATTTGGCCACCCATCCAAATGATCAGAATCAGGTGTCCTAATCACTTGGCCCGGCCACAGGTGTATAAAATCAAGCACTTAGGCATGGAGACTGTCTCTACAAACATTTGGGAAAGAATGGGCCGCGCCGTGTGAAATTTGGTGGAGGAGGAATTATGGTGTCGGGTTGTTTTTCAGGAGTTGGGCTTGGCCCCTTAGTTCCAGTGGAAGGAACTTTGAATGCTCCAGGATACCAAAACATTTTGGACATTTCCACGCTCCCAACTTTGTGGGAACAGTTTGGAGCGGGCCCCTTCCTATTCCAACGTGACTGTGCACCAGTGCACAAAGCAAGGTCCATAAAGACATGGATGACAGAGTCTGGTGTGGATGAACTTGACTGGCCTGCACAGAGTCCTGACCTGAACCCGATCGAACACCTTTGGGATGAATTAGAACGGAGACTGAGAGCCAGGCCTTCTCCACCAACATCGGTGTGTGGCCTCACCAATGCGCTTTTGGAAGAACGGTGGAAAATTCCTATAAACACAATCCGCAACCTTGTGGACAGCCTTCCCAGAGGAGTTGAAGCTGTAATAGCTGCAAAAGGTGGACCAACATCATATTGAACCCTATGGGTTAGGAATGGGATGGCACTTCAAGTTCATATGTGAGTCAAGGCAGGTGGCCAAATACTTTTGGCAATATAGTAAGCAGTGACTTTTCATTGTCGCAGTTGCATTTAAATGTGAACACGTTTAACTCGGAGTTGCTTCCGTTCCAGAAGGCAGATGAGTTAATTTCACTGCGATCGATCCGTCATTGACCAGCACACTTCCCCGACCATCAATCAAGGACATTTCTTCAAATGCCCATTCCGAGTCCGACCACACCAACCATTAAGTCACTTTTCAAATGGAAAGACAGGAAAGAGGGAGGGGGGGGAAAAAGACTCTTTAGAAAAAGTTCGCTAATGGAGCAATTACTGTCACAGCAGGGGGTCGGCGCTCTGACGGGAAAGAGGAGGCAGCGGAGGATGGATGGCGGTACTCACTCAGCCTGGTGGAGACGGGGCGTATCCGTCTTGTTCTCGAGCTGCGCTTCTTAATGGCTATTGTGTCCTGGAAGAGAAGGAATATACTGAAAGCCACTTGAGCCGTGTGCTCTGTGCAAACGTTGGAGATGATAGAACACGGAAAGCAAAGAAGATATCAAATGCTAATTACTTTTTGATATGGAAAACTACAGCATACACTACCGTTCAAAAGTTTGTGGAATAGCCTTCATTTCTAAGAACAAGAATAGACTATCGAGTTTCAGATGAAAGTTCTCTTTTTCTGGCCATTTTGAGCGTTTAATTGACCCCACAAATGTGATGCTCCAGAAAGTCAATCTGCTCAAAGGAAGGTCAGTTTTGTAGCTTCTGTAACGAGCTAAACTGTTTTCAGATGTGTGAACATGATTGCACAAGGGTTTTCTAATCATCAATTAGCCTTCTGAGCCAATGAGCAAACACATTGTACCATTAGAACACTGGAGTGATAGTTGCTGGAAATGGGCCTCTATACACCTATGTAGATATTACACCAAAAACCAGACATTTGCAGCTAGAATAGTCATTTACCACATTAGCAATGTATAGAGTGTATTTCTTTAAAGTTAAGACTAGTTTAAAGTTATCTTCATTGAAAAGTACAGTGCTTTTCCTTCAAAAATAAGGACATTTCAATGTGACCCCAAACTTTTGAACGGTAGTGTACGTGTGCAAAAACTTTCTGAAATAGCGGGGTCAGCACGTGAGACCCCGGGGGAACATGCTTTATCAGTATCATACTTTAAACCCTGCTTCGAAATGCTGTGCACTACAAAAACATGCTCATTGTTTCCATTAATCCTGACTTCCTCATTTAAAAAAAAAAATCAGCACAAATTGTTTTATTCGTTTTTGTTTTGTAGGTTAAAGTGTATTGTGCTCCTGAGGTAATGTTGCCGATCAATTTGAATGTATTAATCAAGTTTATTTCATTATTATTTTTTGTATCAAATGGCTTAAGTCAATTAAAAAAATGTTTATTATTTAAATAAGAATATACAGTAGAGGCCAAAAGTTTGGACACACCTTCTCATTCAATGTGTTTTCTTTATTTTCTTGACTATTTACATCAGGGGTCCCCCAACTTTTTGACTCGGGGGCCGCATTGGGTTAAAACAATTTGGCTGGGGGCCGGGCTGTGTATATATATTTATATGTATATATATATATATATATATATATATATATATATATATATATATATATATATATATATATATATATATATATATACACTACCGTTCAAAAGTTTGGGGTCACATTGAAATGTCCTTATTTTTGAAGGAAAAGCACTGTACTTTTCAATGAAGATAACTTTAAACTAGTCTTAACTTTAAAGAAATACACTCTATACATTGCTAATGTGGTAAATGACTATTCTCGCTGCAAATGTCTGGTTTTTGGTGCAATATCTACATAGGTGTATAGAGGCCCATTTCCAGCAACTATCACTCCAGTGTTCTAATGGTACCATGTGTTTGCTCATTGGCTCAGAAGGCTAATTGATGATTAGAAAACCCTTGTGCAATCATGTTCACACATCTGAAAACAGTTTAGCTCGTTACAGAAGCTACAAAACTGACCTTCCTTTGAGCAGATTGAGTTTCTGGAGCATCACATTTGTGGGGTCAATTAAACGCTCAAAATGGCCAGAAAAAGAGAACTTTCATCTGAAACTCGACAGTCTATTCTTGTTCTTAGAAATGAAGGCTATTCCACAAAATTGTTTGGGTGACCCCAAACTTTTGAACAGTAGTGTATATTATAAATATATAGAGCGCACTTTCTGCGCTTGCGATGATGTCACGTTATCGATGAGAAAATGCATTTTTAGACTATATGATTTGCCTGAGCGACTAGGAGACACTGTGAGTAGCAAGCGGTACAAAGTGGATAAGAAAAAACAGCAAAAAAAAAAAAAATTTTAAATTAAAATTAAAAAATATATTTTTTTTTATACTTGGGACTTCCCGCGGGCCTGAGTTTGGACGCTGGTCCGTAGTTTGGGGACCCCTGATTTACATTGTACATTGTCACTGAAGGCATCACAACTATGAATGAACACATGTGGAGTTATGTACTTAACAAAAAAAGGTGAAATAACTCTGAAAACATGTTTTTTATTCTTGTTTCTTCAAAATAGCCACCCTTTGCTCTGATTACTGTTTTGCACACTCTTGGCATTCTCTCAATGAGCTTCAAGAGGTAGTCACCTGAAATGGTTTTTACTTCACAGGTGTCATAGTTGTGATGCCTTCAGTTACAATCTACAATGTAAATAGTCATGAAAATAAAGAAAACACATTGAAATGAGAAGTTGTGTCCAAACGTTTGGCATGTACTGTATATATTTAAAATTTCAGGCAAATTGACGCACTTTAAATATTTTCAGACTAAAAAACAATGGTAATAAAGGTATTATTTGTTGTACCTTCATGTATATATATTTTTTTGTTTTTTGATGTTAAGAATACAATGTTGTGCAGAGGTGTACTTAAAACAATTTTATAGACAAATGATACTATTTATAGTCGCAGTGCATAGTGGGAGAGGCGTGAAATGTTTTTTACGTTTAATGTGTTAGTTTAACAGAAAATGATATATAATAATATCATTTGAAACCAAACTCTGGAATGATCTCCCTCTCCATGTGAGACAGGCCCCTTCTTTGGCTATTTTTAAGACCCTTCTTAAAACCCATTTTTATTCACTGGCTTTTAACCCAGCATGAGACTTTAAACTGTTTTTAGCTTTTAACTTTTTTTAACTGTTTTTAACTTTTAAACTGTTTTTTATCTAACAAACTGTTCTCAGGGTAATTTATATTTGCTTTTTCAATGTGTATTTTTATTTCTGTTTTAAATGTTATTTTTTAGTCTGTCCTTTGCCTCTATTTCTTTGTGGTGTACAGCCCTTTGTTTTTCAACTGTGCTTGTTTTTAAAGGGCTTTATAAATAAAGTTGGTATGGTATGGTATAGGGACGTAACAGTACTGTAGATACCGCATTATTGCCGTGACGCCTGACCGTATCAAACAAAAACTTGGTGTGTAGTTTTTTTCTGGCGCTTTAACTTTGGCCGGGTCTGAAAAAAAACTACATCTCCCAGAATCCTTTGTGCAGTGCGAGGCGACCGCCAGACAATTTTAGATGTAAATAAATCAAACAATTTTAGACCAAAAGATACATATACGCTGACCTCATCGGAACTCTCTAATAACTAAAGTTCCTTGGGTGAATAATGTAAACTCACTACACCGGTATGTTTTAGCGCTTTCATGGCGAGTTTACTGACAGATATAAGTAAGAACTTTACACTACTTTATATTAGAAATGGCAACAGCGGAGGATGAATGTCCCACAGGGCAGGCCCGTGGCGTAGGCCGTATAGGCAAATGCTAAGGGCGCCGTCCATCAGGGGGCGCCACGCCAGTGCCACAAATGTTGGAGAAAAAAAAAAAAAAAAGTTAGTACTATTATTTCTAAATACAAAAAAGAATCCCACGTTAATTAAAATGCAAAGTAAAGCCTATTTAATAGAAATATTATTTGTTACAACATTACGCCCCCTCCCCATCCCCCCGCATGGTGCGCCCCCTCCCTTCCCGTATCATGACTCTTACCACATCAAAAAATCAACACAAGATGTCAAAACGGCCAAAACTGTCAGGTGCCCAGGGAAGAAAAAATAGAAAAGAAGAGGAGGAGAAACGAGAAAAAGACAGAGGTAGCAGGTAGGTAACGTTAGCCTACATGAAATTATTTGTCTGTTACAGAATGTGATAGTAACCTGGATTTTTAGCTTTAGCATTAAGCTAATGTTACATGATTCGGCAATTGCTAATCAATAAATAGCTAGTTCTGTTTTAACGTCGGGTTAATATTGTGGAGGGGGCTAAATTGTTATGGAAAATAATAATGTAACGTTAGGTAATTACAGTACTCCCACCTTACATTCCTCAGGGACATTTGTATTAGATCTTTTAAGCAGGTGTTTTTTGTTTACATTGTTATTGCCTTCTGGTTAGCTAATGTTTCCCCTGCAGGTAATAGTTACTTTTCCACCCCTTTATATATTAAAGTTAAAGTTAAAGTACCAATGATTGTCACACACACACTAGGTGTGGTGAAATTTGTCCTCTGCATTTGACCCATCCCCTTGATCACCCCCTGGGAGGTGAGGGGAGCAGTGGGCAGCAGCGTAGCCGCGCCCGGGACTTAGGTATAGTTGTAAGCCTAGTTGTTAAAGTGCACATCATTAATGTTAATTAAGCAATATCACATGAGAGGGAATGCTGTTTTTTAATTTGAGCACTGCTGTGATTCGGTTAAAGATAATCATAACATAACATTCTCATATAATATGTTAATTTGCTTTCTTTAAGTAAAAAAAAAGGTCAAAGACAAAGCTATTCGGTTTCTTGTGAATATATACACTTCACTGCCGATGTGGGGGGGCGCCACCTAAAATCTTGCCTAGGGCGCCAGATTGGTTAGGGCCAGGCCTGATGTCCCATAACAAGAAGATAGAGGAAAAAGAAGAAGTTTATAGACTACAAAGGCGGACGCGCGCACATTTTCAGGACTTATGCAGATCCCAAATACAGATCAGAAGGCAAGAAAAGTTCCTTTTGCATAATATTGCGAAGCAAAACTCCAGATAAAATGTCTTACCTTACAGACATAATAATAATACTTGTATGTTGAAGCACAGTATAATCCATCAAGCGGGGCGGCTTCATAGCTTACCAAAGTCGTACTAAAACATTTTGATAGATTTTTGAGCGCCGTGTGTAATGGTCTATATTTTCAATGGAACATATAACATTTTGGTGTTTACTTGAGTCATATTGCAGTCTACACATATCTCTTATGTGTGACTACATCTACTGATCACACTTGTCATTTCACCATGTACCCAAAAAAATAGCTCCAAGGTCGGTAAGCACAACCAAAATTATTCCATACATTAGGCGCACCGGGTTATAAGGCGCACTGGCGAGTTTTGAGAAAATGAAAGGGTTTCAAGTGCGCCTTGTAGTCCGAAAAATACAGTATGTTCCTTTTTTCCCAGGAGAATACTGTTACCCTGGAGTCCAAATATTTGCATGATGTGGACCTATTACTCCAGTTTGCACAGAACTGGACCTTGACCCTCTCCCTCTCCTCACTTACTATGCTGATGCCGAGCTCCTCGTCCGTGATGTCCAGAGAGTCCCGGTGCCTGTTGAACCTCCAGCCCGTCCCGTCGTCGCTCGTCCCCTCCCAGCGTTTGACGTGACAAGACACCTGTCGGGTCTGAGACGGACAACGTCGTTAAAGTTTGGCCCTCGTGACGTCTTTCACGGCGTTGTATTCACCAGCGTCTTGTGAGTGGAGTAGAGCTCCTGCAGGATCTGATCAACAATGGAGTTGGTGAGATAGGAGACCACGGACAGTTTGACTTCTCTGCGGGAAAGAAAGAGAAAAGACGGCTGAGACATGATGTTCAGTCGCGGTCGTTCCATTGAAGTCAAATATAAACAAGATTGGATACTTCAAATGTGTGGAAAAAAACTACATCCACAGCTTTTTTTTTTAGAGACCATCCTTAGGCCTGGGCCGACGTTCGATAAATCAATTAAACGACTATAAATGAATAATAACGTCGGTACGTTTTCCAGACCTCGATAAATCGCAATGAGAAGAAAAAAAATCAGTATAAAAAAAGCCTGGGCCCCTGGAGAGGCGGTCCAGACTGAGGCCAAGGAGAGAAAAAAACCTCATAGCCATAGCACACATAAACATGTGTGTAAGAGGGAAACATCAAAGAACACAAAGGATGTTAAAAACATTAAAAGAGCAAAGTTGATGCAACCAGGTGGGGGGAGCATGGCCAGAGACAGGAGCAGACCCAACAAAGCAACCAAGAGAGCCGACTCCACCCTCAAATATCTGTATAAACTGTAGTATTTATATTGTTACTCTGCACTTTTCTTTAAGGAGGTCTTAACTTGATTGTCAATTAAGTAACGTACAACTTGACCTCTGCCGACATGTTCAATATTGAAGTGCAACTTTGTCAATACTTTATTTAGCTATTTTATTAGTTTTTTGTTGTGTATATTTTTGTGCCCCCACCAATCCCCTCCCGAAGATACTTTATGGTTTTTGGTCGTAACTTTTATTCAAGTGCAATATTTTGCTCACAGACAAAGTATATATAGATTTTGTCATGATCCGTGGTCCAGATCATGTTTTGTTTGGTTATGTTCTGTTAGTTTTTGGACTCTTTTAGTTCCTGTTTGCGCTTCCTTGTTTGTTTTGTCACCATGGCGACTCATTAGTTTCCCCCTGTCTCATATGTTGGAGACACGCACCTGTTCTAATGAGGAGACGACTATTTAAACCTGTCTTGGGCTGGCGACATTACTCTGTATTTGCTCTGTTCATGCCATAGATTCATGCTCTGCCAAGTAAGTTTTGTTTCATGTCCATAGTTTCTGCCTATGTGTTAGTTTTTGCATCATACGCTAAGTTGTGCCTTCGCCTTGTGCGCCCTTTTGTTTGTACCTATTGATAGCGAACAATTAAAAATGTTCCTACCTTCAAGCCTTGTCCGATATAGTCTGATTGCATCCCGGGAGAACAAATCTCGCAGTAAGCTGCGAAAACCTCCACGTTATGACAGAATGTCGCCAGCCCGACTAACTGGCAAAGACAGGTTTAAATAGTCATCTCCTCATTAGAACAGGTGCGTGTCCCCAACATATGAGACAGGTGAAAACTAATGAGTCGCCATGGTGACAAAACAAACAAGGAAGCGCAAACAGGAACTAAAAGAGTCCAAAAACGAACAGAACATAACTAAACAAAACATGATCTGGACCACGGACCATGACAGATTTAAACATTTTGGACCAACAAATTGGACCAAGCTATATTTCTAACAAAGACAAATCATTATTTCTTCTAGATTTTCCAGAACAAAATTTTTAAAAGAAATTCAAAAGACTTTGAAATAAGATTTAAATTTGATTCTACAGATTTTCTAGATTTGCCAGAATAATTGTTTAGAATTTTAATAATAATAAGTTTGAAGAAATATTTCACAAATATTCTTTGTCGAAAAAACAGAAGCTAAAATGAAGAATTAAATTAAAATGTATTTATTATTATTTACAATATAAAAAATGTATTTACTTGAACATTGATTTAAATTGTCAGGAAAGAAGAGGAAGGAATTTAAAAGGTAAAAAGGTATATGTGTTTAAAAATCCTAAAATCATTTTTAAGGTTGTATTTTTTCTCTAAAATTGTCTTTCTGAAAGTTATAAGAAGCAAAGTAAAAACATTAATGAATTTATTCAAACGAGTGAAGACCAAGTCTTTAAAATATTTCCTTGGATTTTCAAATTCTATTTGAGTTTTGTCTCTCTTAGAATTAAAAATGTCGGGCAAAGCGAGACCAGCTTGCTAGTAAATAAATACAATTTAAAAAATAGAGGCAGCTCACTGGTAAGTGCTGCTATTTGAGCTATTTTTAGAACAGGCCAGCGGGCGACTCATCTGGTCCTTACGGGCGACCTGGTGCCCGCGGGCACCGCGTTGGTGACCCCTGACTTAGCGTATGATGCAAAAACTAACACATAGGCAGAAACTATGGACATGAAACAAAACTTACTTGGCAGAGCATGAATCTATGGCATGAACAGAGCAAATACAGAGTAATGTCGCCAGCCCGAGACAGGTTTAAATAGTCGTCTCCTCATTAGAACAGGTGCGTGTCCCCAACATATGAGACAGGGGAAAACTAATGAGTCGCCATGGTGACAAAACAAACAAGGAAGCGCAAACAGGAACTAAAAGAGTCCAAAAACGAACAGAACATAACTAAACAAAACATGATCTGGACCACGGATCATGACAGATTTAAACATTTTCATTCCGTTTACAATGTTAAAATACACTAGAAATGCAAGTTTATTGCATTTGCAAGTATATGCAAGTATGCATTATTTTTTTTATTTTATTTTATTTTTTTTTTTATTTTTTTTTTTTATCGGATGTCCTGTCCAGCTTCTCAGGCAAATCATATAGTTGATGTAGATGCCCATATCAGCTGTTCAGATTTACTTTACATATATATATATATATATATACATGCATTATTATGTGTTATCATTACATCAATGGGTAATTTGGTCCCAGAAAAATAATGGCAATAATTCCTAGGTCAATATATCATCAAAGAAAATGTGTTATCGGCCCAGGCCTAGCCGTCCCGGACATTAGCTTTTGTTGACCACACATCCGACCGTCACTGTACTTCCCGTCTTACTCTAAAGCTCGGTGAATGTCCTGCGCCGCTCGTTCCAACAGGGCCGTGCGGATGGCGGAGCGTGGGATGGACACGCGCTCCGAGACAGATGAGAGCGGCGGGCTCAGGCGTTCTGCCGCCGCGGACGACAAAGGGCAAAGCTCTCGGCAGAGAGACACCATGGAGTCGACGATCACCTGCACGGGACACCGCCGCTTATAGTCCACATTCTCTACACGTTGTGGTGCAAAGAATCTATGAAAAGGAAAACCTGAAGCTCCTTGTCTGCGGCTTTGGCCAAGTCGCCCGCCAGCGAGTCCAGTTTCTGACGCACCGGCCCGTCCACGGACAGGACGTGGGCCAGCTCGCACAGGGAGGGGTACAGCTTGGTGAGGAAATATGCATTAATTAATTATTTTTCTTTTTTCTTTTCCCCAGCACGATTTGTAGATTTTGCATCGCTCACCGCGCGGGAATTCCTGGCCTCTTTCAGCACTTGTTTGGCAGCTTGAATGTCGTCCGCCTCCCCGACACCTCGCAGCGTGCACACCTGCTGCTGGACACGTGCACACAGCCGCTCCATCACCTCGGGACACACACACACGAGCAGGAGGGTCAAAGGTAATACCGGTAATATCGGTCTCAAAGGGGGGGGGAATATCTTAACACATCTTAAAATACCATCACTTGTGAGAGCTGCACTGCAAAAACTGAAATCTAAGCTAGATTAAATATCTCAATTAAGGGTGATATTTGCTTATTTTCTGTCTGATAAGATAATTCTTCTCACTGAGCAGATTTTATGTTAGAGTGTTTTACTTGTTTTAAGGGTTTTGGTCCTAAATGATCTCAGTAAGATATTACAGCTTGTTGCTGAGATTTGATGACCTATATTGAGTAAAACATGCTTGAAACTAGAATATCAACTGTTGCAAAGCTGTGTCACCAACACTCACAAGTATAAAACTACTTTTTTAAAGTAATAATTTCTTACTTCAAGCATGAAAAAAAAAAAAAAAAAAAAAAATCATGTCAAGATAATGGCACTAGCATTTACTTAATTTAAGAATATTTTTCAACATATTGAGCAAAAAGGTCTCTTTTTTTTCTTCTACCAAGAAAAGTGCACTTGTTATTAGTGAGAATATACTTATTTTAAGGTATTTTGGGGTTCATTGAGGTTAGCTAATTTTACTTGTTTTGGAAAGTCTTGACAAGCCAAATTTTCTTGTTCTATTGGCAGATAATTTTGCTTAGTTCAAGTAAAATACCCCTCATTTTTGTATTTTTAGGGCCCGCACGGCCCATTGTCAAAGGAATCCCAAAGGGAGTCCTTTTGCAATGGGATGAAAGGACCTATTGTTTTTGTAAGGTTTATTATTATTATTCTTCCACAGCTTTGCGCACTACTTTGACCCCCTTAACATGCTTCAAAACTCACCAAATTTGACACACACATAGAAAAACGTGACCTAAAATTTTTAGTCAAAAAACCTAACCCCAAAAATCAAAATTGCGCTCTAGCGCCCCCTAGGAAAAAACAAAAACAAACTGCCTGTAACTCCCACTAGTTTTTCTTGTTTTTGAACACTGACTTTTTGCAGTGTGATCATTTGCTTTTTCTTTACCGAATTGGCTAACATAGCATTATCGCCACCGATATTTGGCATTTTGACATACAAACCCCAAAACCAGTGAAGTTGGCACGTTGTGTAAATGGTAAATAAAAACAAAATACAATGATTTGCAAATCATTTTCAACTTATATTCAATTGAATAGACTGCAAAGACAACATACTTAATGTTCGATTTGGGAAACTTCATCTTTTTGCAAATATTAGCTCATTTGGAATTTGATGCCTGCAACATGTTTTAAAAAAGTTGGCACAAGTGGCAAAAAAAGACTGATAAAGTTGAGGAATGCTCATCAAACACTTATTTGGAACATCCCACAGGTGAACAGGCTAATTGGGAACAGGTGGGTGCCATGATTGGGTATAAAAGTAGATTCCATGAGATGCTCAGTCATTCACAAACAAGGATGGGGCGAGGGTCACCACTTTGTCAACAAATGCGTGAGCAAATTGTTGAACAGTTTAAGAAAAACCTTTCTCAACCAGCTATTGAAAGGAATTTAGGGGTTTCACCATCTACGGTCCGTAATATCATCAAAAGGTTCAGAGAATCTGGAGAAATCACTGCACGGAAGCGATGATATTACGGACATTCGATCTCTCAGGCGGCACTGCATCAAAATGCCACATCAGTGTGTAAAAGATATCACCACATGGGCTCAGGAACACTTCAGAAAACCACTGTCAGTAACTACAGTTCGTCGCTGCATCTGTAAGTGCAAGTTAAAACTCTACTATGCAAAGCGAAAGCCATTTATCAACAACACCCAGAAACACTGCCGGCTTCGCTGGGCCCGAGCTCATCTAAGATGGACTGATGAAAAGTGCAAAAGTGTTCCGTGGTCTGACGAGTCCACATTTTAAATTGTTTTTGAAAACTGTGGACGTCGTGTCCTCCGGACCAAAGAGGAAAAGTACCATCCGGATTGTTTTAGGCGCAAAGTTCAAAAGCCAGCATCTGTGATGGTATGGGGGTGTATTAGTGCCCAAGACATGGGTAACTTACACATCTGTGAAGGCACCATTAATGCTGAAAGGTACATACAGGTTTTGGAGCAACATATGTGGCCATCCAAGCAATGTCTTTTTCATGGACGCCCCTGCTTATTTCCAGACCTGTCTCCCATTGAAAATGTGTGGCGCATTATGAAGCCTAAAATACCACAAGGGAGACCCCCGGACTGTTGAACAACTTAAGCTGTACATCAAGCAAGAATGGGAAAGAATTCCACCTGAAAAGCTTCAAAAATTGGTCTCCTCAGTTCCCAAACGTTTACTGAGTGTAGTTAAAAGGAAAGGCCATGTAACACAGTGGTGAACATGCCCCTGTGACAACTTTTTTGCAACGTGTTGCTGCCATTAAATTCTAAGTTAATGATTATGTGCAAAAAAAAATTAAGTTTCTCAGTTTGAACAATAAATATCTTGTCTTTGCAGTCTATCCAATTGAATATAAGTTGAAAAGGATTTGCAAATCATTGTATTCTGTTTTTATTTACGAATTACACAACGTGACAACTTCACTGGTTTTGGGTTTTGTATATATAGAGCAAGCTTGGCAGGTAGGAACTCAAGAGGCACTTCTCCTCTCGTTCAAAATTTACCACCGTCAGGAGCTCTCTTTTCCCCACCAGTCACACATTACTTGCGGCCTTCACAATAATAGCGCTACCCGTCACATTTAGTCAAATTGTGCTACTTAAAATAATGATCATCAAAAATCTTACATGTTGATACAAGTTATTAACTCCCTGTCAATTACAGTAGTGATTGATATTCATTGTGGCAGTTTCTGACAAAAAATGACCATGTTATGTTGAGGTTTTTGGGCCCCCAAATGACTAAATACGTCCCTGGTTGTATGTGACATACACATTGTATTATGTTGGACAATGCAAAAAAGTGGAAAAGGTGCACAATACTACAAAAATAGTGACAACAAAAACAGTATAACCTGTAAACACACGATAGCTATACCACACCAGATCCAGAAGATGGCGCTGTGGCGAAAAAAAGCTCCCATAGCAATATACCTGCTCGGCGGTGCTGGTGACCAGGCCTTGGTGCAGCCGCAGAGCCTGGCGCTGGGAGAAGCGCTGAGTCTGGTTGTTCCTCACCAGAGCCCGCTGGATCTGCGACATAACGGAGGGAACAAGGAGTTGAGGCTCGGCGGTCCGAGGCGACGCCAAGGAGGGGGCGCACACCTTGGTCAGTGCCTGCTCCGTCCTCTCGGGGGCGCTGCGGTACGCCTGGCTGATGTCACTCAGGGGAAGAGGCATGTACTGCAGGGTGAAATTACTGCGGGGGGAGAGAGAATTATCACATAATACTCTTGTCATAATTCTATCTCTTTGATGCATTGCAACAAAATTAGCCTTTTTCTTGAAAGAGTTGGCAAATCTACTCAGTGGCCTAGTGGTTAGAGTGTCCGCCCTGAGATCGGTAGGTTGTGGGTTCAAACCCCGGCCGAGTCATACCAAAGACTATAAAAATGGGAGCCATTACCTCCCTGCTTGGCACTCAGCATCAAGGGTTGGAATCGGGGGTTAAATCACCAAAAATGATTCCCGGGCGCGGCCACAGCTGCTGCTCACTGCTCCCCTCACCTCCCAGGGGGTGATCAAGGGTGATGGGTCAAATGCAGAGAATAGTTTCGCCACACCTGGTGTGTGTGTGTGACAATCATTGGTACTTTAACTTTTATCTAGAGATGTCCGATAATGGCTTTTTTGCCAATATCTAATATTGTCCTACTCTTAATTACCGATTCCGATATCAACCGATACCGATATATACAGTCGTGGAATCACCACATTATTATGCCTAATTTTGTCGTGATGCCCCGCTGGATGCATTAAACAATGTAACAAGGTTTTCCAAAATAAATCAACTCATGTTATGGGGAAAAATGCCAACACGGCACTGCCATATTTATTATTGAAGTCACAAAGTGCATTCTTTTTTTTAACATGCCTCAAAACAGCAGTTTGGAATTTGGGACATGCTCTCCCTAAAAGAGCATGAGGAGGTTGAGGTTGGGGGGGCGGGGGTGTATATTGTAGTGTCCCGGAAGAGTTAGTGTTGCAAGGGGTTCTGGGTATTTGTTCTGTTGTGTTTATGTTGTGTTACGGTGCGGATGTTCTCCCGAAATGTGTTTGTCATTCTTGTTTGGTGTGGGTTCACAGTGTGGCGCATATTTGTAACAGTGTTAAAGTTGTTCATACGGCCACCGTCAGTGTGACCTGTATGGCTGTTGACCAAGTATGCCTTGCATTCACTTGTGTGTGTGAAAAGGCGTAGGAATTATGTGACTGGGCCGGCACGCAAAGGCAGTGCCTTTAAGGTTTATTGGCGCTCTGGCGTTTTAAAAAGTCATAAATGTAATTTTTTGGAACCGATACCGATAATTTCTGATATTACATTTTAAAGCATTTATCGGCCGATAATATCGGCAGTCCGATATTATCGGACATCCCTACTTTTAACTTTAACAAATCGTAAAGATCGTCATTTTGGGGGACGCGGGGGTGTAAATTGTAGCGTCCCGGAAGAGTTAGTGCTGCAAGGGGTTCTGGGTATTTGTTCTGTTGTGTTTATGTTGTGTTACGGTGCGGATGTTCTCCCGAAATGTGTTTGTCATTCTTGTTTGGTGTGGGTTCACAGTGTGGCGCATATTTGTAACAGTGTTAAAGTTGTTGATACGGTCACCCTCAGTGTGACCTGTATGGCTGTTGACCAAGTATGCCTTGCATTCACTTGTGTGTGTGAAAAGGCGTAGGAATTATGTGACTGGGCCGGCACGCAAAGGCAGTGCCTTTAAGGTTTATTGGCGCTCTGGCGTTTTAAAAAGTCATAAATGTAATTTTTTGGAACCGATACCGATAATTTCTGATATTACATTTTAAAGCATTTATCGGCCGATAATATCGGACTGCCGATATTATCGGACATCCCTACTTTTAACTTTAACAAATCGTAAAAATCGTCATTTTGGGGGAAGCGGGGGTGTATATTGTAGCGTCCTGGAAGAGTTAGTGCTGCAAGGGGTTCTGGGTATTTGTTATGTTGTGTTTATGTTGTGTTACGGTGCGGATGTTCTCCCGAAATGTGTTTGTCATTCTTGTTTGGTGTGGGTTCACAGTGTGGCGCATATTTGTAACAGTGTTAAAGTTGTTGATACGGCCACCCTCAGTGTGACCTGTATGGCTGTTGACCAAGTATGCCTTGCATTCACTTGTGTGTGTGAAAATGCGTAGGAATTATGTGACTGGGCCGGCACGCAAAGGCAGTGCCTTTAAGGTTTATTGGCGCTCTGGCGTTTTAAAAAGTCATAAATGTAATTTTTTGGAACCGATACCGATAATTTCTGATATTACATTTTAAAGCATTTATCGGCCGATAATATCGGCAGTCCGATATTATCGGACATCCCTACTTTTAACTTTAACAAATCGTAAAGATCGTCATTTTGGGGGAAGCGGGGGTGTATATTGTGGCGTCCCGGAAGAGTTAGTGCTGCAAGGGGTTCTGGGTATTTGTTCTGTTGTGTTTATGTTGTGTTACGGTGCGGATGTTCTCCCGAAATGTGTTTGTCATTCTTGTTTGGTGTGGGTTCACAGTGTGGCGCATATTTGTAACAGTGTTAAAGTTGTTGATACGGTCACCCTCAGTGTGACCTGTATGGCTGTTGACCAAGTATGCCTTGCATTCACTTGTGTGTGTGAAAAGCCGTAGATATTATGTGACTGGGCTGGCACGCAAAGGCAGTGCATTTAAGGTTTATTGGCGCTCTGGCGTTTTAAAAAGTCATAAATGTAATTTTTTGAAACCGATACCAATAATTTCCGATATTACATTTTAAAGCATTTATCGGCCGATAATATCGGCAGTCATCCCTACTTTTAACTTTAACAAATCGTAAAGATCATCATTTTGAACCGCTCCTCCTGAGTTGCTTCCATATTTAAAGGTTAGTTCAGTTCAGTGTCCCCGCTGGCTTGCGCCGTAAAGTCCACTCCACTACAGAGTGAGTAATGCTCTCTTCAAGCATGTCCTCGTCGGCCTGAAGGCAAGTCTCAGCCTTTTAAGATAGCAAATAACAACAACTTACTGGGCTCATGTTGCCTGTTTTAATCTTAAAGCCCAATTTCCAATATATATTTTTTAACTGTTTATTTACAGCTATTAAGTGGCTTCAAGAAGAACACACAAAAAACCCCCCAAAGAGCAAAATGCACATTACTATTCAGCTGGCGGCTCACACGCCACATCTGGCTGGCTAGTATAGTTCAAAACATGGCTTTTACATTTTTGCAGTAGGTTCTTAAAAACAGCAGAGTGATCCTGTCACATAGTGGATACTTGACTCTTGTTTTTTTGCAGTTGGTTCTTAGAACCAAAAAAAGCTCTTTGGTCATGTAGAGGATCTTTGACTACTGTTTATTGCATTAGTTTCTTAAAAACATCAGCTTGCTCCTGTCACTTAGAGCAGTGTTTTTCAACCACTGTGCCGCGGCACACTGGTTATTGCCTGGTGTGCCGTGGGAAATTATGCAACTTCACCAAATTGAATAGGTTGAAAAATGTTGGGATTGTGGAAGTGTGAAAAATGGATAATTAATTTGTCATGGGGGAAATGTCCCTAAAAACTGAGAATTCTTGGAATTCCGTGATTTTTTTTAATTTTTTACAGTTTTTGAAAGGGAGCACACAATTCTTGAACAGGCTGAATATTTTGAAGTTGGAACGGTTTGAGTGGGAGTTGTGGAACTTTGCAAAATGTCCCATTCTTTTCAATGGGAATTGCATGGAATTTCGGGAAAAGAGGGAATATTTGGGAAAATGCAAAAAAATGTGAATGTTCTGAATGTGTTGAAATTGTTGGTGTTGGAATTTTTCAAATCGGTCGAGAAATGTTGAAGTAGTAACATTTTTAATTGAGAAATGGTATTAAGGAATTCCTGGAATTTCGGGAAAACCGGGAATTTTTCCAGTTCGAAAAACAACTTTGTTTTCTGTCCGGAGTAAGAGGAATGTTTTGATGGTGGAACGGTTGAAATGGGTTGAAAAATGTGGAAGGAATAGTCGCCAGAAAAAAGGGTCAAAAAAGGGTTTAAAAAAACTGGAAACATTTTTTAACTTAAAAAAATTGTAGTTTCAATGTCCAGGATGAATGGAATATGTTGAAGGTGGAATGGTTTGAATCGGTTGAAAAATGTGGAAATGGTGGAAATTTGAAAAATGGCCAATTCATTTGAGTGGGAAAATGTCCCGGAAAGCCTGGAATTCTGGGAAATCTGGGAATTTGGGAAATTTGTCAAGGGAAAGCCTGTGATTGGAATGGTTTTAATCGCATAAAAAAAGTGGAAGGTAGAGCGCGTCAAAATCTGGAGAATAAGAAGAAGTTGAAGGAAAAAAATAGATGAATTTTGGTGTAGAAAACCATATTCACACAATCAATGTTGCTGGCAAATGCGTCATTGACCGTACCGGTCCCCGGACTGGTGGTTGGGGAACACTGCCTTAGAGCAGTGTTCCACCACCTTTTTTGAGCCAAGGCACATTTTTTGCGTTGAAAAATCCGGAAGAAATCATTAAAAAACGAAACTCAGTAGACAATAAAAAGTCGTCGTCGCAATTGTTGAATATGACTTTAAAGCATAACCAAGCATGCATCACTATAGCTCTTGTCTCAAAGTAGATGTACTGTCACATCACGCCCTGACTTATTTGGACTTGTTTGCTGTTTTCCTGTGTGTAGTGTTTTACTTCTTGTCTTGCGCTCCTATTTTGGTGGCTTTTTCTCTTTTTTTTGGTATTTCCCTGTAGCAGTTTCATGTCTTCCTTTGAGCGATATTTTCCCGCATCTACTTTGTTTTAGCAGTCAAGAATATTTCAATAGTTTTTATCCTTCTTTGTGGGGACATTGTTGATTGTCATGTCATGTTCGGATGTACATTGTGGACGCCGTCTTTGCTCCACAGTAAGTCTTTGCTGTCGTCCAGCATTCTGTTTTTGTTTACTTTGTAGCCAGTTTTAGTTTCGTTCTACATAGCCTTCCCTCAAGGGCACTCACTTTTTGTTTATTTTTGGTTTAAGCATTAGATACCTTTTTACCTGCACGCTGCCTCCCGCTGTTCCCGACATCTACAAAGCAATTAGCTACCGGCTGCCACCTACTGATATGGAAGAGTATTACGCGGTTACGAGCTCTAGACAGCACCGACACTCAACAACAACACTTAATTTGCAGACTATAATTACTGCTTTGCAAAAAATATTTTTAACCCAAATAGGTGAAATGACATAATCTCCCACAGCACACCAAACTGTATCTCACGGCACACTAGTGTGCCGCGGCACAGTGGTTGAAAAACACTGCCTTAGAGGATCTTTGACTAGTGATTTTTGCAGTAGGTCTTTAAAAAGAGCAAAGCACTCCTGCCATACATTACACAAAATATTTGATGAGATTCTGTTGTTGTTGTTGTTGGGCTTTCATGTGCATTTGACTTATACTCTAGCAATAAACATGTAGAAGAAAAAAAAAAGATGCTTACTGTTCAAGTGCTCGGGCCACGTCCAGAAATCCCGCCGCGGTGGTGTTGTTGCGATCCCATGTCACGCTCCTGCAGGGGCACAAGTCGGGTTTGAACCCTTCCACTGCAAAAACTAAAATCTAAGTAAGATTAAATATCTCAAATAAGGGTGATATTTGCTTATTTTCTGTCTGATAAGATAATTCGTCTCACTAAGCAGATTTTATGTTAGAGTGTTTTACTTGTTTTAAGTGTTTTGGTCCTAAATGATCTCAGTAAGATATTATAGCTTGTAGCTGAGATTTGATGACATATATTGAGTAAAACATGATTGAAAGTAGAATATCAACTGTTGCAAAGCTGTGTCATCAACACTCACAAGTATAAAAGTACTTTTTTTTAAAGTAATCATTTCTTACTTCAAGCATGAAGAAAAAAATAAAAATCATGATTTTGACACAATTGTGTCTCATAATTAAAACAGATGACAGCCAAATGGACTTTGCTGTTTTATTTTCAATGAAACAATAGAAAATATGTACTCATATAGTAGTACAGTTGGCACAGTACAGTAAACTGACAGTTAATATTTAACATTTCAAACAATTTTGAACAAAAATAGTTCATGCACATTCAGATGGATTCCTCAAAATTACAATAAAAAATGTTTTGGCCGGGGGCCGGGCTGTGTATATGCACACTAATTGACTGAAAGAGCATGCACTTGACGTGATGATGTCATGTTGTCGATGGAAAAATGCATTTTTAGACCATATGATTTGCCTGAGCAGCTAGGAGACCCCGAGAGTAACAAGCGGTTGCCTTGTTGCCTTTTCATTAAGAACAATAAACTAGTTTTTAGTATAAGTTTGCTGGTTTCAGGAAATGTAATGCCGAGCGCATATCATTATGTCAAGATAATGGCACTAGCTTTTAATTAATTTAAGAATATTTTTCAACATATTGAGCAAAAAGGTCTTTTTTTTTCCTACCAAGAAAAGTGCACTTGTTATTAGTGATAATATACTTATTTTAAGGTATTTTTGGGTTCATTGAGGTTAGCTAATTTTACTTGTTTTGGAAAGTTCTTGTTCTATTGGCAGATAATTTTGCTTAATTCAAATAAAATACCCCTCATTTTTGTATTTTTTTTCTTGTTTTTGAACACTGACTTTTTGCAGTGCATTCTCTAAATCAGATACTTCTGTTAACTACCCAGCTTTACCGTAAGGTGGTGTTGATCTGCAGGGCCTTGCTCAGCATCTTGGCGCCGATGTCGTCCATGTTGTTGCCGCTCAGGTCCACCTTTCTCAGGCAGGTGTTGCTGCCCAGGGCGTTGACCAGGACCGTGCCCCGAGAGCGCAGGCGCGAGTCGACGAGCGACAGAGTCTGCAGGGCCTGTAGACCAACACAGGAAGTGCATTTGAGACACGTGTCGACGCGACATGACATACTCTGTGTCTGAATTATTGACGATATGTGTGCGCGGTGATATAGAGAAGGGGCATCGCAGGGCACACACATAAATAATTCATGTAGCAACACTTTTCATACTTCAGAAAGAATTTCCGATAATGTCTTTTTTGCCGATATTGTCCAACTCTTAATTACCGATTCCGATATCAACCGATACCGATATATACAGTCGTGGAATTAACACATTATTATGCCTAATTTTGTTGTGATGCCCCGCTGGATGCATTAAACAATGTAACAAGGTTTTCCAAAATAAATCAACTCAAGTTATGGAAAAAAAGTGCCAACATGGCACTGCCATATTTATTATTGAAGTCACAAAGTGCATTATTTTTTTTAACATGCCTCAAAACAGCAGTTTGGAATTTGGTACATGCTCTCCCTGAGAGAGCATGAGGAGGTTGAGGTGGGCGGGGTTTGGGGGGGCGGGGTAGTGGGGGTGTATATTGTAGCGTCCCGGAAGAGTTAGTGCTGCAAGGGGTTCTGGGTATTTGTTGTGTTGTGTTTATGTTGTGTTACGGTGCGGATGTTCTCCCGAAATGTGTTTGTCATTCTTGTTTGGTGTGGGTTCACAGTGTGGCGCACATTTGTAACAGTGTTAAAGTCGTTTATACGTCCACCCTGAGTGTGACCTGTATGGCTGTTGACCAAGTATGAATTGCATTCACTTGTGTGTGTCAAAAGCCGTAGATATTATGTGACTGGGCCGGCATGCAAAGGCAGTGCCTTTAAGGCTCGCCCCCGATATTGTTGTCTGAGTGGAAATCGAGAGAATGGTTGCCCCGGGAGATTTTTGGGAGGGGCACTGAAATTCGGGAGTCTCCCGGGAAAATCGGGAGGGTTGGCAAGTATGACTGGCAGACGCAACTGCTCTGTACTTCTCCCTACGTCTGTGTATCACTCCGTACAGCGGCGTTTTAAAAAGTCATAAATTGTACTTTTTGAAACCGATACCGATAATTTCCGATATTACATTTTGAAGCATTTATCGGCCGATCGGACATCTCTATCAGAAAGCATTTTTACTATACAATACCATGAAAATGTATGTAATTTAGAGTAATCAGTGTACATCTTGTACCGCGGTATCGTCACTTTATTGTGTAAATATTTGCAGGCTGGCAATGCGGAGGAGCTGTGTTTCATTTTCAGTGGACAGCAAATATATTAAGCTATAAAAACTAAGCGTGGGGTGATCCACTGTTGATATCAGTCCGATATCCGCAAAAAAAACAAGTATCGTATTAATCTCCGATATACAGTAAGCGCTCCGATACTGCAGTGTGTTTACTACATCTAAATGTCCTCCATCAAGCACACATGGTTGTCTTTTCTCGTATTTTACTGAAGTCATGTACAAAAGGTAAACATGGTAGGTTATAAAGGCTTCTAGGAGCTAGCAGCTACACAACAGCTAAGCGCACAATAGCACACAAGCTAGAGATACGTATAAGGGTCCTTAATTGAACAATATTTGTTGGTATAAACTAGAGATGTCCGATAATATCGGCAGGCCGATATTATCGGCTGATAAATGCTTTAAAATGTAATATCGGAAATTATCGGTATCGTTTTTTAAATTATTGGTATAGGGTTTTTTTTGTTTTTGTTTTTTTTAATTAAATCAATATAAAAAACACAAGATACACTTACAATTAGTGCACCAACCCAAAAAACCTCCCTCCCCCATTTACACTCATTCACACAAAAGGGTTGTTTCTTTCTGTTATTAATATTCTGGTTCCTACATTATATATCAATATATATCAATACAGTCTGCAAGGGATACAGTCCGTAAGTACACATGATTGTGCGTGCTGCTGGTCCACTAATAGTACTAACCTTTAACAGTTAATTTTACTCATTTTCATTCATTACTAGTTTCTATGTAACTGTTTTTATATTGTTTTACTTTCTTTATTATTCAAGAAAATGTTTTTAATTTATTTATCTTATTTAATTTGATTATTTTTTAACCATACCTGGTTGTCCAAATTAGGCATAATAATGTGTTAATTCCACGACTGTATATATCAGTATCGGTTGATATCGGTATCGGTGATAAAAGAGTTGGACAATATCGGATATCGGCAAAAAGCCATTATCGGACATCCCTAGTATAAACAAATATCAAATATCTATATTTGCATATTACTTACAGATACAAAGTCTCAGAGGAAGATATAAGCGTGTTAGAAATGATTCAGTAACAAATGTGTCCGTATCATTCACCTTACTGTGTTGTAAGCTTAACTTCATGAATTATTGTCGCCAAAAAATTCATTTTTTAAATAACTTAAAGACAGCAAAATCCATTTCAGATGGATAATAATAAATACCTTAGTGTTTTTTGTTCCTACCATTGCTTTTAAATTGTTTGATCTTAAAACTTTATTCTTTCATGTAGCATCTGAAAATTAGCTGATTGTGTCATGTGTTCTATTACATTTGAGTCTCATTTGCAATGCATTAGATGGCAGTACTGTATTGGCTATCTGCGGTATGTTGTCTCACGAGGAAGTAGCTGAATGTGTTATGTTGCGCCCTACAAAGTGTTTATACTGTAAGTAGTGTGCATATTACACACCGGCTGTTTGATCGTAACATTCATCTTGGGTGTAGTTTTCATTGCCAAATTTGGAGGTGTTGAAATCGCCGTGAAAAATCATTAATGCTAAAAGTAGCCTGTCTATGGAAAATCCAATGGAAATTAGCATCAAGCTAGCGCAATTTGGAAGAGTGGAGCCTTACTTTACGTTCATGCGTTTTCTAACACACATAATTGCTTTGTTGTTGTTAAAAATTGAAATTGCGCCAGTGTCTAGTCTGCAACCAAATGTGACGTCACTTGTAACAAAGGTATTTACAAAACCCGAAACCAGTAAAGTTGGCACATTGTGTAAATCGTGAATAAAAACAGAATACAATGATTTGCAAATCCTTTTCAACTTATATTCAATTGAATAGACTGCAAAGACACGATATTTAACGTTCGAACTGGAAAACGTTGTTATATTTTGCAAATATTAGCTCATTTGGAATTTGATGCCTGCAACATGTTTCAAAAAAGCTGGCACAAGTGGCTAAAAAAGACTGATAAAGTTGAGGAATGCTCATCAAACACTTATTTGGAACATCCCACAGGTGAACAGGCAAATTGGGAACAGGTGGGTGCCATGATTGGGTATAAAAGCAGCTTCCATGAAATGCTCAGTCATTCACAAACAAGGATGGGGCGAGGGTCACCACTTTGTCAACAAATGCGTGAGCAAATTGTCCAACAGTTTAAGAACGACATTTCTCAACGAGCTATTTTAGGGATTTCCCCATCTACGGTCCGTAATATCATCAAAAGGTTCAGAGAATCTGGAGAAATCACTGCACGTAAGCAATGATATTACGGACTTTCGATCCCTCAGGCGGCACTGCATCAAAAACCGACATCAGTGTGTAAAGGATATCACCACATGGGCTCAGGAACACTTCAGAAAACCAATGTCATTAACTACATTTTGTCGCTACATCTGTAAGTGCAAGTTAAAACCCTACTATGCAAAGCGAAAGACATTTATCAACAACACCCAGAAATGCCGCCGGCTTCACTGGGCCCGAGCTCATCTAAGATGGACTGATGCAAAGTGGAAAAGTGTTCTGTGGTCTGACGAGTTCACATTTCAAATTGTTTTTGGAAACTGTGGATGTCGTGTCCTCCGGAACAAAGAGGAAAAGAACCATCCGGATTGTAATAGGCGCAAAGTTGAAAAGCCAGCATGTGTGATGGTATGGGGGTGTATTAGTGCCCAAGACATGGGCAACTTACACATCTGTGAAGGCACCATTAATGCTGAAAGGTACATACAGGTTTTGGAGCAACATATGTTGCCATCCAAGCAACGTTATCATGGACGCCCCTGCTTATTTCGGCAAGGCAAGGGCAAGCCACGTGTTACAACAGCGTGGCTTCATAGTAAAAGAGTGCGGGTACTAGACTGGCCTGGCTGTAGTCCATACCTGTCTCCCATTGAAAATGTGTGGCGCATTATGAAGCCTAAAATACCACAACTTAAGCTGTACAACAAGCAAGAATGGGAACGAATTCCACCTGAAAAGCTTCAAAAATTGGTCTCCTCAGTTCCCAAACGTTTACTGAGTGTTGTTAAAAGGAAAGGCCATGCAACACAGTGGTAAAAATGCCCCTGTGCCAACTTTTTTTGCAATGTGTTGCTGCCATTAAAATGTAAGTTAATGATTATTTGCAAAACATAATTAAGTTTCTCAGTTGGAACAACAAATATCTTGTCTTTGCAGTCTATTCAATTGAATATAAGTTGGAAAGGATTGTATTCTGTTTTTATTTACCATTTACACAACGTGCCAACTTCACTGGTTTTGGGTTTTGTAAATATGGCACTTTTTGATTTTTCTGTGAAGTAGTTCCGATGGAATTTGGTCAGTGCCTATAAAAGTACCAAATGCGGTACCCATCCCTAGCCTTAACCCTGTGCAAACATTTACAGAACCCTCATGTTGTTCTGTCCTCACTCACGCATTCCTCCTCTTGTATGAGCTGGACCAGTTTCTGCAGGACTTCATCCAGAACCCTGCGGATGCAAAACGTGAGACTGAATGAGCTGACACTAATTATTGCCATTTCCTGCAGCTGCACAGAGAGCAGCGGCGGAGGGGAAAAAAAATAGTGAAGTCGAGTCAACAGAGCTGTTAATTCAAGCTGGCATATGCTGCGCTCGCATGTGTTGTTTTTTTTTGTGCATGCGTACGCACAACTGAGACTCAAATAAGGCGCATTATAGAGAGCCGAGCACAGCACCTGTTTTTGATGTTGAAGTTCTTGCCGAGATGGAGGTGTTTTAGGGAGGGTTGTCTGGAGAGAGCCGGCAGCACCGTGAGCAAGTCTGCATCCAGACCTGTCAACACAAACACATCTCAACACTCGCTCCAGGACCCCAAAAAAAAAAAAAAGGAGAGGACTGAGGTCACACGTGTACCGTTGTCGGAGATATCGAGAGTGCCGATGGACGAGACTCTGGGGAAGAGCTCCTGCAGAACAGCTGCTCCTGCGGAGCGTAGCTTGGGTGGAGAAGACACAGCATGAGTCACATTGTGGAGTTATTTCTGTATTTATAATTATGGTCGACTGGACGGATGGCTGCTACGTAGTACCATTTTGTTAAAGACAATTATTATATTATATTATTATTGTAATTAAAGACAAGGCTGGGCTTTGCAATAAAAGAAAAACTATTCTAATTTGCGCTGTCAAAATGAACGTGTTGATGCGAAGACTGTCAAATGATTAAAATATTTAATCACAATTAATCACATTATGTCCATCGTTAATATATATACATACTGTACATATATTACACACACATATATATATATATACACTACCGTTCAAAAGTTTGGGGTCACATTGAAATGTCCTTATTTTTGAAGGAAAAGCACTGTACTTTTCAATGAAGATAACTTTAAACTAGTCTTAACTTTAAAGAAATACACTCTATACATTGCTAATGTGGTAAATGACTATTCTAGCTGCAAATGTCTGGTTTTTGGTGCAATATCTACATAGGTGTATAGAGGCCCATTTCCAGCAACTATCACTCCAGTGTTCTAATGGTACAATGTGTTTGCTCATTGGCTCAGAAGGCTAATTGATGATTAGAAAACCCATGTGCAATCATGTTCACACATCTGAAAACAGTTTAGCTCGTTACAGAAGCTACAAAACTGACCTTCCTTTGAGCAGATTGAGTTTCTGGAGCATCACATTTGTGGGGTCAATTAAACGCTCAAAATGGCCAGAAAAAGAGAACTTTCATCTGAAACTCGACAGTCTATTCTTGTTCTTAGAAATGAAGGCTATTCCACAAAAATGTTTGGGTGACCCCAAACTTTTGAACGGTAGTGTACATATATATATATATATATATATATCTATATATATATATATATATAGATATATATATATATATATATACATACACATACATATATTTACACATATATATATATACATACATATATACATACTGTACATGTGTGTATATATGTACATATATTATTTAAGGCGAAAATTATTTGATTGCATTAAGAAACATATTTTTAATGTACTGTAAGAACATTTTTTTTGTGGTCCCATACATACATATATATATATATATATATATATATATATATATATATATATATATATATATATATATATATATATATATATATATATATATATATATATATATATATATATATATATATATATTAGGTACCAAAATTATTTAAATACTTTTGGTACTTTTCTAAATAAAGGGGACCACACAAAAATGTTTACGGTACATTAAACATATGATTCTTATTGCAATTAAAAAATAATTTAGGTCTTCAATAAAATAGTGAACATACAAGACAACTTGTCTTTTAGTAGTAAATAAACAAACAAAGGCTCCTAATTTAGTCTGCTGACATATGCAGTAACATATTGTGTCATTTATCAGGGACAAGCGGTAGAAAATGGTAATCTAGTTGTTCATTTACTGTTAATATCCGGTTATTCGTTTTAACATGTTCTAACTACACTTCTGTTAAAACGTAGTAAACACTCATTCTTCATTAGTTTTAGTTTTAAAGAAAACTTTTCTTAATTTGTTATTGTCGCTTTACTTAGAGAGCCTTAATTAATTTACCATTATCATTCATCTTATTAAAAATATGGACGCAATTAAATGAATGACTCAAAATCCCTGAAAAGGTCTCTGGCATTGCATTTTGTCCAAGTAGTGTTACTTTTAATTCTGTACAAATGTGCGATCGATCCGGTAGTGGCAAGCTGCAGAACCAAACATGTTGGTCCTCTCCAAGCGAAATATGATTTTTTTTAAAAAACAAGACGGCTCAGTAGGGATGATGTTTTATAAGAAATTATCGAGTATGAGCCCATTATCGAATCCTCTTATCGAACCGATTCCTTATCGATTCTCTTATCGAATCCAGATAGGTTGTTGTATATGGAAAAAAACACACAATATTTGGTTTAAAAAAAGCTCACTTATATTTTATAAGAAAAAAATAAAATAAAATAAAAAAATAAATATCGACTGTTGTTACCCCCCCTAAAAAAATGTAATAAAATAAATAAATATTGACTGTTGTTACCCAAAGTATATTAAGTGGGATTTTTTAGAAAAACAAATATATACAGTAACACAAAACCAACCTGTCTCTGTGATCACTATAGGTGTATAAATAATAATATAGTGTTAAATAAAATCAGTCCCTTGGGCACGAAACTGAAAATAATACAGCTCTCCAAAAAGTGCACTTCTGCTGCTATTGGAACATCCTTCTGGGGTCCATCAGTGTGGCCTCCTCCAGGAATGACTCCACGACACCTTTCTCTAACCTTCAGGTTATGTACGGCCTGAACATGTTTCATCATGCTTGTTGTACTTCCCCCCCCTTACATGAGAGTGAAGCCTGGCAATAATTGCAGATAGCCGTTTCCTCGTCGTATTTTTTTGTAAAATGAAGCCATGCCTTGAGGCGTTTTTTCCGGTCCATTGTTGTTGCTGCTTCTGTATCTGCCGCCTAATGACTGAGCTACGTCATTTCCTGGGACGTGCCACAGGGCATTTCCTGTGGGACGGGATTCGTTCCCAGGCTTTCGAATAAAGAACCAACACTTTTTCTTTACTATAGTGGCCTCGATAACGGGAACCGGTTCTCAAAAAGGGATTTGAGTCCATGGAATTGGTTATTTTCTTATCGAACGGTTCTTTTCTTATCGCACAACCGGGAGAACCGGTTTCGAACATCATCCCTACGGCTCAGTCGACGAACATAAAGTGTAATGCGCACTCTGGAAGGAAGAGCGTAATTTTCACAGCGGCACTTCCATCTTAAAATAGCACATTAATAGCAGAAAAAGGAGCAACAGGTCCACATACCTCACAGCTGCTGATGTCCAAGTGGAGATCGTTGATGTGAGGGTTGGACGTTAAGCCCATTAGGAGGGCCCTGTGGAGCCAGCAGGAAGAAACTGGAGTACTGTTGATCTCTAAACATTAAGGTCCTGATCTACTGAAAATGTGCATGCATTAAAACACGTGCAAAGCTGACAGCACAAAGCTGATCTTCTAAACGCGTGCGCAGAGGAAGGCGTCTTTTCAGTGAGCAAAATAAGGAGTGCAATCCATTTAGCGTGTCCGTCGTCATGACAACGCAGAATACGTGCTGATCATCAGAAAGCCCACAAAGCTGGGAGACAAAGATTTAAATATGACTATTTAGCGCACCCAGTGTGTCATGTCTGTGATCATATTTTCTTTAAGTTATGTGCTGTTTGGTTTTTGGACTCTTTTTAATTCCTGTTTTCACTCCATTGTTTTTGTCACCATAGCAACCGTTAGTTTCACCTGGTTCACATTTTCACTCACGCACCTGTTGTCAATCATGTCACTGTTATTTAAGCCTCTTTTTCTGTTGGTCGTCCTGGCGACATTACTCTGTTTTTGCTTTTATTTGTCCTTGATGACTTTATTCATGCTCTGCTCTCTTCATGCTATGTCACAGTAAGTGTTTTGTTTCATGTCCATAGTTTTTGCCCAAGTGCTAGTTTTTGTTTTCATTAGCCAAGTTTGTACCTCCGCCTTGTGCGCGCTTTTGTTTACACCAGGGGTGTCCAAACTTTTTACACTGAGGGCCGCACATTTAAAAATCAAAGCTAGCAGGGGCCATTTTGATATTTTTTATTTTAAAAAACCAATACAATATATGTATAAAAAATACACATTTTGGCTTCCACTCAGGCTTGATACCGGGGACCCCAAAGGGTTTTGGTCCAAAAAATATAAAAAAATCTGTCAGTATTCAGTATTATTATTTGTGTTATTATTCAAGTTTTTCAATCTCTAGATCAACATTAGGTCTGTCAATATAACATTTTTAAATATTTAAATTGTATGCTCTTTTTGTCAAAGAAAACCCTTTTTTTTAAATGAAAAAAACACAAAATATGCAATATTTTCACCCAATAAAATTTTTAAGTGGGATATTTGAGATTATATAATAATTGGAGCCTTAAAAAGGTCAATAACTCATAACAACATTGATTTTAATTCATTATTATTTTTTGAGCAATAACTAATCACACTAAAATTGTAGGGGATCCAAAAGGGCCCTACTCATTAAAGTGTTAAAAAATAAATTATAATTTTTTATTTTTTTTTACTGTTTACTTTTAACACAATAATCTCGAGATCAACTTCAGATCTATCTGTCAATTATAAGTTTTATTGTTGTTTATGTTTTTTGTTTGTTTGTTTCAGGCCCTTCTTTAAAAAAAACAGCTCGTTTTTTTACACGGCAAACACAAAATATGCAACATTTTCCCCAAAAAATATCTCTAAATATTTAATGTGACGTAATTGGAGCCTTGAATAGGTCAATAATTCATAATGACATTGATTTTAATTCATTATTATTTTTTAAAGAAAGAAACAGCCTACATGGCAGCTTTGTGTGATTAGAGTAAACATTGCTACATTTTCTTGTTACATTTCACCTGTTTGCTCTTTAAATACCACTTTTAATGTTTTTAATTTTTTTCAATCGTATTTTTAAAATGTGCCTTGGGGCCGTTAAAAAATGACCTGCGGGCCGCAAATGGCCCCCCCGGGCCGCACTTTGGACACCCCTGGTTTACACCTTTTTGTTAGTGTTAAAATAAAGATGTCCTTACCTTCACGCCATGTCCGCTCCAATTTCCTTGCAACTCGGGAAAACGAACCCCGCTAAAGTCCACGTTCTGACACAGTGTGATTTATCAGGACTGAAATTGCTCTATGGCCGCTGTTTTGAGTCTATTTAATATGTCCGCAAAGGGCGTGCAAACTGGCAGTTGTGCAGAAATTGCTGTGAGAAAGCAGCTCTGTCCCACGTATGCATGTCAACATATTAGATCGGAAGGTCGTGAGTTCAAACCCCGGCCGAGTCATACCAAAGACTATAAAAATGGGACCCATTACCTCCCTGCTTGACACTCGGCATCAAGGGTTGGAATTGGGGGGTCAAATCATCAAAAATGATTCCCGGGCGTGGCCACTGCTGCTGCTCACTGCTCCCCTCACCTCCCAGGGGGTGATAAAGGGTGATGGGTCAAATGCAGAGGATAATTTCCCCGGACCTGGTGTGTGTGTGACAATCATTGGTACTTTACTTATATATGGACTGTATTAGACAGACATATTGTCTATTCAGCAATATAATTTTCTAATTTCATACCTGCTGGATGACTTAGCGGGCTGATTAAAACAAATTCAATTGATGCGTTTTGGTGTCTGTTGGCGTTTTTTATTTTTTTAAATGACATCTTTTTTCTAGAGATGTCCGATAATGGCTTTTTTGCCGATATCGGATATTCCGATATTGTCCAACTCTTAAATACCGATTCCGATATCAACCGATACCGATATATACAGTCGTGGAATTAACACATTATTATGCCTAATTTTGTTGTGATGCCCCGCTGGATGCATTAAACAATGTAAGAAGGTTTTTTTACTTTTTGAAACAGATACCGATAATTTCCGATATCACATTTTAAAGCATTTATCGGCCGATAATATCGGCAGTCCGATATTATTGGACAGCTCTAGTTTTTTCATATACTGTAAAAAAACTTTTTTTGCAATATGCATTTTCTTGCATCCGGAACATACCAGCGCGAGCTTTAAAGCGCGGTAAAAATAAAAGTGGGTCCCGTTGTAGATGCACTGCGGGACTGCTTCTAAAATGCCCATAAAAAGTGGTACACGGTTGCGTGTTTCAAAACATAAAAACGCCACAAGTAGGCGCATGGTAACATGAATGCACAGTAAATTAGTTTTCATATAAAAAAAAGTTTTTTGCAATATGCATTTTCTTGCATCCGGAACATACCAGCGCGAGTTTAAAGCGCGGTAAAAAAAATGGGTACCATTGTAGATGCACTGCGGGACTGCTTCTAAAATGCCCATAAAAAGTGATACACGGTTGCGTGTTTGAAAACATAAAAACGCCCCAAGTAGGCGCATGATAACATGAATGCGCAGTAAATGAGTTTTCATATAAAAAAAAAACTTTTTTTTGCAGTATGCATTTTCTTGCATCCGGAACATACCAGTGCGAGCTTTAAAGCGCGGTAAAAAAAAGTGGGTCCCGTTGTAGATGCACTGCGGAACTGCTTCTAAAATGCCCATAAAAAGTGGTGCACGGTTGCATGTTTGAAAACATAAAAACGCCACAAGTAGGCGCATGATAACAGGAATCGCAGTAAATGGGTTTTCATATAAAAACAACTTTTTTTGCAATATGCATTTTCTTGCAACCGGAACATACTAGCGTGAGCTTTAAAGCGCGATTAATAAGTGGGTCCTGTTGTAGATGCACTGCGGGATTGCTTCTAAAATGCCCATAAAAAGTGGTACACGGTTGCGTGTTTGAAAACATAAAAACGCTACAAGTAGGCGCATGATAACATGAATGCGCAGTAAATGAGTTTTCATATAAAAAAAACTTTTTTTTGCAATATGCATTTTCTTGCATCCGGAACATACCAGCGCGAGCTTTAAAGCGCGATTAATAAGTGGGTCCCAGTGTAGATGCACTTCGGGACTGCTTCTAAAATGCCCATAAAAAGTGGTACACGGTTGCGTGTTTGAAAACATAAAAACGCCACAAGTAGGCGCATGATAACATGAATGCGCAGTAAATGAGTTTTCATATAAAAAAAACTTTTTTTTGCAATATGCATTTTCTTGCATCCGGAACATACCAGCGCAAGCTTTAAAGCGCGATTAATAAGTGGGTCCTGTTGTAGATGCACTTCTGGACTGCTTCTAAAATGCCCATAAAAAGTGGTACACGGTTGCGTGTTTGAAAACATAAAAACGCTACAAGTAGGCGCATGATAACATGAATGCGCAGTAAATGAGTTTTCATATAAAAAAAACTTTTTTTTGCAATATGCATTTTCTTGCATCCGGAACATACCAGCGCAAGCTTTAAAGCGCAATTAATAAGTGGGTCCTGTTGTAGATGCACTTCGGGACTGCTTCTAAAATGCCCATAAAAAGTGGTACACGGTTGCGTGTTTGAAAACATAAAAACGCCACAAGTAGGCGCATGATAACATGAATCGCAGTGAATGGGTTTTCATATAAAAAAAACTTTTTTTGCAATATGCATTTTCTTGCATCCGGAACATACCAGCGCAAGCTTTAAAGCGCGGTAAAAAAAAAAGTGGGTCCCGTTGTAGATGCACTGCGGAACTGCTTCTAAAATGCCCATAAAAAGTGGTGCACGGTTGCGTGTTTGAAAAGATAAAAACACCACAAGTAGGCGCATGATAACATGAATGTGCAGTAAATGAGTGTCTCCATGGCGACTGAAGGTAGTACATGCAAAAACCTCATTTAGACAAGGCGGTCTGCACCAGTTATTGATTGTGCACGCAGTCGTAGTACATTACGCGCAACATGGCCACTTATAGTACACGCTATGTTATTTTTTGCACGCTGTTTAGCGTGTGGTATTTGGATCTTAGTAGATCAGGCCCTAAGTCTGCCTTTATTGTGAGGATGTTGTTGTGTGCCACTGCCCATGATGCCCTGGCATCACCTCAAAGCACTAAGTGCACGTTGCCCTGACTTGTCGTGACGCTCTTGAAATCCTTTCTCACCTCGCAGGAAAAGCGGCAACGGCGGCGAGTACCTGAGGACGTCCGCGGGCAGCTTCATGGCGGCCAGGGTGACGTGGGTGAGGCTGAAGGCGGAGCTGAAGAACTGACGGAACAGCGGCAGCGTGTCCTTCCCTTTTCTGTCGGATGGAACAGCGACAAGGAACGGTGAGAAGAGGGGAACATGGAGGGTGACGAGAGTGGGCCGTACGGGTGTTGTTGACATGCCGAGTGCAGAGAACAGCCAATAAGTGACGTCAGAATATTCATGTTGACTCAGAGCTTGCAGCCGTAGGGGACAAAAAATACTGGGTTTTCCACAAGTATGATCCGTCAGTAAAGCACAGATGTTTACCTTATCCCAATAAACATCTGTTCAGTATTTTAACATAAAAGTGTTTGATTGTGAGTCATTAAAAGGCGCAAAATGCAACGGGTCCATCAGACCCAAAAACGCTGGCTGAGTAACAACAATATAAACGTTGCAACATTGTTTGTCAACACTGTCTGCTCTCATTTTCTCGCACATTTGACCCTCTGATGTTCTGTGTACCTACACTCTGTCCTCCTCCTGTCTAGGCCTGCTGTGTGTGTGTGTGTGGGGGGTACACAGAACATCAATTTCCACACTTATATTAGCCCCGGGGCCAGTGGACCCGGACATCTTATATGTAATAGAAATGTGTAGGGGGGGGTGTATGGTGTGTGGTCATTAAATATGTATTCTGATATATGTTCTAAACAGAAAATGAGCCAAAGTCAGTGAGTCTCAGTTTGAAAAATTAACTAATTGTATCATTTTTCTTTTAATAAAAAAAATGAAAACGGGTCCCACAGACCCGAACGCCACACAAGTTAGCATTGATTAGCTTGCAGTCATGCACTGACCAAATATGCCTGGTTAGCACTCCAACAAGTCAATAACATCAACAAAGCGCACCTTTGTGCATTCACGCACAGCATAAAAAGTTTGGTGGACAAAATGAGACAAAGAAGGAGTGGAAGATTTTACATGTAAACAAACTGTCGCGTCACAGTCCACACTATGGTGAGTTCAAGAAACCGCCGGAATTAGTAGGACAAAACGACGTTCACCAAATACTGTGAAGCATACATACAAACATATTAAACAGTGGTAGTTCTAACAATTGGGAAGGTTTGTGTTATGTTTGTCCTCAAACAAAAACATACTAAAACAAAAAAGGTAACACTTTAGTATGGGGAACATATTCTAAGTAACAAAGATTTAATTTAGAGTTATTTGGACACTAGGAGAACATATAAGGGTTAGGATTAGGGTTACTAATAAGCAATAATTCTGAGGTTATTGAGGGAAGACTTTTAGCTAATGGCTTACTGGTTGTATACTAAGGCCATGCAGAATAAGGCATTAATAAGTACTTAATAATGATTAATTAAGAGCCAATATGTTACTAATTTTCATGTTAATAAGCAACTAATTAAAGGCCTACTGAAATGATTTTTTTTTAATTTAAACGGGGATAGCAGATCCATTCTATGTGTCACACTTGATCATTTCGCGATATTGCCACATTTTTGCTGAAAGGATTTAGTAGAAAACAACGACGATAAAGTTCGCAACTTTTGGTCTCTGATAAAAAAAAGCCTTGCCCCTACCGGAAGTAGCGTGATGTCACAGGAGGAAGGGCTGCTCACATTTTCCCATTGTTTACACCAGCAGCGAGAGCGATTCGGACCGAGAAAGCGACAATTACCCCATTAATTTGAGCGAGGATGAAAGATTCGTGGATGAGGAAAGTGAGAGTGAAGGACTAGCGTGCAGTGCAGGACGTATCTTTTTTCGCTCTGACCGTAACTTAGGTACAAGGGTTCATTGGATTCCACACTTTCTCCTTTTTCTATTGTGGATCACGGATTTGTATTTTAAACCACCTCGGATACTATATCCTCTTGAAAATGAGAGTCGAGAATGCGAAATGGACATTCACAGTGACTTTTATCTCCACGACAATACATCGGTGAAGCTCTTTAGCTACGGAGCTAACGTGATAGCATCGGGCTAAAATGCAGATAGAAACAAAATAAATAAACTCCTGACTGGAAGGATAGACAGAAAATCAACAATACTATTAAACCATGAACATGTAAATACACGGTTAATGCTTTCCAGCCTGGCGAAGGTTAACAATGCTGTTGCTAACGACGCCATTGAAGCTAACTTAGCAACGGGACCTCACAGAGCTATGCCAAAAACATTAGCTATCCACCTATGCCAGCCAGCCCTCATCTGCTCATCAACACCCGTGCTCACCTGCGTTCCAGCGATCGACGGAGCGACGAAAGACTTCACCCGATCATAGATGCGGCCGGCGGCCCGGAGACGGAGGAAGTCAAGGTGAGGTCGGCGGCTAGCGCGTCTGCTATCCATCTCAAAGTCCTCCTGGTTGTGTTGCTGTAGTCCGCCGCTAATACACCGATCTCACCTAAAACTTTCTTCTTTGCAGTCTCCATTGTTCATTAAACAAATTGCAAAAGATTCACCAACACAGATGTCCAGAATACTGTGGAATTTTGAGATGAAAACAGAGCTTTTTTGTATTGGATTCATTGGGGCCGAATACTTCCGTTTCAACGATTGATGTCACGTGCAAACGTCATCATCCAAAGACGTTTTTAACGGGAAGTTTAGCGGGAAATTTAAAATTGCACTTTATAAGTTAACCCGGCCGTATTGGCATGTGTTGCAATGTTAAGATTTCATCATTGATATATAAACTATCAGACTGCGTGGTCGGTAGTAGTGGCTTTCAGTAGGCCTTTAATGGTGAATATGTTCCCCATACTAAAGTGTTACCAAAAAAAAATTATTCCCCCCCCCCCATCTTTTTCCATTTTCAACCCTTTTTTAAAAATTCTCCAGGGAGCCACTAGGGCGACGCTAAAGATCCGCGGGTTGCCTACCCTAAAGACGTCTGCTTATCTTTTTTACCTCAAAATGTACAGGCAGCTCTTCTCCTCTCGTGCCGCCGCACACAAACGGGTGAACATGTGTCAAAACATGCACCTGCACCGTCTTGTTATTTTTCTGACAAATGTTACTGAAGTTTTAAGCCCCGAAGTTGGACTTACAAAATCCCCCGCCAAACTTTATTTTTGCAAACCGCCTCTTTTCGACTAACCTGTGGGAGAAGGAATTTTTGGAAAGATTCAGGAAGGCGAGATCAGCGCAGCACCCCCTCAGAAGAGCCCCGAATAGCTGCATGAGAGAGGGGAGGTGGAAACGGTTAATGCATTCCTTTTTTTGAAAGCACCGCCGTGAACGCCTTACCGAGTCCACGGAGCAATCTGTGCCCGACAGGTCCAAATGCACCAAGCAGTTGGGCTGCGACAGGAAGAGATACAAGGTCTGCAAACACACACACACACACACACACACACACACACACCCGTGCAGACGTCATGTGAAGAATCTGAATGAAACTGATTTGCAGGTTGCGCTGCATGCGCTTCCTCACCGAGGCGTCGTCACCTGACAGGATGCCCGGGTTCTTGCTCAGGTCCAGGTGCAGGAGGGAGTTGGAGTACTGGTCACTGGAGTTCAGAGCCAGAGAGAGCGACATCAACCCTGAAGGACAAGGTAGATTATTGCAACGTTTTACTCAACTCCCATCTAAGTTTATGGGTCTTTATTAAATATGGGAAATGTGTCGTCCCATGAAAAACATTTGATCTCAGGGGTGTCAAAGTCAAGGTCCGAAGGCCAGATCCAGCCCGCTAATGAATTAGCTATGGCCCCCGGGATGATATTAATAATAATAATAAACATATGTTTAATGTACCCTAAGATTTTTCTTTGCTAAAATAAAGCCAATAATGACATTTTTGGGGTCCCCTTTATTTAGAAAAGTACCGAAAAGTACAGAAAAACATTTTGGTACCGGCACCAAAATATTGTTATCGGGACAACACTAATGTCTTCTGAAGCATTTTTTTCCACAAGCCATAGGGGGGGCCACTAATGGGATGTCCTAGTTTTTACACATGTCCAAAAAAAAATGCTGCTTTAAAGGCCTACTGAAATGAATTTTTTTTATTTAAACGGGGATAGCAGATCCATTCTATGTGTCATACTTGATCATTTCGCGATATTGCCATATTTTTGCTGAAAGGATTAGTATAGAACAACGACGATAAAGTTCGCAACTTTTGGTCGCTGATTAAAAAAAGCCTTGCCTATACCGGAAGTAGCGTGACGTCACAGGAGGAAGGATTACTCACAATTCCCCGTTGTTTACAATAGAGCGAGAGATTCGTGGATGAGGAACGTTAGAGTGAAGGACTAGAGAGGCAGTGCAGGGTGTATCTTTTTTCGCTCTGACCGTAACTTAGGTACAAGGTCTCATTGGATTCCACACACTCTCCTTTTTCTTTTGTGGATCACAGATTTGTATTTCAAACCACCTCGGATACTATATCCTCTTGAAAATGAGAGTCGAGACCGCGAAATGGACATTCACAGTGACTTTTATCTCCACGACAATACATCGTTGACGCACATTAGCTACGGAGCTAACGTGATAGCATCAGGCTCAAATGCAGATAGAAACAAAATTTTAAAAAACCCTGACTGGAAGGATAGACTGAAGATCAACAATACTATTAAACCGTGGACATGTAAATACACGGTTAATAATTTCCAGCTTGGCGAAGCTTAACAATTGAAGCTAACTACGGAGCGGCGGGCGTTGTAGCTTTCGACGACACCCCGGCCGCCATCAGAGTCGGCAAGAAACATATATTTCCCCAAAGTTACGTACGTGACATGCACATAGTGACACGCACGTACGGGCAAGCGATCAAATGTTTGGAAGTCAAAGCTGTACTCACGGTAGTGCGTCTGCTATCCAGCTCAAACACAACACAACTTCCTGATTGTGCTGCTGTAGTCCGCCGCTAATACACCGATCGCACCTACAACTTTCCAATTTGCAGTCTCCATTGTCCATTAAACAAATTGCAAAAGATTCACCAACACAGATGTCCAGAATACTGTGGAATTGTTCGATGAAAACAGAGCAGTTTGTATGGTGACACATTGGGTACGAATACTTCCGTTGCCGTCGTGACGTCACGCGCTTACGTCATCATACATCGACGTTTCCAACCGGAAGTTTAGCGGGGAATTTAAAATTGCACCTTATAAGTTAACCCGGCCGTATTGGCATGTGTTGCAATGTTAAGATTTCATCATTGATATATAAACTATCAGACTGCGTAGTAGTGGCTTTCAGTAGGCCTTTAAATGCTGTGTCTCCCCCTAATCATGTCCTACCCTTCTGCTTCCTTTTGTGCTAATTAACCAATTTCTACTCCTTGTCCTTCTTCATTAGTATGGCGCCGCAGGATATCACAAAAAAAAACAAAAACAGCGGGAGCGCCATTTTGACAAACCTTTGGAGGTGAGCGAGGTCTTGGAGAGGTTGAGGAGGCGGAGACCCTTGCTGAGGCGACACATCTGCTGGATGAGGTTAGCCATGCCTGCAGCCAGAAGGTGAGAGGACATATATACAAAATGTAGTGGAGAGTGTCCTCCTGTTCAGCCTGTCACACCACACGTTAACACCCACAGTCACAGTCACAGGCTGGAGGCCGCCGTGCGTGCTGACAGTCGGCTCATCAGGCGTAATTAGCACTTTGACACCTCCTTGTAGTGAAGGTTTTTTTTTTCTTTTCTGTCTCATCGGACATTGTTTCCTCTCAACTTCTTACCTTGGTTGTCCAGAGAGTTATGGGCCAGGTTGAGCGAATGGATGACAGAGGCGGGGTTCTCGGAGAGAGCGGCCGACATCTTCTGTGGGAAGTCTCTGCAGAGGCAACATGGTTATGGTCTCACTAAATGCAAGACATTGACTTTTGTGTATTTTTTTTTAACTTAATGCAGTTTTTAGAAGGAACAAATATAAGACATTCGTGTATATATATATATATATATATATATATATATATATATATATATATATATATATATATATATATATATATATATATATATATATATATATATATATATATATATATATTTTTTTAACTCAGTTTAATTGGAGTTTTATTTTTTTAAAGAAATGTAAGACTTTTGTGTATTTCTTTTTTTTTTTTTTACTTAATTTTATTACAATTTTTAGAAGGAACAAATGAAATACTTTTTTGTACTTCTTTTTATTTTAACTTATTTTTATTGGAGTTTTAGAAGGAACACATGTAAGACTTTTGTGTATTTATTTTTTTAAACTTAATTTTAATGGGAGTTTTTAGAAGGGAAAATATAAAACTTTTGTGTATTTTCTTTATTCTTTTTTTTACTTTTATTGGAGTTTTTAGAAGGAATAAATGAAAGACGTGTACTTCTTTTTATTTTAACTTCTTTTTATTGGAGTTTTTAGAAGGAAAAACGTAAGACTTTTGTGTATTTTTTTTTTTTTTTTTTACTTATTTTATTTGAGTTTTTAGAAGGAACAAATGAAGACTTGTGTGTACTTCTTTTTATTGTAAGTTATTTTTATTGGAGTTCTTAAAAGGAACAAATGTAAAACTTTTGTGTATTTCTTTTTTTTAACTTAGTTTTATTAGTCTTTTTTTTAAAAAAAAAGTAAGATTTTTGCGTATATTTTTTTTAATCTTAATTTTAATTGGAGTTTTTAGATGAACAAATGTAAAACTTTTGTGTATTCCTTTTTTTTAATTAGTTTTATTTGAGTTTTTTTTTAAACAAATTCAAGACTTTTGTGTATTTCTTTTTTTTTTAACTTAATTTTAATTGGAGTTTTTAGAAGGAAAAATATAAGACTTTTGTGTATTATTTTTAAAAAATTAATTTTATTGGAGTTTTTAGAACGAACAAATGTAAGACTTTTGTGTACTTCTTTTTTGTTACTTATTTTTGTTGGAGTTTTTAGAAGGAAAACCATAACACTTTGTTGTACTTCTTGTTTTGTAACAACATTTTTATTGGAATTTTTCGGAAGATACAAATGTAAAACTTTTGTGTATTCTTTTTTTTTTTTACATATTTTTTATTGGAGTTTTTAGAAGGAACACATGTCAAACGTTTGTGTGTTCCTTTTTTTAAACTTAATTTTATTGGAGGTTTTTGAAAAACAGATGTAAGAGTTATGTTTAGTTTTTTTCTTAACTTAATTTTAATTGGAGTTCTTAAAAGGGAAAACATAAGACTTTTGTGTATTTTCTTTATTTTTTTACTTAATTTTTTTGGAGTTTTTAGAAATAACACATGTAAGACTTGTGTATTTTTTTTTTTAACTTAATTTTAATTGGAGTTCTTAAAAGGGAAAACATAAGACTTTTGTGTATTTCTTTTTTTTTTTTTACCTTTTTTTTATTGGAGTTTTTAGAAATAACCCATAAGACTTTTGTGTAAGAAACAGCAAAAAAACAAAGTAGTATCTACAAATACATCAATTAAATAAACAAAAAAAGAAATAATAATAGATTAATAATAATAATAATAATCAGAAATAAAATAAAACAATATAAACAGATACACACACATATATATATATATATATATATATATATATATATATATATATATATATATGTATATATATATATATATTATTAATATAATTTTGACAGAAAAAAAATGCATATTTTATACTTTAATATTATCTGATCATGCCAATTATATTATTATATACTGTATTGCAAAACTATTTTTGTGAGATAAAAACAAATAGTAAAATATATGCCATTATTTATGATTTTAAAGCATGTTATACATTAAAAAATCCAATAATCAAATGCATATGCAGTTCGATTAATCATGATTAATCACAGGTAATTACCCGCATGCATAATGTAAATTAATTTTAAAAAAGCAGCCATTACTGCGATGTGGCCCTCAATGAAAATGAGTTTGACACCCCTGATGTAGAACAACAACAACAAAAGTCTTTCAAGCTTACGATTTTAACCCGGCGTTCTCCAGGGTGATCTCCTCCAGGCTGGATGATTTGCTGACTGTGTGCAGGACCTGCTCCGTGACCTCTGACCCCTGACACCGATCAACAGACAAGGTCAGTTTCCCCCTCCCAACAAAGCGCTGCAGCGTAACTCGCTTACCAATCGCAGGTCTTTGCAGTAGAGCTTAGTGAACCAGGTGTTGTACGCCACCGAAGCGACAATCACCGCCAAGTCCCTGCAGGCGACAGACAACCATCAGGTAAACCCAGAGGCACCTTTGAAGTTCAGTGGATCCACGCATTTTCCCCTTTAACTGTGAATTACCTATTAGTGATCGGAATTTTACAATTCACTTCGATTTGATTCAGAATCGATTCAACACAATTCTCAATTCAAACCAGTTCTCACAATATATAATTTGGGATAAAAAAATATAATAAAACATTTTCGAACAGGGTATAAAAAAATATATATAATTAAACAAATTATATTTTTTGATTTTTGGAAATTAGGAAACAATTTGCATGTACTGTGCATCCTTAAACTATTCACAGCGCTGCACTTTTTTCCCTATGTTTATGTTACAGCATTATTCCAAAATAGACTAAATTCATTTTTGTCCTCAAAATTCTACACACAATACCCCATAATATAAATGTAATTTTTCATTTTTTTAAATTATTTTTTAAAAATTGCAACTGTATTAAAACAAACAAAAAAATCAAATGTACATAAGTATTCACAGCCTTTGCTCATTACTTTGTTGATGCACCTTTGGCAGAAATTACAGCCTCAAGTCTTTTTGAATACGATGCCACAAGCTTGGCACACCTATCTTTTGTCAGTTTTGGCCATTCCTCTTTGCAGCACCTCTCAAGCTCCATCCGGTCAGATGTGAAGCGTTGTTTTTTGTTTTTTTTATCCAGGATGAAAACCAACCGACACTGTCTTGACACAGTTGCTGCCGAAGGTGCATCAACAAAGTATCGAGCAAAGGCTGTGAATACTTGTGATATTTTTGTTATTTATTTTCAGTAAATCTGCAAAAAAAAACAAAAAAGTCATACATACATAATTCTCATTAAGGGTGTGTAGAATTTTGAGAAAAAAAATATATATATATGAAATAAGGCTGTAACATAACAAAATGTGGAAAATGTGAAGCGCTCTAAATACTTTCCGGATGCACTGTAAAACTTTGTTTTTGGTTATTAGCACACGATTATTTACTATCATTTTAATTACAAATATTTTTAAGGTGTTGTTTTTGGTAACCTAATAATAAAAAGTGAGTACTGTATGACTGTCATTTTTTGTTATTGTGTAAAACTGACTTTAAAACGTTAAGTTTGACTACTCCTTTCACATTTTTCAACCCATTTCAACCGTTCCACCGTCAAAACATTCCTCGTATTCAGGACAAAAACCAAGTTGGTTAAGGAACTAGAAAAATTCCGGTTTTTCCTGAAATTCCATGAATTTCTCAATTAAAAACTGTTACTAATGCAACATTTTTTGCCCGATTTAAACAATTCCAACACCAACCAATTCAGCTCATGCAGGACATTCATGCTCCTAATCATTTTTTTTTTTTTAAATCCCAATATCCCAAAATTCCCAAATTTCCATGAGGTTCCCATTGAAACGAATGGGACATTTTTCCAAGTTGCACAATTCGCACATTTTTCAACCTATTCAAACCATTCCAACATCAACACATTTCACTCATCCTGGACATTCAAACTAACACTTTCCCAAGTTCAAAACCAAATTCCGTTTTCCCTGGACATTCAAACTACCATTTTTCCACATTCAACAAATTTCCAGGAATTCCCGTTTTTTTGGTAACCTATTTCCACCCTTCTTAAGTTTGACTACTCCTTTCACATTTTTCAACCCATTTCAACCGTTGCACCGTCAAAACACTCCTCATATTCAGGACAAAAACCAAGTTGGTTAAGGAACTAAAAAAAATTCCTGGTTTTCCCGAAACTCCAGGAATTTCTCAATTAAAAACTGTTACTAATTCAAAAATGTTTGCCCAATTTAAACAATTCCAACACCAACCAATTCAGCTCATTCAGGACTTTCATGCTTCTAATCATTTTTTTTTTTTAAATCCTGCTTTTCCCAAAATTCCCAAATTTCCAGGAAGTTCCCATTGAAACGAATGGGACATTTTTCCAAGTTGCACAATTCCCACATTTTTCAATCTATTCAAACCGTTCCAACATCAACACATTTCACTCATCCTGGACATTCAAACTAACACTTTCCCAAGTTCCAAACCAAATTCCGGTTTCCCTGGACATTCAAACTACCATTTTTCCACGTTCAACAAATTTCCAGGAATTCCCGTTTTTTTGGTAACTTATTTCCACCCTTCTTAAGATTGACTACTCCTTTCACATTTTTCAACCCATTTCAACCGTTCTACCGTCGGAACACTCCTCATATTTAGGACAAAAACCAAGTTGGTTAAGGAACTAGAAAAATTTCCGGTTTTCCCAAAACTCCAGGAATTTCTCAATTAAAAACTGTTACTAATTCAAAATGTTTTGCCCGATTTAAACAATTCCAACACCAACCAATCCAGCTTGTAATCATTTTCCAAAAAATCCAGCTTTTCCCAAAATTCCCAAATTTCCAGGAAGTTCCCATTGAAATGAATGGGACATTTTTCCAAGTTGCACAATTCGCACATTTTTCAACCTATTCAAACCATTCCAACATCACCACATTCCTCTCATCCTGGACATTCAAACTAACACTTTCCCAAGTTCCAAACCAAATTCCGGTTTCCCTGGACATTCAAATGACCATTTTTCCAAATTCAACAAATTTCCAGGAATTCCCGTTTTTTGGTAACCTATTTCCACCCTTCTTAAGTTCGACTACTCCTTTCACATTTTTCAACCCATTTCAACTGTTCCACCGTCAAAACACTCATATTCAGGACAAAAACCAATTTGGTTAAGGAACTAAAAAAAATTCCTGGTTTTCCTGAAATTCCAGGAATTTCTCAATTAAAAACTGTTACTAATGCAACATTTTTTGCCCGATTTAAACAATTCCAACACCAACCAATTCAGCTCATTCAGGACTTTCATGCTCCTAATCATTTAAAAAAAAAAAAATCCCAATTCCCCAAAATTCCCAAATTTCCAGGAAGTTCCCATTGAAATGAATGGGACATTTTTCCAAGTTGCACAATTCGCACATTTTTCAACCTATTCAAACCATTCCAACATCAACACATTTCACTCTGCCTGGACATTCAAACTAACACTTTCCCAAGTTCCAAACCAAATTCCGTTTTCCCTGGACATTCAAACTACCATTTTTCCACATTCAACAAATTTCCAGGAATTCCCGTTTTTTTGGTAACCTATTTCCACCCTTCTAAAGTTTGACTACTCCTTTCACATTTTTCAACCCATTTCAACCGTTCCACCGTCAAAACACTCCTCATATTCAGGACAAAAACCAAATTAGTTAATGAACTAGAACAATTCCAGGTTTTCCCAAAACTACAGGAATTTCTCAATTAAAAACTGTTACTAATTCAAAAATGTTTGCCCAATTTAAACAATTCCAACACCAACCAATTCAGCTCATTCAGGACTTTCATGCTTCTAATCTTTTTTTTTTTAAATCCCGCTTTACCCAAAATCCCCAAATTTCCAGGAAGTTCCCATTGAAATGAATGGGACATTTTTCCAAGTAGCACAATTCGCACATTTTTCAACCTATTCAAACCGTTCCAACATCAACACATTTCACTCTGCCTGGACATTCAAACTAACACTTTCCCAAGTTCAAAACCAAATTCCGGTTTCCCTGGACATTCAAACTACCATTTTTCCACGTTCAACAAATTTCCAGGAATTCCCGTTTTTTGGTAACCTATTTCCACCCTACTTAATTTCGACTACTTCTTTCACATTTTTCAACCCATTTCAACCGTTCTACTGTCGGAACACTCCTCATATTTAGGACAAAAACCAAGTTGGTTAAGGAACTAGAAAAATTTCCGGTTTTCCCGAAATTCCAGGAATTTCTCAATTAAAAACTGTTACTAATTCAAAATGTTTTGCCCGATTTAAACAATTCCAACATCAACCAATTCAGCTTGTTCAGGACATTCATGCTCCTAATCATTTTTTTTAAAAAAACAATTTTCCAAAATTTCCCAATTTCCAGGAAGTTCCCATTGAAATGAATGGGACATTTTTCCAAGTTGCACAATTCGCACATTTTTCAACCTATTCAAACCGTTCCAGCATCAACACATTCCTCTCATCCTGGACATTCAAACTAACACTTTCCCAAGTTCCAAACCAAATTCCGGTTTCTCTGGACATTCAAACGACCATTTTTCCACGTTCAACAAATTTCCAGGAATTCCCGTTTTTTGGTAACCTATTTCCACCCTTCTTAATTTCGACTACTTCTTTCACATTTTTCAACCCATTTCAACCGTTCTACTGTCGGAACACTCCTCATATTTAGGACAAAAACCAAGTTGGTTAAGGAACTAGAAAAATTTCCGGTTTTCCCGAAATTCCAGGAATTTCTCAATTAAAAACTGTTACTAATTCAAAATGTTTTGCCCGATTTAAACAACTCCAACATCAACCAATTCAGCTTGTTCAGGACATTTATGCTCCTAATCATTTAAAAAAAAAATCCCAATTTTCCAAAATTTCCCAATTTCCAGGAAGTTCCCATTGAAATGAATGGGACATTTTTCCAAGTTGCACAATTCCCACATTTTTCAACCTATTCAAACCGTTCCAGCATCAACACATTCCTCTCATCCTGGACATTCAAACTAACACTTTCCCAAGTTCCAAACCAAATTCCGGTTTCCCTGGACATTCAAACTACCATTTTTCCACGTTCAATAAATTTCCAGGAATTCCCGTTTTTTGGTAACCTATTTCCACCCTACTTAATTTCGACTACTCCTTTCACATTTTTCAACCCATTTCAACCGTTCTACCGTCGGAACACTCATATTTAGGACAAAAACCAAGTTGGTTAAGGAACTAGAAAAATTTCCGGTTTTCCCGAAACTCCAGGAATTTCTCCATTAAAAACTGTTACTAATTAAAAATGTTTTGCCCGATTTAAACAATTCCAACACCAACCAATTCAGCTTGTAATCATTTTCCAAAAAATCCCGCTTTTCCCAAAATTCCCAAATTTCCAGGAAGTTCCCATTGAAATGAATGGGACATTTTTCCAAGTTGCACAATTCGCACATTTTTCAACCTATTCAAACCATTCCAACATCAACACATTCCTCTCATCCTGGACATTCAAACTAACACTTTCCCAAGTTCCAAACCAAATTCCGTTTTCCCTGGACATTCAAACTACCATTTTTCCACATTCAACAAATTTCCAGGAATTCCCGTTTTTTTGGTAACCTATTTCCACCCTTCTTAAGTTTGACTACTCCTTTCACATTTTTCAACCCATTTCAACCGTTCCACCGTCAAAACACTCCTCATATTCAGGACAAAAACCAAGTTGGTTAAGGAACTAAAAAAAATTCCTGGTTTTCCCAAAACTCCAGGAATTTCTCAATTAAAAACTGTTACTAATTCAAAAATGTTTGCCCAATTTAAACAATTCCAACACCAACCAATTCAGCTCATTCAGGACTTTCATGCTTCTAATCATTTTTTTTTTTTAAATCCTGCTTTTCCCAAAATTCCCAAATTTCCAGGAAGTTCCCATTGAAACGAATGGGACATTTTTCCAAGTTGCACAATTCCCACATTTTTCAATCTATTCAAACCGTTCCAACATCAACACATTTCACTCTGCCTGGACATTCAAACTAACACTTTCCCAAGTTCAAAACCAAATTCCGGTTTCTCTACTCCTTTCACATTTTTCAACCGTTCCACCGTCAAAACACTCCTCATATTCAGGACAAAAACCAAGTTGGTTAAGGAACTAAAAAAAATTCCCGGTTTTCCCGAAATTCCAGGAATTTCTCAATTAAAAACCGTTACTAATGCAACATTTTTTGCCCGATTTAAACAATTCCAACACCAACCAATTCAGCTTGTTCAGGACATTCATGCTCCTAATCATTAAAAAAAAAAAATCCCATTTTCCCCAAATCCCCAAATTTCCAGGAAGTTCCCATTGAAATGAATGGGACATTTTTCCAAGTAGCACAATTCGCACATTTTTCAACCTATTCAAACCGTTCCAACATCAACACATCACTCTGCCTGGACATTCAAACTAACACTTTCCCAAGTTCCAAACCAAATTCCGGTTTCCCTGGACATTCAAACTACCATTTTTCCACGTTCAACAAATTTCCAGGAATTCCCGTTTTTTGGTAACCTATTTCCACCCTACTTAATTTCGACTACTTCTTTCACATTTTTCAACCCATTTCAACCGTTCTACTGTCGGAACACTCCTCATATTTAGGACAAAAACCAAGTTGGTTAAGGAACTAGAAAAATTTCCGGTTTTCCCGAAACTCCAGGAATTTCTCAATTAAAAACTGTTACTATTTAAAAATGTTTTGCCCGATTTAAACAATTCCAACACCAACCAATTCAGCTTGTAATCATTTTCCAAAAAATCCCGCTTTTCCCAAAATTCCCAAATTTCCAGGAAGTTCCCATTGAAATGAATGGGACATTTTTCCAAGTTGCACAATTCGCACATTTTTCAACCTATTCAAACCATTCCAACATCAACACATTCCTCTCATCCTGGACATTCAAACTAACACTTTCCCAAGTTCCAAACCAAATTCCGGTTTCCCTGGACATTCAAACGACCATTTTTCCACGTTCAATAAATTTCCAGGAATTCCCGTTTTTTGGTAACCTATTTCCACCCTACTTAATTTCGACTACTTCTTTCACATTTTTCAACCCATTTCAACCGTTCTACCATCAGAACACTCCTCATATTTAGGACAAAAACCAAGTTGGTTAAGGAACTAGAAAAATTTCCGGTTTTCCCAAAACTCCAGGAATTTCTCAATTAAAAACTGTTACTAATTCAAAATGTTTTGCCCGATTTAAACAACTCCAACACCAACCAATTCAGCTCATTCAGGACTTTCATGCTCCTTATCATTTTTTAAAAAAAATCCAGATTTCCAAAAATTCTCAAATTTCCAGGAAGTTCCCATTGAAATGAATGGGACATTTTTCCAAGTTGCACAATTCCCACATTTTTCAACCTATTCAAACCATTCCAACATCAACACATTCCTCTCATCCTGGACTTTCAAACTAACACTTTCCCAAGTTCCAAACCAAATTCCGGTTTCCCTTGAAATTCAAACTCTTTTACATTCAAACCATTCCAAAACTCAAACTATTCTTACATTCATGCTACATTTTGTCAGCATTTCAGTTCAACTTCAGCATTGGAGCATTCACATGCAATTCTTTCAGTTATAATTGGAAAATTTCGATATTGATTTGTTGCTGTTTTTGACTATTATTACAATTTTTTTTTTTTTTACAGTCTTACCTGCTTTCCAGGTGACTAAAATCCAGCAAGTTGAACTCTCGGTTGTCCTGGGAGTGGTAGATGGTGTCCACATCCTAGAGGGTGACATTAGCCAGGAGTCCGCAGGGATCTCGTGCAAGGTTGGAAAAAGCACTTGAAGAGTGACGCGGCTCTTACCCACTGCACTTCCTCCTTGCAGCTGATGCCATTATAGTCGCACAAGGCGGCGTACGTCTCCGAAAAGCCTCCTGAGGGCGGCAACAAACGTTTCGTGCTGGTGAACAAAGAACATCTGGGAGTGCGAGCGACTGTATCTGACAAATGTGAGTACAGCGCTCACTTGGATGTACAAACCCCAAAACCAGTGAAGTTGGCACGTTGTGTAAATCGGGAATAAAAACAGAATACAATGATTTGCAAATCCTTTTTAACTTATATTCAATTGAATAGACTGCAAAGACAAGATATCTAATGTTCGAACTGAGAAACTTTATTTTTTGCAAATATTAGCTCATTTGGAATTTGATGACTGCAACATGTTTCAAAAAAGCTGGCACAAGTGGCAAAAAAGACTGAGAAAGTTGAGGAATGCTCATCAAACGTTTATTTGGAACATCCCTCAGGTGAACAGGCTAATTGGGAACGGGTGGGTGCCATGATTGTGTATAAAAGCAGCTTCCATGAAATGCTCAGTCATTCACAAACAAGGATGGGGCGAGGGTCACCACTTTGTCAACAAATGCGTGAACAAATTGTCCAACAGTTTAAGAAAAACCTTTCTCAACCAGCTATTGCAAGGAATTTAGGGATTTCACCATCTACAGTCCATAATATCATCAAAAGGTTCAGAGAGTCTGGAGAAATCACTGCACGTAAGCGTTGAAATTATGGACCTTCGACCCCTTAGGCAGTACTGCATCACAAAGCAACACCAGTGTGTAAAGGATATCACCACATAGGCTCAGTAACACTTCAGAAAACCACTGACAGTAACTACAGTTCGGCGCTAGATCTGTAAGTGCAAGTTAAAACTCTACTATGCAAAGCGAAAGCCATTTATCAACAACACCCAGAAACGCCGCCAGCTTCGCTGGGCCCGAGCTCATCTAAGATGTACTGATGCAAGGTGGAAAAGTGTTCTGTGCTTTGATGAGTCCACATTTCAAATTGCTTTTGGAAACTGTGGATGTTGTGTCCTCCGGAACAAAGAGAAAAGAACCAACCGGATTGTTCTAGGCGCAAAGTTGAAAAGCCAGCATGTGTGATGGTATGGGGGTGTATTAGTGCCCAAGGCATGGGTAACTTACACATCTGTGAAGGCGCCATTAATGCTGAAAGGTACATACAGGTTTTATGTTGCCATCCAAGCAACGTTATCATGAACGCCCCTGCTTATTTCAGCAAGACAATGCCAAGCCACGTGTTACAACAGCGTGGCTTCATAGTAAAAGAGTGCGGGTACTAGACTGGCCTGTCTGTAGTCCAGACCTGTCTCCCATTGAAAATGTGTGGCGCATTATGAAGCCTAAAATACCACAACGGAGACCCCCGGACTGTTGAACAACTTAAGCTGTACATCAAGCAAGAATGGGAAAGAATTCCACCTGAAAAGCTTCAAAAATGTGTCTCCTCAGTTCCCAAACGTTTACTGAGTGTTGTTAAAAGGAAAGGCCATGTAACACAGTGGTACAAATGCCCCATGTGCCAACTTTTTTGCAATGTGTTGCTGCCATTAAATTCTAAGTTAATGATTATTTGCAAAAAAATGTATAAGTTTCTCAGTTGGAACATTAAATATCTTGTCTTTGCAGTCTATTCAATTGAATATAAGTTCAAAAGGATATCCGCAGCGTTGTCGACACTGCCTCCTCCCTTCCCCCGTTCTTCTGCTGCACCCAAAGAATATTAACCAACAAGGTAAAGTGAATATATTTTTTTTATTCCTTTCCATTGTTGCGACCCGGCTGTTAAAGTTAGGACGTTTTGTTGTTTTAAACTGAGAGCACCACAGGGCTAGTGACAGTGTGTGTGCGTGTCAGCAGGGTGGCTGCGAATGAGGACAGTTCAGCTAGTTGTTGTTTTGACTTTGTTATTATATAGAAAGTTGATACATCACCCCCTTATGTTTGTTTGATACACAGTATAGTATAGCGCTTAATTTTGTGTTCAAAGGGTACCGAATTGTACTGAAATATGAACTGGAACCCATTATTCATATTTACCTTGTTTCTCATAAAGACATTTGCTTCAATGTACAAACTTTTCGATTTACAATCCCTTTTCAAAACAAGTCAGAAAAAATTAAACGTGAGGGTTTTATTCACACCCTAATGCAGTGTTTCTCAAACTGTAGTGGTACGCAGGCTCCATCTAGTGGTAAGCCAAAGAATAACTTTATTAAAGTACAATGTTGTATTTTCCTATATTCAAAACACAGTGTCACTGTTCAAACTGTGTGGAAAAAAATATTAAATATACTTGTTAAATAAAACCTTGTTTTTAATGAATACTTAGGCCTACTATGCTACTGTATTTTAATGGTTGGAGAGCCAAGTGCTTTCTGAGGTGTGACTTGGTGAAAAAAGTTTGCCAACCACTGCTCTGGTGTGTTTTTATAATTGGAGTTTCTCTTACCGCAGGCCCGCTGGGTTTCCACCGACGTCTCCGAACTGGGCGAGTACTTCCTGCTGCCCTCGGAGAGGTCACTGTCCGAGTGGCAGATGGACGGGCTGCGGAAGGTAATGAGGAAAAAACGCACGGGTAAGGAAGTGAGCTGTGGACGCTTTCTCTGGCTGGTGACACGTACGCGAACACCGAGTTGTTGAATATCCGCGAGAGGGCGTAGTTGATGTGGCTGACCACGTGGTTGAGGTGGTCACGGGACTCGAACCTCAGGGAGCAGCTGGTCTTGTCTGTGTCGATGACGACCTGCGCGGAACACGCAACATACATACATCAGGTACACGCTACCATGCCAGATGTGCATCAAAGATCCTGCCCTTTTAAAGATGGTGAGTAGTTTGGACATTTTGCTCTCTTGTATCCAAAAGGATAATCATTTAACTCCTTTAAGCGTGATAAGACCCTGATCAACATATTGTTTTGATGACCGTGAGAATTACTATTAGAGATGTCCGATAATGGCTTTTTTGCCGATATTCCGATATTGTCCAACTCTTAATTACAGATTCCGATATCAACCGATACCGGTATATACAGTTGTGGAATTAACACATTATTATGCCTAATTTTGTTGTGATGCCCCGCTGGATGCATTAAACAATGTAACAAGGTTTTCCAAAATAAATCAACTCAAGTTATGGGAAAAAAGTGCCAACATGGCACTGCCATATTTATTATTGAAGTCACAAAGTGCATTATTTTTTTGAACATGCCTCAAAACAGCAGCTTGGAATTTGGAACATGCTCTCTCTGAGAGAGCGTGAGGAGGTTGAGGTGGGTGTAGCGAGGGGTGTATATTGTAGCGTCCCGGAAGAGTTAGTGCTGCAAGGGGTTCTGGGTATTGGTTCTGTTGTGTTTATGTTGGGTTACGGTGCGGATGTTCTCCCGAAATGTGTTTGTCATTCTTGTTTGGTGTGGGTTCACAGTGTGGCGCATATTTGTAACAGTGTTAAAGTTGTTTATACGGCCACCCTCAGTGTGACCTGTACGGCTGTTGACCAAGTATGGCTTGCATTCACTTGTGTGTGTGAAAAGCCGTAGATATTATGTGACTGCCGCTCTGTACTTCTCCCTACGTTCGTGTACCACTCCGTACAGCGGCGTTTTAAAAAGTCATACATTTTCATTTTTGATACCGATAATTTCCGATATTAAATTTTAAAGCATTTATCGGCTGATAATATCGGCAGTCCGATATTATCGGACATCTCTAATCGAGGAGCTGGTCTGAGAAGTAAAAGAGGAGCAATTTTCATATGTTGTTAATATTCAGTGTTTTATCATTCATAGGTAATATTGTAAATCCCACTTTCTTTATTTTCATGTACATTTTGGGTGTCCCATTCAGTAAAAAACTGTAAAATTCCATTCCGTTTTTGTGAGGTGATCTATCATAACGTTTTTAGAATTCTATCGGACATTGTGACTTTTGGTATTGTTGTTCGTGAAAAAAAAAAAAGGACCCAAACACACAAACTGTACAGCAGATTTTTACAGCTAAATATGTATATATCATTTATACACACATACACCTTGGCCCCCCAGACACATTTTTTTCTCTAAATGTGGCCCCCCCAGAGTCAAAATATTTGCCCATCTCTGCTGTAGCTCATAACTGCGGTGCGTTCAAGGAACCTTGATGAAAGTTCGAAACACAGTTGTCGCTAGTTTTCAAAGGCAGTGTAGATGCACTAATAATATTCATTTAATAATCATTATTATTATTATGGTTATTATGATCCACTGATGATAATCTTGGGTCATGAAACAGCTTATCACTACATGACACTTAAGTTAATGGAAACTTAACATATTTATAATCATCCATCCATCCATTTTCTACCGCTTGTCCCTTTTGGGGTCGCTGGAGCCTATCTCGGCTGAATTCGGGCGGAAAGCGGGGTGCACCCTGGACAAGTCGCCACCTCATCGCAGAATTCAATTGCAAAATTCAGTGTGTTAAAATGTAATGTAAAAGAAATTACAGTAAATGTGTAAAAGATTTTTGTAAAAAAAATCAGTGTACAAAAATTCAGTGTAAAAAATATTCAGTTTATAAAAATTCAGTGTGTTAAAATGTATTGTTAAAAAAAAATTTAATGTGTAAAAAATTATTGTAAAAAAAAAAATCAGGGTATAAAAATTCAATGTAAAAATATTCAGTGTATGAAAATTCAAATTTATTGTAAAAAAAATTAAATGTGTAAAAAATTATTGTAAAAAAAAAAAATCAGGATATAAAAATTCAGTGTAAAAATATTTGGTGTATAGAATTCAGTGTAAAAATGTATTGTAAAAAAAATTCAGTGTAAATATTCAAGTGAATAATGACAGGTTGTATGATTATTAAGACTCAAAGTGGGAGTTTAATGAAGGGGCGGGGCATGCATGCATGCAATGTCTAATAATAATAATAAAGTACCTGGTGTTCAGGGTGAGAATTCAAAGCTCGGATCTCCAGGAAGTTAAACGACGACTCGACCTGTCACCAAACATCAGGTTAGATTCCAGTAAGGAAGGACGGAGGGAAAAAAAAGGGTTCAAAGCGTAGAAAAAGTTAACCTTGGCAGGAATCTTGGGTGCCAGGAAGTAGAGACGCCAGGTGGCGAGCACCTGTGGAGAAACATATTGATAAACCCAGTTTGCTCTTCAATCGGAAATAAATTTATTTATTTATTTATTTATAAAACAGTCCCTGGTCTTTCAGTGGTTATAATAGGAGAGGATCAGTACAATATACCAGACAATAACAATGGCTGCCCTCTTTCCTTCTTTCCATGTTCACGTATTGATCCCGCTAAAAGCCCTCTGGGTCGAAGGATGTGTTGCCTGTCGTTGGTACAGTCAGGCGGAAAAACTGCAGTCTGCAGTGTTGTTGGCATTATTATGAGAGCAAATGTGCTCCACAGATTTTTTTACTCCGAGTACCACCTCAGGAGCTTTTTTTCCTGCCTTTATAATTAAAGGCCTACTGAAAGCCACTACTACCGACCACGCAGTCTGATAGTTTATATATCAATGATGAAATCTTAACATTGCAACACATGCCAATACGGCCGGGTTAACTTATAAAGTGCAATTTTAAATTTCCTGCGAAACTTCCGGTTGAAAACGTCTATGTATGATGACGTATGCGCGTGACGTCGATGGTTGAAACGAAAGTATTCGGACATATTGCATCCAATACAAAAAGCTCTGTTTTCATCGCAAAATTCCACAGTATTCTGGACATCTGTGTTGGTGAATCTTTTGCAATTTGTTTAATGAACAATGGAGACTGCAAAGAAGAAAGCTGTAGGTGGGATCGGTGTATTAGCGGCTGGCTGCAGCAACACAACCAGGAGGACTTTGACTTGGATAGCGGACGCCTAGCCGACGTTAGCCGCCGACCGCATTGATGATCGGGTGAAGTCCTTCGTCGCGCCGTCGATCGCTGGAACGCAGGTGAGCACGGGTGTTGATGAGCAGATGAGGGCTGGCTGGCGTAGGTGGATAGCTAATGTTTTTAGCATAGCTCTGTGAGGTCCCGTAGCTAAGTTAGCTTCAATGGCGTCATAAGCAACAGCATTGTTAAGCTTCGCCAGGCTGGAAAGCATTAACCGTGTAGTTATAGGTCCATGGTTTAATAGTATTGTTGATCTTCTGTCTATCCTTCCAGTCAGGGGTTTATTTATTTTGTTTCTATCTGCAGTTAAGCCCGATGCTATCACGTTAGCTCCGTAGCTAAAGTGCTTCGCCGATGTATTGTCGTGGAGATAAACGTCACTGTTAATGTCCATTTCGCGTTTTCGACTCTCATTTTCAAGAGGATATAGCATCCGAGGTGGTTTAAAATACAAATCCGTGATCCACAATAGAAAAAGGAGAAAGTGTGGAATCCAATGAGCCAGCTTGTACCCAAGTTACGGTCAGAGCGAAAAAAGATACGTTCTGCACTGCACTCTAGTCCTTCACTCTCACGTTCCTCATCCACGAATCTTTCATCCTCGCTCAAATTAATGGGGTAATCGTCGCTTTCTTGGTCCGAATCGCTCTCGCTGCTGGTGTAAACAATGGGGAAATGTGAGGAGCCTTTCAACCTGCGACGTCACGCTACTTCCAGTACAGGCAAGGCTTTTTTTTTATCAGCGACCAAAAGTTGCGAAATTTATCGTCAATGTTCTCTACTAAATCTTTTCAGCAAAAATATGGCAATATCGCGAAATGATCAAGTATGACACATAGAATGGATCTGCTATCCCCGTTTAAATAAAAAAATTCATTTCAGTAGGCCTTGGTTGCTAGGAATCCTGGGGCCTCTGAACGAGTATCTGTGTGGGCCCCTCTACCCCGTTCATTGCCGCCTTGATTTTTAATGTCCTTGCAGGTGTAATACACCCAATTTGTTTCCTCTTTTACAATTAACCACTTAACAAGTCAGAGTTTTAATATGTACATTATTTATTGTGTGAATGCTTCAAATTGCATCTATTTATTCTTCAACTTCTTCTGCTCCAGATTTTGGCGCGTTTTACCTTCCACATTTTTCACCCGATTCAAACCGTTCCAACTTCAAGATGTTCAGCCTATTCGGGAATCGCAGGCTTTCCCTTGACAATTTCCAAAAATTCTCAGATTTCCCAGAATTCCAGGTTTTCCGGGACATTTTTCCCAATCAAAATGAATTGGCCATTTTTCAAACTTCCACATGTTTCAACCTATTCAACCCATTCCACCTTCAACACATTCCACCATTCTGGAAATTCAAACTTTCCCTTTTTCCAAGTTAAAAAATATTCCAGGATTTTCCAGAATTCCTGGTTTTCCAAAGCCCTATTTCCACCCTTTTTACTGGCGACTACTCCTTCCACATTTTTTCAACCCACTTCAACCGTTCCACCGTCAAAACATTCCTCTTAATCAGGACAAAAAACGAAATTGTTTTTTGAACTGGAAAAATTCCCGGTTTTCCCGAAATTCCAGGAATTCCGTAATACCATTCCATACCAATCGCGGGATTTCCTTTGACAATTCCCAAAAATTCCCAGATTTCCCAGAATTCCAGGTTTTCCGGGACATTTTTCCCCATTCAAAATGAATTGGCCATTTTTCAAACTTCCACCATTTCCACATTTTTCTATCAATTATAAAATCATTAAACCTTCAACACATTCCACCATCCTGGAAATTTAAACTACTTTTTTTCCAAGTTCATAAAGAAATCCAGGATTTTCCAGAATTCCTGGTTTTCCAAAGCCCTATTTCTACCCTTTTTCCTGGCGACTACTCCTTTCACATTTTTCAACGCATTTCAACCGTTTTATCATCAAAATCTTCCTCTTAATCAGGACAAAAAACAGTCTGTAAAAATTTGTGGTTTTCCCGAAATTCCAGGAATTTCGTAATACCATTTCTCAATTGAATATGTTACTATGTCAACCTTTCACGACCGATTAGAAAAATTCCAACACCAATCATTTCAACTCATTCAGACCATTCAAGTTTTTTTTTACCATTTTCACAAAAAATTCCGCTTTTCCCGGCATTCCCAAATTTGTCTGAAATTCCCATTGAAATAAATGGGACATTCTTCAAAGTTCCACAATTCCCACATTTTTCATCTGATTCAAACTGTTCCAATTTCTAAATAGTCCGTCTGTTCGGGAATTGTGTGCTCTACTTCAACAATTGTAAAAAAAAATCCCAGATTTTTTTTGCATTTTCCCCATTCAAAATAAATTCGCCATTTTTCTAACTTCCACAATTCCCACATTCAACCCATTCAAACCATTCCACCTTCAAAACATTCAACCCATCCTGGTTATTCAAACTACCATTTTTCCACATTCAACACATTTCCAGGAATTCCCCTTTTTTTGGTAACCTACTTCCACCCTTCTTAAGTTCGACTACTCCTTTTACATTTTTCAACCCATTTCAACCGTTCCACCGTCAAAACACTCCTCATATTCAGGCCAAAAACCAAAGTTGGTTAAGAAACTAGAAATATTCCCGGTTTTACCGAAATTCCAGGGATTTTTCAATCAAAAACGGTTACTAATTCAAAATCCCCAAATTTCCAGGAAGTTCCCATTGAAATGAATGGGACATTTTTCCAAGTTGCACAATTCCCACATTTTTCAACCTATTCGAACCGTTCCAACATCAACACATTCCACTCATCCTGGACATTCAAACTAACACTTTCCCAAGTTCCAAACCAAATTCCGGTTTCCCTGGAAATTCAACATTCAAACCATTCCAACATTCAAACTATTTCAGCGTTTAAACAATCCTACATTCCATTAGCATTTCAGTTCAGCGTCAGCTTTTCGACATTCAAACCATTCCAACATTCAAACTATTCTTACATTCATACTACATCCTGTCAGCATTTCACTTCAACTTCAGCATCGGAACATTCACACGCAATTCCTTCAGGAATTGCCTCATCTAGTTACTAGTTCTCTTTTAACTTTTTTGAATTTAGGCTATTCAACTTTCCCACTAATAACACATTTTACAAGACCACATTGAACACATTCAGTTACTCAGTAATTAATACTTATTAAGAATAATGTTTAATACTGTATTTTCCGGACCATAGGGCGCACCGGATTATAAGGCGCACTGCCGATGAGCGGGTCTAGTCAGGTCTATTTTCAAACAAAAGGCGCACCAAGACAGATTGCTATCTATTGCAACAGAGCACCACTGTTAAGTATTAATGAGGTCTATTCTGATATAAAAAAAACGCATTCCTTGGTATGTTCTTTAGCTTATTTATACTGCCGCTTACCAAGTTTGTTTGTTTGGGATGTCTTGTGTGTTTTTCAGAACCACAACAATGTAGTCCGACGTCTTCTGAGGCGGAGTGCACGCATCGAGCGGGTAAATTAAGGCTGATGGTATCACATTACAGCAGTGTTTTTCAACCACGCCGTGGGAAATTATGCAACTTCATCTAATTGGTCCCAAAAAATGTTTTTTGCAAATCAATAATTATAATCTGCAAATAATGTGCCTTTGCTAAGTGTCTGTGTTGTGTAAAACTCAGCAGGGTAACCACATAGTACTCCACGTCAGTAGGTGGCAGCAGGTAGTTAATTGCTTTGTAAAAGTCGGAATGTGTCGGGTGAGACGAGGACGGTTTGTCGTGATCCCAATATGCAGACCACAGCGGGAGGCAGAGTGCAGGTAAAAAGGTATGTAATGCTTAAACCAAAAATTAACAAAAGGGAAAGGGAAAGCAAAAGGCAAATGGCTATGCAAAACGAAAGTAAAACTTTCATATGTTATGATAGAATGTAGTAGAAGAAGAGAATGCTACATGCTAATAAGTTAGCACTAGTAACTTTAAAACTCTATTTAATGTTGTTATTAATGTTTTGATGTGTTTAAATGATAATTAATAAAATAATAATTAATAAATGGTAATTAATTTATTCACAGACATACAAAAAGATCGCTATTGTCGTCAACTGTTTTAGGAGGTTTCTGCTTACCATTTGTCTCAAACAGCCTACAAAGTCAACAGAAACAGAATGCTGGACGACAGCAAAAACTTACGGCGTCCATAAAGTACATCCGTACGTGACATGACAATCAGCAATGTCCCCACAAAGAAGGATAGCAACAAGGTAAATAGTCTTGCTTGCTAACACAAAGCAGGTGCGGGGAATAGCGCTCAAAGGAAGACATGAAACTGCTACAGGAAAACACCAACAAAACAGGAAGGGCCACCAAAATAACAGCGCAAAACAAGAACTAAAGCACTACACACAGGAAAACAGAAACAAAGTCAAAATAAAGCACGACGACCTGGTGGAGTTTCATTTTTTAAGCTGCATTCGGGCAGAAGGCGGGGTACACCTTGGACAAGTCGCCACCTCATCGCAGAATTCAATTGCAAAATTCAGTGTGTTAAAATTTAATGTAAAAAAAATTAAATGTGTAAAAGATTTTTGTAAAAAAAATCAGTGTATAAAAATTTAGTGTAAAAAATATTCAGTTTATGAAAATTCAGTGTGTTAAAATGTATTGTAAAAAAAATTGAATGTGTAAAAAATTATTTTAAAAGAAAAATTAGGGTATACAAATTCAATTTAAAAATATTCAGTGTATGAAAATTCAGTGTGTTAAAATTTATTGTAAAAAAAATAAAATGTGTAAAAAATTATTGTAAAAAAAAAAATCAGGATATATGTATGTATGTAATGCTTAAACCAAAAATGAACAAAAGGGAAAGGGAAAGCAAATGGCTATGCAAAACGAAAGTAAAACTTTCATATGTTATGATAGAATGTAGTAGAAGAAGAGAATGCTACATGCTAATAAGTTAGCACTAGTAACTTTCAAACTCTATTTGATGTTGTTATTAATGTTTTTATGTGTTTAAAATGACACTTGTGGTTCTTCAGATCATCACAGACATACAAAAAGATCGCCAACGACCTGGTGGAGTTTCATTTTTTAACGTTTTTCTGCCGGATTTTTTTATGAAAAAAATGTGCCTGCCTTTAAAAAAAGGTTGAAAAACACTGCATTACAGTAATGAGTCGGGAGTTGGAGGTAAAGTCAAGAGTAAGTACACCCATCATTACCACCACGACGAGAGCACAGATCGTAACGTTTTGACTCAACCGACTTCGCGCTTCCAATCCGCCCACCCGATGTTCTCGTGGCGTTTGAGCGCGACACTGAAACGCTTTTGTCTGATCGAGCTCAAAGTTCTGCCACAGGAGCACAGCAGGGGCGGCAGAACGGCACTTTTTTTTTCTTTGAGAGGAAGCAGTATATGCTTTGGAGAGATATATTTGGGAGGATTTCTCTTCTACATCAAAGTGTAGAAGAATCAAAGCAAAAAAAAAAAAATTTAAAATGTAAAGTAACACGATGAATCACCGACACATCCGTGGAGCAAAAAGCTGCCAAAGGCGAGACACGCTGGACTGGGGATGAAAGCTCATTGGCTCATGGGGGTTAGCAGCAAGGTTTTAACACCAAAACTGACTTAACTTTGCCGTTGAAATGGAAATAGTCGAAATCTAATAAGTAATAAGTAAGAGCTGCGATGGATGCACATGTTCTCTTATCCTCCCAGCCTCCAGTCCAAGTTCATAGAGAGCAGGCTGATTGAATCTAGGTAACTGGCACAGATTCACTCCCTGGGAAAAAAGAGGAGATCTTGCGTCCGTGCCCCACATTCCCAGATGAAAGAGCCCCGAAATGAAGCGCTGTGAACCGCTAACCCCCCTCCACTGCCGCCTCCATGGGCTGACGGTCCTCCAGGAACCCAGAAAACCTCCCTCTCATAATGTGTGACTTATTTCCCAGGCTATAGAGCGCCCACTGAATTTTAGAATAAATAAATATTTTCATAATCTATATATCCGCCTACATTTTCTGCTTAAATTAGTTTGGAGAAAATCATAAAATGCTGTATTTCTTTGTCCAACCACAATGTGTGCACTCTGACAATATATATATATGTGTATATATATACACTACCGTTCAAAAGTTTGGGGTCACATTGAAATGTCCTTATTTTTGAAGGAAAAGCACTGTACTTTACAATGAAGATAACTTTAAACTAGTCTTAACTTTAAAGAAATACACTCTATACATTGTTAATGTAGTAAATGACTATTCTAGCTGCAAATGTCTGGTTTTTGGTGCAATATCTACATAGGTGTATAGAGGCCCATTTCCAGCAACTATCACTCCAGTGTTCTAATGGTACAATGTGTTTGCTCATTGGCTCAGAAGGCTAATTGATGAGTAGAAAACCCTTGTGCAATCATGTTCACACATCTGAAAACAGTTTAGCTCGTTACAGAAGCTACAAAACTGACCTTCCTTTGAGCAGATTGAGTTTCTGGAGCATCACATTTGTCGGGTCAATTAAACGCTCAAAATGGCCAAAAGAGAACTTTCATCTGAAACTCGACAGTCTATTCTTGTTCTTAGAAATGAAGGCTATTCCACAAAATTGTTTGGGTGACCCCAACCTTTTGAACGGTAGTGTATATATATATATATATATATATATATATATATATATATATATATATATATATATATATATATTTATCCGTTATACAGTGCTCAATACCGAGCGGAAAATACAAACCCCGTTTCCATATGAGTTGGGAAATTGTGTTAGATGTAAATATAAACGGAATACAATGATTTGCAAATCATTTTCAACCCATATTCAGTTTAATATGCTACAAAGACAACATATTTGATGTTCAAACTGATAAAAACATTTTTTTTTGCAAATAATCATTAACTTTAGAATTTGATGCCAGCAACGCGTGACAAAGAAGTTGGGAAAGGTGGCAATAAATACTGATAAAGTTGAGGAATGCTCATCAAACACTTATTTGGAACATCCCACAGGTGAACAGGCAAATTGGGAACAGGTGGGTGCCATGATTGGGTATAAAAGTAGATTCCATGAAATGCTCAGTCATTCACAAACAAGGATGGGGCGAGGGTCACCACTTTGTCAACAAATGCGTGAGCAAATTGTTGAACATGAAGATGATCTGTAAAACATAATCTATGCAACATTTTGAGCAAAGAACCACCATTACATGTTATGTAGACCACAAGGAAGTCTTTTACATTTAGAAAAAAAAAAGACTCCTTTAATGCGCTCCATAATCCGGTGCGCCTTGTATATGAAAAAATGATCGAAAATAGACCATTCATCGGCAGTGCGCCCTATGGTCCGGAAAATACGGTATATTCTTTGACCTGCACGTCGCCTTCTGTTTCTGCATCCTGGTGTCACGCCAACAACCGCCATCGTGACACTTTTTATATCTTTATTCCCGCTCCACCGTGTTCTACTAAAAAGTACTTGCTTGAGTTGACATTGATATACCCATTGCTTAAGTTTGTGACCCAAAGGGTCATTTTAAAATGTTAAAGTATGTTCAAGGTTGTTTTTTTATGTATATACAGCCACTACCGCCCCAAAACGCTGTGCAGATTAAAAACAGAACAGTAAAAAAATTAATAAACAATAATAAATCACAATAAGTACACAACATTCAGTATATAAAAACACAGGTAAACAAATTGTGAATACAAAATAAGCACTACACATACACAGCCAAATGAGCACCATAGATAGAATAAAATAAGGAATGTCCATAAAAAAGTATACATAAAATCATAACAATGTCCACAAATATGTCTAGCTCAGCTTGTGTTAAACGAAAGAGCAAATAAGGGCGTTTTGAAAGAGGTTTTTAAAAGCCTCGAGAGAGATATTTCCAACGTTATTGTCGTTGTCGCTAAGCAGCGTGGAACCACCACAGCAGCACAATAAGCAGGGGCGCCAAAAAGGGGGGGTAAAGGAGACGGATTCTAGGGGCCCATGATCGAGGGGGGCCCAGAGAGGCCCCTAATGATGATGAAATTATAATACTTATAAAACTGTAAAGCTGTTCTTCTTTCAAAAATATAGTAATGATAGTCAAAAATACCATTAAAATGCATAATTGTATGTAAAATAGCATCAAAAAATGTTGCCGCTGTGTTGGGGGCCCTGTAAAGATTCTTTTCATGGGGCCCAAAATCCCTAGCGGCGCCCCTGACAATAACTATCTGGTTCATACTTGTCAACATTTCCAAGAAAATATTTTTCATTATCTGGAAAAAGAGGCAGGTTGACAGATATGGCTACTTTAACACTGCGACTTTCTGTTCAGTAGACTTCAAAATAAAAGCATGGCGGTAATAACATGGATTGTACCACAGCAACTAACAAAATACATCAGTTTAGTATGATTTTTTAAATTTTTTTATCGTCATTGTAGTCAAGACATACAACAAAAGCAGCAAGATGAATATATAAAACTCACCGATAAAAATAAAAATATGCACCGATGGAAGAAAACCTTGTCGACAAACGACTGTAAACCCAAAACACGTTCACAGTCACAAGTAAAGTTGGTTTATGTTTCAGTCACGTTGTCGACCGCTTATGTTGACATCAGTCAGTCAGTCCAAGGGGGTGTCGACATAAGCAGGTTCTACTGTGTTTTCAGTCGCAAAGCCAACTGTCTCAACTCTTTAGGCTGTTAACATTTATTGTCTGCACTGGATTTATTTCAAACTGTGCCACATCGAGCCGAACCGGACTGGACTGCTTTGGGGAAACATGGCTACCGTATTTTCCGGACCATAGGGCGCACCGGATTATAAGGCACACTGCCGATGAGCGGGTCTAGTCAGGTCTATTTTCATATATAAGGCGCACCTGATTATAAGGCGCATTAAAGGAGTCATATTATTATTAGAAATGTCCGATAATGGCTTTTTTTCCGATATCCGATATTCCGATATTGTCCAACTCTTAATTACTGATACCGATATCATCCGATACCAATATATACAGTCGTGGAATTAACACATTATTCTCCCTAATTTTGTTGTGATGCCCCGCTGGATGCATTAAACAATGTAACAAGGTTTTCCAAAATAAATCAACTCAAGTTATGGAAAAAAAATGCCAACATGGCATTGCCATATTTATTATTGAAGTCACAAAGTGCATTATTGGTGGGCGGGGTTGGGGGGGCGGGGGGGTGTATATTGTAGCGTCCCAGAAAAGTTAGTGCAAGGGATTCTGGGTATTTGTTCTGTTGTGTTTATGTTGTGTTACGGTGCGGCTGTCCTCCCGAAATGTGTTTTTATCATTCTTGTTTGGTGTGAGTTCACAGTGTGGCGCATATTGGTAACAGTGTTAAAGTTGTTTATACGGCTACCCTCAGTGTGACCTGTATGGCTATTGACCAAGTATGCCTTGTGTGTGTGAAAAGCCGTAGATATTATGTGACTGGGCCGGCACGCAAAGGCAGTGCCTTTAAGGTTAATTGGCGCTCTGTACTTCTCCCTACGTCCGTGTACACAGCTGCGTTTTAAAATGTCATAAATTTCACTTTTTGAAACCGATACCGATAATTTTGAAACCGATACCGGTAATTTCCGATATTACATTCTAAAGCATTTATCGGCCAATAATATCGGCAGTCCGAATTATTTTATTTTTTTTCTAAATGTAAAACATTTCCCTGTGGTCTACATAACATGTGATGGTGGTTCTTTGGTCAAAATGTTGCATAGATGATGTTTTACAGATCATCTTCAAGCCGCTTTCGGACACCTTCGACAGCGTCTTCTCCCCCGTCACCTTTGTTGTAGCGGTGTAGCGTGCAAGGACGGGAGTGGAAGAAGTGTCAAAAGATGGAGCTAACTGTTTTAATGACATTCAGACTTTTAATTAAATCAATAACGGAACGGCATCTCCTCATCCGTGGCTCACTAGTGCAACAACAATGCCGGAAATGTGTCCCGTGAAAAACCGTCCGACCGGAACTCTCTACCAACTAAAGTTCCTTGGGTGAATAATGTAAACTCACTACACCGGTATGTTTTAGCGCTTTCATGGCGAGTTTACTGACAGATATAAGTAAGAACTTTACACTACTTTATAATAGAAATAGCAACACGCCACATAAGCCTGATTTAAATTTCTCGAATTAGTGATTGTACTGTTAAAAAACAAAAGGATTACTCTCTCTATGTCTATATATTTTTTAATGTATTTATTTATTTATTTTTATTTTTTTATTATCTGTTTTTTTCTTTTCTTTTCTTTTTGATTATTATTATTAATAATGTATTATAATTTTTTCTTTTTTCTTTATTTAATTGATTTATCTGGAAATATTATTATTGAGTTTTCCTGCTGTTTCTTTCTTTTGGTGGGGGGAGACATCGTTGGGATATAAACAAAAAATGCTTTGACATTTAGGGCAGACAACAGATATATGAAGTATGTAAATATGATGTAATGGATAGGAATGTCTGATGCTAGATGTCAATAAAAATGAAAAAATTAAAATGGCAACAGCGGAGGATGAATGTCCCATAACAAGAAGATAGAGAGAAAGATGAAGCTTATCCACTACGGCATGGACTACTAAGGCGGAAGCGCACACATTTTCAGGATGTATGCAGATCCCAAATACAGATCAGCAGGTACCAGAAGGTAAGAAAAGCTGATTTTGCATAATATTGCGAAACAAAACGCCAGATAATGTCTTACCTTATACACACACCATAATAATACTCCTATGTTGAAGCACAGTACAATCCATCAAGCGGTGCGGCTTCATAGCTTACCAAAGTCGTACTAAAACATTTTGATAGATTTTTGAGCGCCGTGTCTAATGTTCTATATTTTCAATGGAACATATAACATTTTGGTGTTGTTTACTTGAGTCATATTGCAGTCTACACGTATCCCTTATGTGTGACTGCCATCTACTGGTCACACTTGTCATTACACCACACACTTGCCAACCTTGAGACCTTCAATATCGGGAGGTGGGGGGTAGGGGCTGGGGGGGGGCGGCTTGGTCGGTGGTGGGGGTGGGGGGGTGGGGGGCGTGGTTATTTACAGCTAGAATTCACCAACTCGAGTATTTCATATACATTTCATATATATGTATATATATATATATATATATATATATATATATATATATATATATATATATATATATATATATATATATATATATATATATATATATATATATATGTATGAAATACTTGACTTTCAGTGAATTATAGCTATATATATATATATATATATATATATATATATATATATATATATATATATATATATATATATATATATATATATATATATATATATATATATATATATATATATATATATATATATATATATATATATATTTTATTTACATAGAAAGAAAAAAAAATACTTGAATGTCAGGGTTCCGGTGGCTATCCATTAGATGGCAGTATTGTCCTATTTAACTTCTCCGTTCATGATGAGTATATCATTTCGGACACCGTGTTCAATGGAGAAGTCTGTTCTACAAAATTTACAGGCAACATACACCTTCCCCTTCGAACTGTCCTGGATGAACTGAAATTCTTGTTTCCATTCGTTTTGGAACTTGAAGCGTATTTCTTCATCTTGCTCGTCGACGGCGTCGCCATGTCTGTAATTTCCTCGTTCTTCTGCTTCGTCTCCTTGTTGTGCACTCTACTCTCTAAAAGCCCTAGTTGTTATGACGTCATTGGGCAGGCAAGCTGTTTATATTGTGGGAAAGCGGACGTGAGAACAGGCTGTCCCCACTCAGTCTCAGGTCCGCATTGAGCTGGAGGGGGCGTGGCCTCCAGCTCCGGCTGAATACCGGGAGTTTGTCGGGAGAAAATCTCTGCCGGGAGGTTGTCGGGAGAGGGGCTGAATACCGGGATTCTCCCGCTAAAAACGGGAGGGTTGGCAAGTATGTTACACCATGTACCAAATAAAATAGCTTCAAGGTCGGTAAGCACAACCAGTATTATTCCTTACATTAGGCGCACTGGGTTTTGAGAAAATGAAAGGATTTTAAGTGCGCCTTATAGTCCGAAAAATACGGTATACAAATCTTAATCCAGCTCCATGAGATTCAAGATAGATATATCTTGCCAACCAATGGTAGTTACTCACCAGAACTCTGTCCTCTGTTTTACCGTTCTTAGCGTCGAGCTTCATCCCGCAAATGAACTTGATGGAGGACTTCTCAATAATCTTCCTGATGCTTTCTGTGGATGAAAGAGACAAGAAGGTATGTAATATTAATGATGTATTTCCTAACAATATTGTCTTTATTACACTAAGTGGACTGTAGATGTGCAACCCTTTACCAGAGATAGGAAGGAAGAAAAGCGCCATACCCCCTGAGCTGCTGTCATTATCAACAGCGATGCAATGCTTTCTATTTTTACTCAGGAAATTGTGGTAATGGTTTATTAGTGTCGAACATGATGGACAAGGTGCACTGAAGAACGTCACATGTTTGCACTTGTGCAATTTAACATGTCCAAAAATGAGTGGAAGGAAGCAGATCTTACTTGATTCTAACCCTTCAACATGCCTGAAAAGGAGTAGGAAGAAGCAGAAGGTATTGAATCCTACCCAAAAATGTGGAAAGAGCCATATTGGACCAAAAATACAAAAAAAAAATCTCTCTGGAGCTGCAAAGAATTAAAAGCCTTATATAAGTCATATAATGAAGACAACACATGATAAGTGTCTAAATTAGCTGTATTAGCCTACTATCAAAATGACTATGTGTCGCAGGCTGACACAAATCTCCGTTGACAGAAATGTTGAAATGTAATATTTATTCTACACATTTTTACAACATTAGAAAACATTAGTAAAACGGAAGGTGAGATATCTTCTGGAAATGACTGGCTTAGAATGGCCAAGGGTACACTACCGTTCCAAAGTTTGGGGTAACCCAAACAATTATGTGGAATAGCCTTCATTTCTAAGAACAAGAATAGACTGTAGAGTTTCAGATGAAAGTTCTCTTTTTCTGGCCATTTTGAGCGTTTAATTGACCCCACAAATGTGATGCTCCAGAAAGTCAATCTGCTCATAGGAAGGTCAGTTTTGTAGCTTCTGTAACGAGCTAAACTGTTTTCAGATGTGTGAACATGATTGCACAAGGGTTTTCTAATCATCAATTAGCCTTCTGAGCCAATGAGCAAACACATTGTACCATTAGAACACTGGAGTGATAGTTGCTGGAAATGGGCCTCTATACACCTATGTAGATATTGCACGAAAAAACAGACATTTGCAGCTAGAATAGTCATTTACCACATTAGCAATGTATAGAGTGTATTTCTTTAAAGTTAAGACTAGTTTAAAGTTATCTTCATTGAAAAGTACAGTGCTTTTCCTTCAAAAATAAGGACATTTAAATGTGACCCCAAACTTTTGAACGGTAGTGTATAAATGTGTGTGTCCAAGTTAAAGGAAACGGCAGGCTGTCTTCTTCTAATGACTTTATAACAATCTTTGCAAGCTGGGTTACGTTTGCTGTGGTCTGGAACAACATGGCACACAAACAACCATCAGAAATGCAGCCAATATTACATACAGATAATGTGTCATGAGACATGCAAGTATAAATTAAAGGCCTACTGAAATGAATTTTTTTTAATTTAAACGGGGATAGCAGATCCATTCTATGTGTCATACTTGATCATTTCGCGATATTGCCATATTTTTGCTGAAAGGATTTAGTAGAGAACAACGACGATAAAGGTCGCAACTTTTGGTCTCTGATAAAAAAAAGCCTTGCCTGTACCGGAAGTAGCGTGACATCACCGGAGGAAGGACTCCTCACATTTCCCCATTGTTTACAATGCAGCGAGAGAGATTCGGACCGAGAAAGCGACGATTACCCCATTAATTTGAGCGAGGATGAAAGATTTGTGGATGAGGAAAGTGAGAGTGAAGGACTAGAGTGCAGTGCAGAACGTATCTTTTTTTCGCTCTGACCGTAACTTAGGTACAAGGGTTCATTGGATTCCACACTTTCTCCTTTTTCTATTGTGGATCACGGATTTGTATTTTAAACCACCTCGGATACTATATCCTCTTGAAAATGAGAGTCGAGAACGTAAAATGGACATTCACAGTGACTTTTATTTCCACGACAATACATCGGCGAAGCTCTTTAGCTACTGAGCTAACGTGATAGCATCGGGCTCAAATGCAGATAGAATCAAAATAAATAAATCCCTGACTGGAAGGACAGACAGAAGATCAACAATACTATTAAACCATGAACATGTAAATACACGGTTAATAATTTCCAGCCTGTCGAAGCTTAACAATGCTGTTGCTAACAACGCCATTGAAGCTAACTTAGCAACGGGACCTCACAGAGCTATGCTAAAAACATTAGCTATCCACCTACGCCAGCCAGCCCTCATCTGCTCATCAACACCCGTGCTCACCTGCATTCCAGCGTTTGACGGAAGGACGAAGGACTTCACCCGATCATCCGTGCGGTCGGCGGCTAGCGTCGGCTAGCGTCGGCTAGCGTCGGCTAGCGTCGGCTAGCGCGTCTGCTATCCAAGTCAAAGTCCTCCTGGTTGTGTTGCTACAGCCGGCCGCTAATACACCGATCCCACCTACAACTTTCTTCTTTGCAGTCTTCATTGTTCATTAAACAAATTGCAAAAGATTCACCAACACAGATGTCCAGAATACTGTGGAATTTTGAGATGAAAACAGAGCTTTTTTGTTTTGGATTCAATGGGGTACCAATACTTCCGTTTCAACGATTGACGTCACGCGCATACGTCATCATACATAGACGTTTTCAACCGGAAGTTTAGCGGGAAATTTAAAATTGCACTTTATAAGTTAACCCGGCCGTATTGGCATGTGTTGCAATGTTAAGATTTCATCATTGATGTATAAACTATCAGACTGCGTGGTCGGTAGTAGTGGCTTTCAGTAGGCCTTTAAATACACAGAGGACATAAGTAAAGGAAATTAAATGAGCTCAAATATACCTACATAGAGGCATAATGATGCAATATGTACATACAGCTAGCCTAAATAGCATGTTAGCGTCGATTAGCTTGCAGTCATGCAGTGACCAAATATGCCTGATTAGCACTCCAACAAGTCAATCACATCAACAAAGTTCACCTTTGTGCATTCACACACAGCATAAAACATTTGGTGGACAAAATGAGACAAAGGAGTGGCATAAAACACGTCTTTCTGTGGCAGCGTCGGAGAAAGTTGTACATGTACACAAACTACAGTGAGTTCAAGGACTAACAAAATTAGTAGGACACAACGGCGCTCGCCAAATACTCTCATCATTGTAGCATGTTTAATGTAAACAGTGGGATTTCTAACAATTAGGGAGGTTTGTGTCATGTTTGTCCTCCTACAGAAACCATATTAAAAGAAAAATATATCCCCCCTCCCCCATTTTTTCTATTTTCTACATTTTTGAAAATTCTCCAGGGAGCCACTAGGGTGGCGCTAAAGAGGGTTGCTGACCCCCGCCTTAACCAAGAACTAAAAGGACAAGAAACCGATCATATTTGATCCTATACCACTTAAACATGTCTGAAAAGAAGTTGGAAGAAGCAGATCTTTTAATAATCCTACCCCTTTAACATTTTTCAAAATGTCCGAAAAGGAGTATGAAGAAGCAGTTGTTTTTCTTCTACCCTATTATCAAGGGGAAAAAAGTATTATGTAGAAGCAGACCTGGTTGATTCCTCACCCTTAAACATGCCAGTTAAGAGGTAAGAAGAAACATTCCATTCCCTTCATCATGGCCGAAAAGAGGTAGGAAGACACAGATTCTTTTTTTTTTAATCTAATCCTTCATCCTGTCCAAAAAGGGGTAAACAGAAGCAGATTGCATTCCCTTTCAACAGATCCGAAAAGGAGTTGGAAGAGGTGGATCTTACTTAATCCTACTGTACCTCTTTAATATGTTTAGAATGTAGTAGAAAGAAGCAGAGCTTTTGAATTTAAAATTCTTCAACATGCCCAAAAAGGAGTGAGAAAATGCAGAGTTTATTTGATCCTGAACCTTCAACATGTCTGAAAAAGTAGTAGGAAGAAACTGATATTACAAACCCCGTTTCCATATGAGTTGGGAAATAGATAGATAGATAGATAGTACTTTATTGATTCCTTCAGGAGAGTTCCCTCAGGAAAATTGTGTTAGATGTAAATAAAAACGGAATACAATGATTTGCAAATCATTTTCAACCCATATTCAGTTGAATATGCTACAAAGACAACATATTTGATGCTCAAACTATTTTTTTTTTGCAAATAATCATTAACTTTAGAATTTGATGCCAGCAACACGTGACAAAGAAGTTGGGAAAGGTGGCAATAAATACTGATAAAGTTGAGGAATGCTCATCAAACACTTATTTGGAACATCCCACAGGTGAACAGGCAAATTGGGAACAGGTGGGTGCCATGATTGGGTATAAAAGTAGATTCCATGAAATGCTCAGTCATTCACAAACAAGGATGGGGCGAGGGTCACCACAACAAATGTGTGAGCAAATTGTTGAACAGTTTAAGAAAAACCTTTCACAACCAGCTATTGCAAGGAATTTAGGGATTTCACCATCTACAGTCCGTTTTATCATCAAAGGGTTCAGAGAATCTGGAGAAATCACTGCACGTAAGCAGCTAAGCCCGTGACCTTCGATCCCTCAGGCTGTACTGCATCCACAAGCAACATCAGTGTGTAAAGGATATCACCACATGGGCTCAGGAACACTTCAGAAACCCACTGTCAGTAACTACAATTGGTCGCTACATCTGTAAGTGCAAGTTAAAACTCTCCTATGCAAGGCGAAAACCGTTTATCAACAACACCCAGAAACGCCGTCGGCTTCACTGGGCCTGAGCTCATCTAAGATGGACTGATACAAAGTGGAAAAGTGTTCTGTGGTCCAAATTGTTTTTGGAAACTGTGGACGTCGTGTTCTCCGGACCAAAGAGGAAAAGAACCATCCGGATTGTTCTAGGCGCAAAGTTGAAAAGCCAGCATCTGTGATGGTATGGGGGTGTATTAGTGCCCAAGACATGGGTAACTTACACATCTGTGAAGGCACCATTAATGCTGAAAGGTACATACAGGTTTTGGAGCAACATATGTTGCCATCCAAGCAACGTTACCATGGACGCCCCTGCTTATTTCAGCAAGACAATGCCAAGCCACGTGTTACATCAACGTGGCTTCATAGTAAAAGAGTGCGGGTACTAGACTGGCCTGCCTGTAGTCCAGACCTGTCTCCCATTGAAAATGTGTGGCGCATTATGAAGCCTAAAATAGCACAACGGAGACCCCCGGACTGTTGAACAACTTAAGCTGTACATCAAGCAAGAATGGGAAAGAATTCTACCTGAGAAGCTTAAAAAATGTGTCTCCTCAGTTCCCAAACGTTTACTGAGTGTTGTTAAAAGGAAAGGCCATGTAACACAGTGGTGAACATGCCCTTTCCCAACTACTTTGGCACGTGTTGCAGCCATGAAATTCTAATTTAATTATTTGCGGAAAAAAAAAAAAAGTTTATGAGTTTGAACATCAAATATCTTGTCTTTGTAGTGCATTCAACTGAATATGGGTTAAAAAAGGATTTGCAAATCATTGTATTCCGTTTATATTTACATCTAACACAATTCCCCAACTCATATGGAAACGGGGTTTGTAGATCGGCGCCTATGTTACATACAATTTTTAAATAAAACCTCTGCCTTGTTTTTAATGAGTACTTCGGCCTACTACGCTACTGTATTTCAATGGCTTTCATTGGCGAGCCAACTTTTGTCTGAGGTGTAATTAATAATATTAATAGAAAATAGTACATGCAAATCCTATAGGAGAGGGCTTGCAGTGTAATGGTATATATTGAAGATATTCAATTGTAATGGCATACAATATGTCACGTGACAGGGATGACGACGTAATTAAATAGGGTAAATACAGTCGACGACCTTGCGCCGGCCTGCACAAGACCGAGGGTAGACCACCCAGCCCCGGTCAGCAGCAAAATGCTTAAATGGTCACTCCAAGACTAATGAACTCAGCAGGAGGAAACACAAATTGACGAGCCTTTTGGGCGTTGCTAGGGTATTATTACTTGTATTATTATTGCCGATTACACATCTGCTTAAGGGCAACCCCTCACCATCATTCCTCCTCCTTCATGCGCGGTGGCAGAATGGCGTGGTCGCAGGGGGTGGCGGGGACAAAAACTACAGTCTTTATGACAGAACAAGCCCCATTTTCCCCTCAATTCAGCATTTCAGGCTCATGCAGATGTTGCGTTATTAAAAAAAAAAAAGAAGCGGCATGTTATTAAAAGGCTGGTGTTGTTTCCCCCGCCATGCGTTCTGCACATGCATGTATAAACAACTCGAACCCCCGCCACGCCGGGGGTTCGAGTCCGCAGCGCACAAAAACCCACCTGTCATGTCCTTGTTCACACACACGAAGCCAAAAGCGGTGATCTCTTTCGCGGCCATGGCTGCAGCGAGCAGAGAGCTTCTTCTTTTTTCTTCTTCTTTAAGTCGTTTATCCTCCTTCTCCTTCTCTTCTCCTCCCCTCCTCAGTCACACACAACAACAATGGCAGGCATTCCTGCGGAGCATCCTCGCTTCCAGGAAGAATAACCTATGGATGCTGGGAGAATGGACGTGAGGAGGCAAGGAGGCAAGGAGGGAGGGGCCGGGCAAGGGAGGAGGGAGGGGGCGTGGTTACCTGAAGGAGACTGTTTCCGTTTCAAATGTCAATAATAAAAACGTTGACGTCATTTTTGTGCAGAAGCGAAAACAATAATCACCATGTGTTTTGATTGTTTATTAATTATAAAGTTATTGTAGTTATTGTTTTTTTCGGAACTATTAATTACCTTATTAAATTACTGTAGGTAATGTATAATATAATAAAAACAATTTATCGTGATGTTTTGGCCAAAAATTATGAAAATATGTAATCCGTGTAGGTAACAGGACAGAGATCAGGCTACATGAATATTAAAAAAATTGAACATTAGGAATGAAAAATCTAAATTTAATCTGATAGTTTTTTCTTAACCATTCTTTTATTTAATGACCTCGTCTGTATTTATTTTATGCGCTTTTGGGCAATATTACACACACGCACACACATATATATATATATATGTGTGTGTGTGTGTATATTTGTGTATATATATACACTACCGTTCAAAAGTTTGGGGTCACCCAAACAATTTTGTGGAATAGCCTTCATTTCTAAGAACTAAAATAGACTGTCGAGTTTCAGATGAAAGTTCTCTTTTTCTGGCCATTTTGAGCGTTTAATTGACCCCACAAATGTGATGCTCCAGAAACTCAATCTGCTCAAAGGAAGGTCAGTTTTGTAGCTTCTGTAACGAGCTAAACTGTTTTCAGATGTGTGAACATGATTGCACAAGGGTTTTCTAATCATCAATTAGCCTTCTGAGCCAATGAGCAAACACATTGTACCATTAGAACACTGGAGTGATAGTTGCTGGAAATGGGCCTCTATACACCTATGTAGATATTGCACCAAAAACCAGACATATGCAGCTAGAATAGTTATTTACCACATTAGCAATGTATAGAGTGTATTTCTTTAAAGTTAAGACAAGTTTAAAGTTATCTTCATTGAAAAGTACAGTGCTTTTCCTTCAAAAATAAGGACATTTCAATGTGACCCCAAACTTTTGAACGGTAGTGTATATGTGTATATATATATATATATATATATATATATATATATATATATATATATATATATATATATATATATATATATATATATATATATATATATATATATATATATATATATGTATGTATGTATGTATGTATGTATGTATATGTATATATAAATATATGTATATATATATATATATACAAATATATATATACATATATATATATATATATATATATATATATATATATATATATATATATATATATATATATATATATATATATATATATATATATATATATGTATAATTCAAATATTTGTATATATACATATATATGTATACATACAGTACAGGACAAAAGTTTGGACACACCTTTTCATTTCAATGCATTTTCTTAATTTCATGTAGATTGTCACTGAAGGCATCAAAACTGTGACACCTGTGAAGTGAAAATCATTTCAGGTGACTACCTCTTGAAGCTCATCGAGAGAATGCCAAGAGTGTGCAAAGCAGTAATCAGAGCAAAGAGTGGCAATTTTGAAGAAACTAGAATATAAAACATGTTTTCAGTTATTTCACCTTTTTTTTGTTAAGTACATACTGTAACTCCACATGGGTTCATTCATAGTTTTGATGCCTTCAGTGACAATCTACAATGTAAATAGTCATGAAAATATAGAAAACGCATTGAATGGGGAGGTGTGTCCAAATTTTTGGCCTGTACTGTATATAGATATGTATACATCTCTGTATACATATATGTAAATAAAAAATAAAAAATATATATATATATCCCTTGTGTGGTGTTCGGGTCTGTGGGACCCGTTTTCATTTTTTATTAAAAGAAAAATGATACAATTAATTAATTTTTCAAACCGAGACTCACTGACTTTGGCTCATTTTCTGTGAAGAACATATATCAGAATACATATTTAATGACCACACACACCATACACCCCCCCCTACACATTTCTATTACATATAAGATGTCCAGGTCCACTGGACCCGGGGCTAATGGAAGTGTGGAAATTGATGTTCTGTGTACCACACACACACACACACACACACACACACACACACACACACACACACACACACACACACACACACACACACACACACACACACACACACACACACACACAGCAGGCCTAGACAGGAGGAGGACAGAGTTTAGGTACACAGAACATCAGAGGGTCAAATGTGCGAGAAAATGAGAGCAGACGGTGTTGACAAACAATGTTGCAACCTTGTGTGGGAACCGCAGGTGCAGAAACACAAAAGGAGAATCCCTGTGGGAGGCAGAAACTGGCAGAGAAATTTTCTGTGCAACGTTCATATTGTTGTTACTCAGCCAGCGTTTGTGGCTCTGATGGACCCCTTGCATTTTGTGGCTTTTAATGCCTCACAATCAAACACTTTTATGTTAAAATACTGAACAGATGTTTTATTGGGATAAGGTAAACATCTGTTCAGTATTTTAACATAAATATATATACATATGTATGTATGTGTGTATATATATATATATATATATATATATATATATATATATATATATATATATATATATATATATATATATATATATATATATATATATATATATATATCCATCCATTTTTCTACCGCTTGTCCCTCTATTTATCTATATTCATATATATACGGCGAAAATATGCATTTAAAGTCAAATCAAACATGATATTGTTCACGTGACGCTAGTATTGTAAGATATTTGATTGACAGTAAAATAAGCCAATCAGATGATCTTCCTGCTCTTCTCTAACCAATTGTGTGGCACGTTCACAGCTCTTGCCTGACTGATCTGGGATCCGTTTTTCTTCAGCTGTTTGTGCGCCTCTCTAGTTCCATTTCCGATGTGCTTTCTTTTTTTATTTCAACAAAACGCTGCTTTGTTTTTTTTATACTTGCGGTTGTGACTGAGAGTAAAACACAGACACTGTTCAATTTTTGGGTAAAAAAAAAAAAAAAAAAGTGATTTTTTTTTTACATTTAGAAAATCCCCAACTGTGATGCTAACAGTATGCTAATATAGCTAATATATGCTATTATGCTAATATAACTACGGTGTTTGGTCACTGGTTAGCCATCAACATTTTGGTGAATTGTAATTATAAATAATACAGTGGTTGTTTTATGTGACATAGTGTGAATACAAGCTGTATTAATTGTATATTCTGTTAGTTATTGCATCTGTTTATTTCAGTGGCGTTAGCTCCTGCGCTAAGCTAAAGTGTTTCAGCTAACTGAACTGTCATTACCTGCCTTAAATTATTAGAGGCATATATTGATTTCATTAATGTAATATTTAATCTTACAACAATTCAGTTCAGTTTCATTACAGCATGTCCGAAAATGAGTAGGAAGAAGCAGCTAGAGCTTATTTAATCCTACCCCTTTTCATACCGTAGCAATTGTATCCCATTTCCTTGTTCTGTGTAACAGAACAGTGAACAATAAATAATAATTAAATAATATACCATAGTAAGCATACAAATATTAAATACATAAATAATATTTGTCTCAATAAAAAAAAAAAAAAGGGTTCAAGATGGTCATCATAATTTTTGTTCTGTGTACTTTGTGAACACTTGTAGTTTGAACAGTCTCTTAAACTGAATCATATATGGTGCTTTGTTTGATTTCTTTGGTTAATCCATTCCATAATTTAATTCCACATACTGAAATACTAAAGGTTTTAAGTGTTAATCGAGCATACAAATACCATATGTTAGAACTGAAATCTAATATATTACAGAAGACAAATAATTAAAACAAATGGCAGACTTGACTATACAACCGTGGGAATATATTTTAATCAAATGTCCTTTAATGTGATGCATTTAAGTGGTTTTGAGGATCAGTTTTTGTATGTGACGCTCTGCCCATTTAATGTTTGTCACAGGAAGGAAACGTCTCCACCAAGATGTCTATCTCTGTCTGTTGTGACTGTCCACTGTCGCTCCTCAAGACTGATACTACGACTTCCAGTAAGCCACAACACCGAACATTTAACACAAGAATCATATTTATATATGTTTTTTTTTTGTTGAGTGAACAAGAGCCCACCGTATTGGAAGGAATGAACAGAATCCTCATGGCTTCAATGCTGGGTGAGTAGGTTTTATTGACACTTTTTATACAACATTATTTTGTATGTGTGATGACTGCTTGAGAAGCAAGAGCGATACAGTATATTTCTACACTGATGTCATTTAAATAAACAATATCAGGCCATATTTACTTCACTAAAGTGTAAGTAAATGAAATACAAAGCAAAAACATACACAACGATATGATTCAAAACAAAGTGTAGACTGATTTTGCATAAATATTCAGGCATTTGGCCTCATTGTCTAACTGTCAGAAAGTCGTCCCCCTCAGTAAATGATGTATTTGTGATTGTCAGGCGATTCTTTATGGTCCATTTCAGCTGTAAATCCAAAACCAGTGAAGTTGGCACGTTGTGTAAATCGTAAATAAAAACAGAATACAATGATTTGCAAATCTTATATTCAATTGAATAGACTGCAAAGACAAGATACATAACGTTCGAACTAGTAAACTTTTGCAAATATTAGCTAATTTGGAATTTGATGCTTGCAACATGTTTTAAAAAAGCTGGCACAAGTGGCAAAAAAGACTGATAAAGTTAAGGAATGCTCATCAAACACTTATTTGGTGTCATGATGTGGAGTTTTACGCAGCTTACTGCGAGGATTGTTTTCCCGGGATGCAAACGAACTTGACCGGACTTGCAGGTAAAAACATGATTTATTCTTGACTATAAACTACAAAACGGGTACAAATAAAAGGCGCACAAGGCGAGGGCACAACTAAGCCTATGTAACAAAAACTAACACATAGGCAGAAACTATGGACATGAAAAACTCGCTAACTGTGACATGAAAAAACGTACTTGGCAGAGCGTGAATCGACGGCATGAACAGAGCAAATAACAAGTCCGCACAGAGCATGATACAGAATAATGTCGCCAGGACGACTAACTGAAAAAACAGGCTTAAATAATAGTCTCTTGATTAGAACAGGTGCGTGAGTCCAAACAAATGAGGCAGGTGAAACTAATGAGTCGCCATGGTGACAAAACAAACAAGGAAGCGCAAAAACAGGAACTATTTGGAGTCCAAAACTAGCAGAAAATAACTAAACATAATCCAGACCACAGAACATCACATTTCGAACATCCCACAGGTGAACAGGCTAATTGGGAACAGGTGGGTGCCATGATTGGGTATAAAAGTAGATTCCATGAAATGCACCGTAATTCACAAAGAAGGATGGGTCGAGGGTAACCACTTTGTGAACAAATGTGTAAGAAAAATTGTCGAACAGTTTAAGAACAACATTTCTCAACAAGCTATTGCAAGGAATTTAGGGATTTCACCATTCACGGTCCGTAATATCATCAAAAGGTTCAGAGAATCTGGAGAAATCACTGCATGTAAGCGGCAAGGCCGAAAACCAACATTGAATGCCCTTGACCTTCGATCCCTCAGGCAGTACTGCAACAAAAACGACATCAGTGCGTAAAGGATATCACCACATGGGCTCAGGAACACTTCAGAAAACCACTGTCAGTAACTACAGTTCGTCGCTACATCTGTAAGTGCAAGTAAAAACTCTCCACTGTGAAAAACAAAAGCCATTTATCAACAACACCCAGAAACGCCGCCGGCTTTCGCTGGGCCCGACCTCATCTAAGATGGACTGATGCAAAGTGGAAAAGTGTTCTGTGGTCTGACAAGTCCACATTTCAAATTGTTTTTGGAAACTTTGGCTGTCGTGTCCTCAGGACCAAAGAGGAAAAGAACCATCCGGATTGCTCTCGGCACAAAGTTCAAAAGCCAGCATCTGTGATGGTATGGGGGTGTATTAGTGCCCAAGGCATGGGTAACTTACACATCTGTGAAGGCACACAACTCAAAGCTCAATACTCAATGCTTCTAGCAACAGGAAAATGTATTTAAGGGAGGCTTAGCAGCACTCTCAATCAATCAATCAATCAATCAATCAAAGTTGATTTATAAAGCTCTTAATCACAAGTGTCTCAAAGTGCTGCACAAGCCATGACGACATCCTCGGCTCAGATCCCACATCAGGGCAATAAAAAACTCAACCCACTGGGAACAACGAGAAACCTTGGAAGGGTTCGGTGCAATGGATGCCGAGCGGATACGGTTTATAATGTGAAAGTGCAGTCCATTGGGAGGCCAGCAGGGGATCATCTTGAATTGAAACACGTCAGCAGTGCAGATACTGTAAGTCACCAACTGATGCACAGAGGAGTGGTCCATCCTGGGTACCAACATGGAACATCTAGGGCCTCCTCCGTGGAGGCTGATCCGTGGTCACCTGATAACCTCTCCACGCAGGAGACGAGGGCAGAGAAGAAAAGAGAGACGGCAGATCAACTGGTCTAAAAAGGGGTCTGTTTAAAGGCTAGAGTATATAAATGAGTTTTAAAATGGGACTTAAATGCTTCTACTGAGGCAGCATCTCTAACTTACTGGTAGGGCATTCCAGAGTACTGGACACCGAATAGAAAATGCTCTAAAGCCCGCAGACTTTTTTTGGCACTGACAACATAAATAACATCAACCATAAACAGACATGATCTGTAGTGACCGATCATGACAAATACCTCCATATTGCGCTTCACGTACCCTCTTTATAAACCAGTAGCATTGCAGTTTTTTGCCATTCTTCCTCTCAACACTGTTTCTGCTTGTATGCGCTTCAAAAGTGCGTCTTGACACACTCAACATCATGCGCCTCGGCTCTGTACGTCACCGCCGCACGGCAGCATGCGGATGAAAAAAAACAAAACTGTATTTTTTGAAAGCAATATTGTATGGTTTTGAATTCAATAGTACCGCAGTACTTTTGTTAGTACCAGTACAACCCTAGACCATGCTTTTCTCTTGTTTGTGTGTGTAACAGGAAAACACGGCAAGTGTATGCACATTCTTTTCTTTCCCATAGGGACAACGATACTATAAATAAGATTCTTTAATGAGTGAGAGAATCACATCGTTACAGCATTGACTTTGCAGTATACAGTAGATGGTCATTACTGGCGTTCTACAGTATGTAACATTTTTAGGCCAGTTTCATAGTCAGCGAAGCATATCACACACTATACATATTGTAGACTGATTTTGTAAAGACACCAAGCTGAGACCATGTGTGTAAAATACGTTTCTTGTTTCAGGTGTGGCAGCATGTGTGCTTCAAGTCGCAGCATCAAAAGGTAAATAAACAAGATGGCATATGAATTTAAATTCAATTAGAAATTATGTTGTATTTTTAAATGGCAAAATAAACTGGGACTATTATGCTTAGCAATAAATCACAGCATGTCATAATCATTCTCAGATACTCACCCAAATTTTTCCATCCATTTTCCATCACGTGCATACTTGCCAACCCTCCCGATTTTTTAGGGAGACTCCTGAATTTCAGCGCCCCTCCCGAATTTCTCCCAATTTTCACTCGGACAACAATATTAAGGGCGTGCCGTGATGGCACTGCCTTTAGCGTCCTCCACAACCTGTCGTCGCGTCCGCTTTTTCACCATACAAACAGCGTGCCGACCCAGACACATGTTGTATGCGTCTTCTGCAGACACACGTAAGTGACTGCAAGACATACTTGGTCAACAGCCATACAGGTCACACTGAGGGTGGGCGTATAAACAACTTTAACACTGTTACAAATATGCGCCACACTGTGAACCCACACCAAACAAGAATGACAAACACATTTCGGGAGAACATCCGCGCCGTAACACAACATGAACACAACAGAACAAATACCCAGAATCCCTTGCAGCCCTAACTCTTCCAAGCTACAATATACACCCCCGCTACCACCAAACCCCCCGCCCCACCACACCTCAACCCCGCCACCATTCAAATAACTATAACATATAGAACATGCTATACGTTTACCAAAAAATCTGTCACTCCTGATCACTAAATCCGATGAAATCTTCTTCCTCGTTGTCGCTCCTGGTATGCGCCGCTTTCTTTCTTTCTGCTGCTCGATCGCCTATGTCCGGCTTGTAATCTGCAGTATATGATTTCCTTTTCGGTGCCATTTTTGTTCAGCTCTTCTCAGTTTTTATAAGTTACCGCCAATGTTGAAATAATCAATTTTAATAGCTACGGATGTAGCATCAGTTAGCATCCCATGACCCACAATGCACTTCTGCCATGACCCGTCCCCGCCGAATTCTTATTGGTTGACGTGTGTGACGATCGCTGACATTTGCTTCGTCTCTTACGTGAATGAGATAAATAATATTATTTGATATTTTACGGTAATGTGTTAATAATTTCACACATAAGTCGCTCCGGAGTATATGTCGCACCCCAAACTATGAAAAAAACTGCGACTTATAATCCGAAAAATACGGTATATTTGTGTATATATATATATATACATCGTTACTTTGCATGCAGTCAGCTTTCGACCCATGTCCAAAGTTTTTAAACCTCCATGGTGGCAAATAAACTGTTTCAGCAGGACAAGGAATAGCTAAACATTATCGCAGGGGGCTACAATATATATCGTAATATAGATGTAAGGCCATATCGCCCATCTGTAGTCTCGATCAGGGATTCTCAAACTGTGTTACGTGTCCCACTAGTGGTCCGCAGTTTTTTCCCTATTTTCAAACACAGTGTTACTGTTCAAACTGTGTGTAATGTTAAATATACTATAAATATTAAATATACTATTTAATACAACCTCTGCCTTGTTTTTAATTAATACTTGTCATCCCACTGGGTTGAGTTTTTCCTTGCTTTGATGTGGGATCTGAACCGAGGATGTCGTTGTGGCTTGTGCAGCCCTTTGAGACACTTGTGATTTAGGGCTATGTAAATAAACATTGATTGATACTTAGGCCTACTGCGCTACTGTATTTTAATGTCGGTCATTATGGTGGTACTGCTAAAACCACTGATCTAGACCACAAGGAAGGGTGTTCAATGTAGATTAAAATCATTATAGGCCACTTTTGAATAGGAAACTAAAGTCAACTAAAGGAGAAATCGTCCAACTTTTGAAATTTCCAAAGTACACAAAGACATTATGAATGATTGTCTTTCTACTCAGAAGACTTGAAGGTCAGCGTGTCCGTGTGGCCACCGGGGTCAAAGGTCTTTTTCGAGGAGTGCGTGCTGTTGCGGTGCACGGTGGAGTCCAACGCCACTTTCGTGTGGAGCTACCGCTGGTTCCGGCACAAACCCGACACCATCCAGAAGACTCCGGGGAACCCCCGCCACCTGATATCTGGCGGAAGCTACTTCATCACGGCGGTGACGAGGGAGGATGCAGGGACTTACTGGTGCCGGGCCGAGCGCTCCGACAGCAACGGCAGCGTGGCGTTCATGAGCGGGCCCACCACGCTGAGTGTATCTGGTAAGTGGGTGAAGAGTGGCATCAGATTTAAAACCCAATATTTGCACTTTTTGTTTTTTATGAGGCATTCTTCAGCTGGCCTTCTGGAACGGATTACTTACAAAAACAGAGGTTTCCTTGTATTCTGAATGAATTTGTGTCTTCTTGTCTAAAAAAGCGGACATGTTTGGTCCAGGACGCAATTCAAAATCCTCCATTCTAAAAAGAAAATAAAAGAAATCCCATTGTGGAAGCTCCCTCTCCACTCTTCTCCTCTGGGAGGCGCTATATAGCTATAAATTGCCCATATGATCAAATAATATCTAAACATTACAAATGCCATTGGAAATTAACAAAAACATACAAAAAAATGCAACTGGAAAATGCTGCAAAATGAAAAATGCTGGAGAATCGGAAACAAATGCATAAGAAAAATGCTGCTAATGCCAAAAACACACAAACCCCAAAACAACTGCATGAGAAAAACGCTGCAAGTTCTAGATAGAAGTTTGCCCAACTTCCAGGATACCAGTTAAGGGTATGGATATGTGGTATCTATTTTCTGCTGTTGGCAATGTTAATTGGTTACTCTATAAAATTGCAAATTATCCCAAAAAATGTTACCTTTCATTCCGTCTCTTCAAAAGTCGGCCCACTTTTTTCTGGGCATCCCGTACACGTCTTAAAGACGGTCATCCCTCAGGTGTGACGCCTCTGGTATAGCCTGGCACGCTGTTATTTTTCCGTCAACTGACAATGTTTCTCCCATTCAGTTGTTTCAGGAGTTTTTTGGTATGTTTGACCTTTGCAACATTTTCTTTTGCATTTGATGTATTTTGAGTGTTAAGTTGTTCTTGCGTGTTTGTCGGCGACCGTATATATTAAAGCTAAGTAGCACTTTGCACAGCAATCATACATTTCCTAATTTTGTATGTATGGATGTGTATGTATTATGTGTTGTATCTGCACTTTACCACTTTACAAAGAGTTTAATAATGCCTTTAATTGGCATTGTCAGAGAGGTATGAATTCAATAAACATTTACTGTACTTGTATTAACTGCCCCACGTCATATTGACATATTTTAACATTAAGACATTCTTATCAGAATCAGATTTAATGGCCAAGTATGCTGACACACAAGCAATTTGACTTGGTAGACTGTTGCTATAATTCTGCACAGTCCCTTATCTTATCTTATCTTATCTTATCTTATCTTATCTTATCTTATCTTATCTTATCTCCTTATATGCATTGATATATCTTGTAATATTATAAATTCATTGTTATAAAGTTACACATTTTCATAGCCGTCTTTCAGTCAAAATTAGTGAATATTCTCGTAAAATTCCTTTTGGTGTGAATTACAGGTTTTCTTTTGCAAAAATAATAATTTTGAGTTCTTACTATTATGACATGTTGTGCTTGCTTGAATATTTGTTTGTCTTAATTAATACTTAATTACCTCAAGCAGGAGTGTCTAAAGTGTGGCTTGTGGGCATTTGCGGCCGGCAGCTTGTTTTTTATTGGCCAGTGAAGCCTTGAAAATCAATTCAAACAAATGCAGCAAAAATGGGTAACAAAAATGTAAACAATTGGAGTTTAATTAAATTAGTAAAATACTGTTAAGAAAAAAACCCTCAGAAGTGGAATGAAATAGCAAACAGGTGTAATATAATGAGACAATGTTGCAATATTGAAACTAATGATTTTTTACGTTAAAACTGTCATTTCTTTAAAAAAAAAAAAATTAATTAAAATCGATGTTGGTATGAATTATTGACCTATATAAGGCTCCAATTACTTTGAATCAAATATTCCACTCTGAAATTTTTTTGGGGGGGAAATATTGCATATTTTGTGTGTTTGCCATATGAATAAAACAAGGTTTTCTGTGACAAAAAGGGCAGAAAACATAACAAAATAATAAAAACTTAAAATCGACAGATAGAGCTGAAGATGATCTTGAGATTTAAGCGTTGAAAGTAAAAATATTGATAAATGACTTATTTTTAAAACTTTTTTGAGTGGGGCCATTTTGGAAGTCAGATTTTTTTTTTTAACTGTCATTGTTCAAAACATAATAATGAATCAAACGCAATTATGTTATAAATAATTTACGTATTTAGGGCTCCAATTACTCCACATCAATTATTTTATTTAGAAAAAATTTTTGTTGGAAAATGTTGCATATTTTGTGTTTTTGCCATTAAAACAGGATTTTATTTGACAAAAAAGCGCATAAAACATAAGATACATTTAATACTTTATGTCAACGGATAGATCTGAAGTTGCTTAAGCATTGAAAGTGAACAATATTAATATATGACTTATTTTTAATACTTTAAAGCTGGGGTACCTGAGTTATATTCTTAAACTAAAAAAAAAAAGTAATATTAGCATCATACAGTATATCGTAAGAGAAATTATTTCTGAAAATTGTTTTCGTCTGCGTGCTGTCTGTGCTTTATAATTAAGAATTTTAGTAAATAAAATATAGGAAGACAAACTCATTTGTCTTTCTGGCAGTCAATCCATCCAGATCCAACCAAAGGATATAGAGAAAGGGGTGAGCAGAGCCCACGAAGGAGCCTCCTAATTGGCTGACGCGATATATAGTAAAGCGCGTGCACGCTGCGAACTTGTTTGCCGTAAAACATGGGCTGCCGAACACCCACCTGGAAAGATCGCAGTGCCTGTGGTTGCCGTTACAGAATATAGTGCTAAAAAAAAACAAAAGAGCAAAGAAAGATGCTGTACATCTAAAAAAACAAACAAAGTAGAGCCAAAATTCAAATAAATATTGGTCCAGCATATTCAAGAAGCAGGGCATTGCGAGCCAGTCTTGGACTAACTTTGTACGTGTAAGTGGCTGTTTTCCTTCTAGACAGGACATCTTAAGTTCCATTTTCCTACATTTTGTGTGTATCCTTTTACGTGGCGACGCGTGTTACCGCTGTTTCGTGTATTGTAAGCAGAAACATAGTTTGTGGTTTTTGCATTTAGATTGTCGCTAAATCTTTGTATAACAGTGGCGGGCCGTGCGTCTCCCACGTAGGCCTTCAGTGATGTCCGAATTCAATAATTACCTCTCAAAATACTATAGTTTATGTCACCACATGACCATTGCTGGAGAAATACTATACAGGAACACATTTGCACACTACTGGGCATTGAATCACCACCAACAGTGTACATAACGGGTTATTTTCTGGCGCATTTGAAAATCAATAAATCCGCATCAGCAATTAAAGCATTTCTTATGTGGTACTGTCAAAATTTAAATTGCAAAAAACATTAAACGTGAAAAAATTAAGAAATAAAATATCTGAACCCACAATTTGTAGCACCCATTCGAGCTTCCGGGGTTGGCCGACATCGTCTCACCAGATGTAGTTTCTCTTTAAATATCCTTCTTGAAAATGGCCTTGCAAATATATGTGTTGTCTTGTCTAATCATAAAAGATGCAGACGAGGCGTGTTGACTGAGTTCTTAAAGTTTACTCCACAAGGTGCTCATCAAAAACATCCCACCGCCGAAACTGGCTAAACGCTGCTACTGTCCATGCGCGTCACATCTGTGGCATGCTGGGTAATGGAGTTCTCATGTTACCTAGCTCATAACATCACAATATATATCTGCCTTAGGCCATGTAGAAGGCCTTACTGACAACAAGTCGTGATCTGATTGGCTATCGCAACTGTCTGTCAACTGTATGTCCCCGTTCACTTACAGTGCACATATGCCAGCATTGTTGATTCTGAAGGCTTCGGGCAGATTTTGTACAGCATGGCAACATAAGCTAGCTGAATTCTGATTGGATAAAAACTGTATAACCTAAAAACAACAGCGCTGGAAGGACCATAATATGACATGAAGAGAATATGAATACTTTTAGATATTTAGAGAAAGTAAATACAAAATTACTTTTATCTTTAATTATGATCATGATTTCTGGTTATGTTAGGCCAGCAGAGAAGGCCTTGCTGTTCCCTGACGGCCCACCACTGATGTATAATATATGGCGACATTACAGCTTAGCAACATGAATGAGTATTTCACAATTAGTGTAAAAAACAAAAACAAAAATTCAGCAACAAAATACGAACTAGGGGATCCTTCGATGCAACTTCAGATTGTCAACAACCTTTGCGCGTGCACGTATAGCTCTCGTGCGCGATTTCGTGCACTTCCAAAGAGGAGGAGACTGGGAGGGACTATCAGCGAGGTGCGCACAGTGGGGGGCGGGATTGTAATGGTTATGAACATTTTCTATTACAGTATGTCTCTCTATATATATTTTTTTATTCAATACATTTTGGCCAAAGGGGGCGCATTTCAATTTCTTACCAACACTTGTTATTTCATATGTTGACCAGAGGGAGAGCACTTTTAAAACAGACAGTCAGTTTGAAAAATCCCTCCTTCTTGGGACCACTCTAATTTTGATAGATTTCATAAATGAGACATTCTCTATTAGATGCAATGGTTTTAAGTATTGGGACCATGATTTTGGTCCTAACTTGTTCACCGGTCCTTATATGAAAGGTACTTTTCCTTGTTGATGACTCAAGAATGGTAGAAATACAAGAACACACACACACACACACACACACTTGGAATTGCACAACTCTACCAATCTTCACGGGCCGTTGCTTAAAATTTATGTGACAATCTGGTCTCGTTTTGTGAACCCAACATCGTGTATCGTCACGCCCCTAATCCTGACCTAAGAACCTAGTTCTACAGCATTTGACTGTGATTGATGGTTCTGTTTTTTTCAATTATCTTGTGCCTCAGATCTACCTCTTCCCTCACTGACTCTGACTCCCAGCACACGGCACATGTTCATTGGAGACACCTTCACTGTCCAATGCCCTGAGCCCCTGACAAACTCCTCGGCGTGGGTGCTGAAGCAAACCTCTCCCAGCTATGCAACAAGGACCTATGACTCCAACACTGCTGCATGTTCACCACTTGGGGGCTCTGTTAGTCCAGTGAGATCTGGCATCTGTGTCATCTATGCTGCACGGAAGCATGCTGGGCTGTACTGGTGCGAGGGTGCCGAAGGCCGCAGCAACGCCATCCACGTCACCGTTAGCTGTGAGTCTTTGAAAGAAATGAACACAGCATAACACGTAGCATCGTACTGACATCTTTCATCATGTCTTTGTCCCACAGCTGGTCCGGTCATCATGAAGACTCCCGCCTTTGCCGTACCACAGGGAAGTAGTGTGGTCTTATCCTGTCACTACTGGAGAGGCAACCACACTAAAAGCACCTTTTTTAGGAATGGCATTGAAATAAGCACTCGCAGTTCATCCAGCCCTGGTAGGGATATAAAACTAACCTTAAAGAATGTAACAGAGGCGCACCAAGGCTCCTACAAGTGTGCTTCTCAGGACAGGAAGCTGGAGAGCCCAGAGAGCTGGTTATCAGTAGGAGGTAAGACATACTTGTTGTCTTTTTCTTCTTGTCAGACGTCAGTCATTGAAAGTTAACTTTGTTATATGTTTTAGGCCACTCGTTATCTGCGGACTTATCAGCTGACGTCAGTCCTGGTAAACTAATAACGTTGATCATTGTTATCTTGGCTCATGTAGTTTGCACCACAATGCTTCACCCTCGCGCATATGTGAACAAACATGAGTGCTTCTACTCAACAGGATATTGGATTGGTTCATGCATTCTTATCATCGTCATCCTGGCAGCTATCTGGCTTATTCATTACTTCCGGTAGGTAGCCTTTGAAAGACACAATCACTTCTAATCAGAACAATATAACGGGTATAAAACCCGGATGCCCAAAGTACGGCCTGGAGGGCTATTTTTATTGGCCTTCGGAATAATTTGAAAAGTAACATTTTTGTACAGATTAATTCAAAGACAGTTTTACATGCAAAAACAATGTCAAACACATATAAATAAGAAATAAAATGGATTAATGAACATATACCATTACTTCTGTCACGACTGGTTACACCAGGCCGTGCGTTTATGTCAGGTTTTGTTAGTGTTCTCCGGTGTTTTGTCGTAATTCCTGTCCTGTGCTTTTATTTTGGCGGCTCTTCCGGTTTTGTTGGTGTTTTCCTGTAACCTGACTCTCGCCAGACCCTTGTAGTTCGCTGAGCTCCACACAAGGATCTGGGCTCGAAGGCATTACAAACTCCTTCCAAATAGCAAAAAATAATGAACCAATCAGGATCGCCGGGGGGGATTTCATAGATGTGACGTAGCGCCGAAGCGACAATGGCGGCACGCAGCCCTCGCTGCGTCGTGTGCTGACATTGATTCTGCTATTGCAACTGTTTTGTCGAATCTATCGAATATTAATTCTTTAAAAGATGAACAGAGAACGGTTTTGAAGGCATTTATTGGTGGCAAGGATGTTTTGGCTCTTCTTCCGACCGGGTTTGGATTTCCCAGCGTCGCTCTCATCAGCGTCACGGGTTGATTTCGATGTGAGTGGTTGAAGTAGCACGTCATTCAAGATAATGGACAAGTGGTTTATCCAATCACATACAATTATTTTTTTTACAAGGCCTCGCCTTCTGAAATACATCTCCTATTGAGAACGCCCAGATCCTTGTGTGGAGTTCAGCGAACTACAAAGATGTGGCGAGGGTCAGGTTAGTTTTCCCGTGGCTGCTTTACTTCTGTCCCAGAGCATTTCCTCTCACCTGTTTTCTGTTTGCAATTAAGACTATTTAAGTTGATCCTTTTTCTACCTTCGTTGTCGGGACAGTAATGATGTTATCGTTTCATTGGACTACAGAGGAGCTTTTTGATGCTAAAACTAATACGCACTACTTCGTGGACGCCGTCAGCTCCACATTTCCCGTCGTGGGTGCTTTGCTGGGTTTCAGCAATTTTCTTTTTTATTGTATTTTCTTCATAGTCTGTCCGGGCAGAGCATTTCTTGCTGCTCCCGCGTTTTCTACGTTTATCAATAAATCCCCCTTTTTACCTCACGCTCCTACCTCGTTCACCCGCATCCTAACAATCACAACAACCGCATCGCATCGTGACAAACAAGAGGAACAACGACACCACCTGTGTACTTTACTATGAGTTCTTTGTTGAATTTGATAGTGTTTCTCACCTTTTTTTAATCCAAGTGCTGCGATAGATTTTTTTAACCTGCTGCTTAAAGGATAACTGTACATCTAGTACAACTCCTAAATACTTAAATTCATCAACTACCCTAAGTTTCGTTCCAAGTACAGATACATCTGGATCGGTATCTATACTTGTTTTTCTTTTTACAGAAGAACATACACTGGCTTGCACACATTAAGGTGAACATGACAGCGTTGCTGCCACCTTGATACCTCCGACATAGCAGCTGATAGGCGCAGTGCCGCTTTGCAAAGTACGTTAGATGGACAAATTTGTGTCAGGTCATTGACATACATACTAAATAATAGCGGGCCCAAGATCGAACCTCGAGCCTGAAGCACACCAAGGTTATTGTAAGATGAAGAGGCTTTTACATTTTGTACACAAATACATAGCTTTATTGACACCAAATATGATTCCAGCCAGTTCAATGAATTCCTCGACAGAAAAAAATTGGACAGTTTGTTAATAAAGTTGTGTGATTATTAGTGTCGAATGCCTTAACAACACTACCAGCATCAATGTCAAACTTGACATTTTCCAAAAAAGTAACATAAAGCTGTCTCCTACACATCGAGAGGAGCCAGATGAGGTGGTTCGGGCATCTGGTCAGGATGCCACCCGTACGCCTCCCTGGGGGGGTATTTAGGGCATGTTCGACCGGTAAGAGGCCACAAGGAAGACCCAGTACATGTTGGGAAGACTATGTCTCCCGGCTGGCCTCCGAACGCCTTGAGATGCCCCGGGAGGAGCTAGACGAAGTGGCTGGGGACAGGGAAGTCTGGGCTTCTCTGCTTAGGCTGCTGCCCCTGCGACCCGACCTCGAATAAGTGGAAGAAGATGGATGGACAGCAGCATTCAACACGGCGACTTACACAGGGCTATCCGGACATGCCCTTCCCCTTGCGCTCTTACAATATACATCACAATGTATGAATATGCAATGAGGTGTCTGCTTCCAGGAATCTTCTTCTGCCTTCTCCTTCCTGGACTCCGACTTCATACTGTATCTGGTGTTGTCCTTTAGACCTCGGCAAAGAAACCACGTCAACGGTGGCAAGAATGTGGGCAATTGAGAGGCACTTACCTGTTGTAAAGTTCCTATCGTTGTCTCGACGTGCCGCCGCATTGACAGATGGCTGGGTGTCCCCAGTCCCGACAGAAGTGTCTCGGGTCGGCGAAAACAGCTTTGTTTGATGTAGTTTCTGCAAAAGTTGGACATGTTGATCCCAGAGTCACAACTGCCCGGCCATTTGTATTCAAGTTGGTTGGGCACCGATTCAAGGAAGTCGAAGCCATAGCCCCATCATCAAAACCAGACTGACATGGATGAAGTCAGCGCCCTGCCAGACCCAGGCAAAGATGGCGTAAGCATGGTTTAGCTGTGTCGTTAGCTGTATGTAGGCCACATTGTTCACTTCCTCGGGTCCAGGATTAGTCTTCATGTCGCCCGGCCAGAAGCAAGAGCAGTAGTGTATAAGCAAGTCAATTGCAGTTTTGCACGGCCACTACCCAGGAAACTTGTGATTGGCAGGGAAAAATGGATCCCTGTTTTCCATGTGAATACGAAGTCAGTATAAAAAATACACTTTTATATTCTGTGATGGCTTTACAAGTATTTTGGAAGGCACACCGAGGATTTGCCAGCCAAGGCGACCTTCTGGCAGCCATTTTCATCCTTCAATGTTTTTGTATGCAGCCTTCACTAGAAACATTAGACACCTGATATACAGTACATAAAAATCCTGTCCGTCATTTGAGGAATCACTGACTCTTTTGTTGATTGTTGCAAAGGTACAAGATGCTCTACACCCAGAGCTGTTGGACACCTTCTAACGAGGAATCTCCTGAGGTGGCGATTCCGGCCACCAAGCAGGATGTGACAGAGGTACAGTGGGATCTGTCCTGGATGGAGATGTCCAATCTTCTCAATCACACCTGAAGGTTCTATTTCACCTCTATCATGTATGAGCAGTTCAGCATTTACTGTACACTATGCACATAGTAATCTTCAGTTTCATTAGCCCTGATGTGGATAACACACAGCAACAAGCTAAATGACAATTTAAATTATTTCATACATCTGTCTGAATTCATCATGTGGCAGTTTTGCATAAAATACACTTACTTCATATTTGTGATATATGTCGTCTGTCCATGGCAGTAAGGGGAGACAATAAGGTTTTTAATTGTATATTATACAACATTTAATCAAAGATAATAAGCAGGGTGAGTATGTAGAATATATGAACTGTATTTACAGTTTAGTATACGGTTACCCACAAAGTAGGATTGTTAATAATAAATCAAATATTTTCATATTTAGAGCATTTTGTTACATAATTAGAGCCCTCTAAACGTGCAATAACACCCATATACTCACCTTTACTCTCATTTCACCCTATATAGAGGCTTTGAGTTTCTTCGACTGTAGATTACAGTAGCCCGGAGGATCTTCCAAGCGTCACTGCTATAGTCGTTATCCGACCACTAAACACAGCTGCGACGTGGAAATACTTTGTCACATCCTAGGTGATTTCTCTCTGTCATAACTGGGCTTTAAGTGCTGAAACCACGGGCTTGTGTTGTTCTTCAAAAACCTGGTCAACTTGACAGTCACAGGCGCCTCTATTAGAATGTATGTTAGCATTTACCCTACTCAGTGGCCTAGTGGTTAGAGTGTCCGCCCTGAGATCGGTAGGTCGTGAGTTCAAACCCCGACCGAGTCATACCAAAGACTATAAAAATGGGACCCGTTACCTCCATGCTTGGCACTCAGCATCAAGGGTTGGAATTGGGGGTTAGATGACCAAAAACGATTCCCGGGCGCGGCCACCACTGCTGCTCAATGCTCTCCTCATGTCATGACTTGGACTATGGGTTGTTTGTTTTCCCGAGATGCAATAAAAGTTGGAGCGGACATGGCGTGATGGTAAGGACATATTTATTTTTACTATAACAAAAAGAACAAACTAAAGGCGCGCACAAGGCGGAGGTAGAAACTCGACTATGAAACAAAAACTTACACTTAACGTAGACTAAGGACATGAAACAAAAGAGCTGCTAAACGTGACATGGATAAACAAAAAACTTACGTGGCAAGAAAAGAGCAGCATGAACTATGACCTGGACAGAGTAAGCAGCGTGTCAAGAGTGCAGAGCATGAATGTGATGTCGCCAGGCTGACCAACAAAAAATGAAAAGCTTAAATAACACAGACATGATTAACAACAGGTGCGTGACTCAAAACGTGAAACAGGTGCGTGACATGACAGGTGAAAACTAATGGGTTGCTATGGAAACAAAACAAGGGAGTGAACAACCAGGAACTAAGAAAGTGTCCAAAAAACAAACAGCACATGGCCAAACAAAAACATGATCAACACAGACATGACACCTCACCTCCCAGGGGTCATCAAGGGTGATGGGTCAAATGCAGAGAATAATTTCACCACACCTAGTGTGTGTGTGATAATCATTGGTACTTTAATTTTTTTAACTTTTATTTTGTGTTAGCGAGTTAGTGTTTAGTTGCTTTGTCAATCCACAGAGATCACGTCAAAGCGATGTTATTGATGTTGAAGGTTATGCGCATCTTGAATCAACAAAGTTCATCTCTACTTTGCTGAGAGCAGTGTTGTTAGCAATAATGGCGCTCCGCAACATAACACAGGAACAGAAAACAAGACAAATACTGCACCGTGATACATATAAGACATGAATAAGACACATACTTAATTGAATTTAAAAATATGTAGAAAATCCTTTTTAAAAAATCCACAATGTGGTGAAGCCACGATCTTTGAAGCACTATGTAGCAAGGGACGACTGTAGTGTACCCGCCGGGTCTTAAAGGCGTCATATTATGATGTTTTCTCTAAATTTAAAACACTTCCTTGTGGTCTACATAGCATGTAATAGTGGTGCTTTGGTCAACATTTCGCATAGATTTTGTTTCACAGACCATCTTTAAGCCGCTTTCTTATCGTCTCTTCCGAAAAGAGAGGTGAGGTATTTGCTCCACTAATATCACTAGCAACATTTCCATTTATTTATGAAAGAGATGCCCTCTCAGTGAGATTATTGTCTTTATGCTACATTGCGTAATTTGTCTATAAATAAAAGCATCACACACACTCATAGCTCATTAATGCGGAACAAATGACACACCACTAATAATTGAAGCCACCTACCTCTCTTCTCCTACTGAAAGGTGTAATATCCTCATTGACTGACGACGTGTGATCGACCTCGGACCAACTGCATTCAGTGACCAAACAAACACGCTCACACAAATAATGCGCTTATTACAACCATAGACAACAGAACACTTCTATTTGAACTTTTATACACTTACTTTAGGTACCTGCTGCATAGACAAGATGCCTGCTCGGTGCGTCTTGGCTACTGTAGTGAAACTGTCATGTCAATTAATTTGGCTTTTTCTTTTACAGGGCGCGCCAACCCAGGGACACGAAAACCACTTACTTAATAAAAAATACTGGACAAAATGCATCTTTTTCACAGCGCAATACGGAACACACACTTTTGTTTCTAAATACGGGATGATTCCGTGTTTCAAGGGACGTTTGGCAAGCCTATTCAATTAGCATTAATGCCAGCGGCGCTATCCTCACGTTCATGTTTCACTTTAAGATGTCATTTTACTCTTAATGTTGAGTTGAGTTGAGTTTGAGTTTATTTCAAACGTGCATGCATACAACATGACACATCAAATTTTCCAGTTTATTTGTGTGCCGATGATAAAAAGTTTGTCTTTGCAATACTAACTAATTACCTCAGTTTTATTTTAAGATCCATCAAGGTTTGTTTTGAAGCAAAACTGGGTGCATAACACATCGCTCTAACTGGTGTGTGACGTGATCATTGCCTGTGCATAATGTGCGCCAGTCAAAACATACACTGTGATTAATCATCATTAATTTATGGTAACGCGATAATTTTTTTAATTAATCACATGCGTTAATGCGTTAACATTGACAGCCTTTATATATGTACACGCCCAAAGCTACTTCTTGTGTCTAGGGATCTCTCTGTGCTCTGGACATTTCCTGTCCGCTCCTGCCTAGTAACTCTCCCAGCACATCGTCAACTCTTCTCTACCACAACACTGACTGTAGTAGATAACGTACCTTGGAATGTCCATCCGCCAGTTCTTGCCGCTTACAGCCTTCCCTCTTCGTTAGCTTGCCTCGTACATTGTGGATCTAATGAGATGGGAAGATACCAAACAGAAAAACTGAAAAGGGTTCCAAAGTTCTCTACAGTCTGATGGAAAAGTAAACATATTACATAAATGTAACTGTATTACAAAATATAGGTGATGCGTTCATTGGAGTGGTGGCCGTTGTTAGTAGGCGTGGCTGCTTAAAGTACTGTAGATGAACAATTACAATACAGCAATATGAAAAATACCCTTTGTCCGTCGAAGCCAAACCTGCCAGCTACTATGCAGGATGAATGTGGAAGGAAATACTACATCCTGCATTGAAGTGGTCTTTACAGAAGATTCTCAATCTGACTTAACTATATGATTTGTCTGAGAAGCTGGACAGGACAAAAAGAAAAGAGAAAATAAATTATAAACCGGTCAGACAGGTTTGCATCAAACTGACAACATGACCACACCTCAAGAGCAGACGTGTTTTTTCACTTGACAGTGATTTTATCAAAGCAAGACACCAAAAGGAATGGCAGACGAGGGTGAGTATAAAGCTATTCTTTATGTTGTTGAATAGTTGCATGAGGACATTGAATTGATCACTAGTGGAATTGATGTTAATCATCTCATCTGAGCAAGCTTTATTAGTTCATGCTCAAATACTTACAGAGCACCACTCTGTTCTGACGGCTATAGTCTTTTTAGAAACTTCCTCTAAGAAAATCTGAAAAGTCCACTTGCGATCGATTGACTGCCCTGAAAATGCTGTTTATGAATAGTTAAATTGGTGTTACTTATTTATAGATTCAGTCAAAAGATGTATCTTCTTGTTTTGTGTGGTTGTGGTGGGTGTGTATTCTTACCAGAAGTTGTCAGACAGGAAAATCCAAGAACTCGTTCAGGAACATTAGGTTCCTGTAAAAGTGTGTGGTTTAGTTTTCCACGCACCGCATTTCACAGTTCAGGGTAGTTGATACAAATCAGGCTGATGACGTATGGTTGAGTAGTACAGTATATTTCTACATTGATAGCACGTAAATAAACAGACAATATTAGGTCAGATTTATTTGACTAAAGTGCTAGTAAATAAAATATAAAACAGTATAACAAAAGTGTGCTGAACTGTACATAAAAAGTTAAGCTGTGTCCAACAGTCAGAAAGTTGTCCCTTCGGTAAATGATGACCTAATGAGGGTCAGGCAAGTGATTGTGGTCCATTTCAGGTGTATTAAACAGTTAATAAATAATAATAACACAAACACAACACTTTTCACCTGTTAGTGTGAACATTCAACTCACTTAGGTTTAGGCAGATAACTACACAAATGGTGTGTTACTGACTATTGATACAGCACGTAAGTTGTGAATATTTTATGTGATTTACCTTCATTCGCAGTCCTGTGAGCAGCTGGAGTTGGTGCTTCAAAGTCGGGCTGAATACTTTATAATCTTCTGTAAATACGTTTGAATGAGTTCGTCCATTTCTTGCAGTTTCGCATATCACAATGAAGTTTGTAAAAATTAATTAATAACATTAAACGGCATACTAGTTTAAATACTACGGCTGAGTAAAAATAGTTCCACATCGCAAGATATTTCTACTAATCAGCGTTCTTCAGCACATTGATACCCCACAAAGGTTCTTGCAAACTCGAAAGATCCTTTCGTTCTTCTTTCTCTCCATTGTCAAGTGGCGAAATACACAAGAAATAGGAAATATGCAAGTTTTTTCCACATAGTCTAATGGAGGCTGAGATTTTGAATGCAACGTTTTGGGAACACCCAACTGTGTTCAACCAATCAGCGTTCGCCAGCACAGCCCCTCATTTTTTAGGAACTTCCAAAAGTCCCACCAAGCTACTTGGAAGTATAATAGTTCCTTAGGAACTTTCTTTACCCGGGTAGTTTTTGGTAGAACGCAGAGGGGTATTTGATTTACCAAGGTAACTGGGGAAGTTCCTTTAAAAGTTCCTCTGTTGAAAAATGACCTAATTTCTTGTGGATGAAATCAGATGGAAAAGACATTTGAAACAACGGTGTGTCAATCCAAAAACAGTAGAAGCTCAGCTAATGAAGATTGCGTGTAGATTCAGTAACTGAGACTAAAAATATTTTTTGTAGAAAATTGTGTGCAGTGCTTCTTCGGTTTGCCATGGTGATTTGTCCCGAAATCACAGAAGAACACCAAACTGTTCAAAAACTGAACCTTTTTTCCTGGAAGAAATAAAGTAATAAGAGAGCTGTCTGATTCCTGGTGATCAGTCCCACCGGGATCGATGGCGGGATTCAGCTACTCAGGCACAGGATGTCACGGCGAGCTCTGTGTCCTAACGAGCCTCTATAGTGTCCCCCATCTTGAAACATTCTCCCAACACTTTTAGTAAAATATTTTTGTGTGCAGACAAACAGATTGTATATAATAAGAGTTGTGGAACGCCATAACACTGCCAAATGTTTTTGTAGACATGACGTCACATCAGGAAGCTGCAACCACTACGAGGAAGTTGAAAAGGGATTATTTTTCCAATATGTAAAGAAGACATGATGAAGCATTTTCTGGATTCGATTAATTTTAGCCAAAAAAACAAACTATACAAATTCGAGGCATGGGAAAATCGAGCTACACCTGTAGTAGTTGGGATGTCAAGACTCAGATAGTAGAGCAGCCAAGCCAGCAACTTGAGGGTTCCGGTTTCAGTCGTTGTGTCCTTGGGCAAGACACTTCAAACACCTAGCTCCCAGTGCCGTGGTGTGCCTTGTTTTTCAGAAATCTAGAATGTTTCTACTAGGAGTTGCGGTTTTGATTTTTTTCCATTCATTTGGAGTTGACTCAAATGATTGTGACTGCTTAAAGGGGTCATACTATGATTTTTTTTTACTACATTTAAATCACTTGCTTGTGGTCTACATAACATGTAATGGTGGTTCTTTGGTCAACGTGTTAAATAGATTATGTTTTACAGACAGTTTTCAAGCCACTTTATGATTGTCTAATCAGAATGGGCATTTTGTGGGCAGTCTTATTTTTAAAAATCAAATCTGTTATTATTATAATTTATTTGTCATGTTCTACTCTCTTGTTTCTTTGAACAGAATAATGTTGCCAGTATGATTTGCTATAGCCGAGGTCACAGGAGGAACAGCGCCTCTGCTGAAAATGAAATTTCAGTTCTTATGTGTCTTGTACATGTTAAAGAATGGACAATAATAAAGCATCTTGAATCTTGAATCTTGAATCTGCTGATGGTAGTTAAACGGTGCACTAAAATGTGTCTCTGATTAGAACAATTGACCAAATTCTCGAAGATAATCCCCATCCCAACGCCTGACAAAACGTTTCAATCCAACTGTTTATATCTAAGGAAGTGATAATTATCATGACTGGTGCACTTCCAATACGGATATTAACTCAAGCTTCTTACTTTGCAGTGCACATACCGGAGAGAAGAATGGTCCTGATTGGTGATAGATGGAGTGGTAAAAGCTCCTCTGGCAACACCATACTCAAGACACAAAGTTTCGAATGTGGCCGGACGAGAACCGCACAGTTTGAAATGAGACATGAAAAAGTAGAGGGCCGAGATCTGGTGGTGGTTGATGCTCCGGGATGGAAGCCCTCACGGTCCCTTAGAGAGATCCCAGAAGGGGAAAAACAACGATTCAAACTTAATGTCTGTAAATGCCTGCCTGGGCCTCACGCTTTCCTCCTTGTCATTCCTCTTGATTCTGCCTTCTCCATCGACCAGAGGAAAACTGTGGAGGAACACATGAAACTCCTGGGGGAACGGGCATGGAGATACTGCATGGTGTTGTTCACTTGTGGGGACATCCTGGCAAAGAATACCATTGAACAGCACATCGAGAGTGAGGGCCCAGCGCTCAAGTGGTTGATAGAAAAGTGCAATGACAGGTATCACGTGTTAAACAACAAGGACAAGAGCAACTCATCTCAGGTCACACAGCTGATAAAGAAGATTGATGAGATGGTGGAAGACCACAACGGCGGCTTCTACGAGCTAGACGAGTGTACACTTCTCGCCATTGAGAAAAAACAGGAAGAAGTGGTTAAGAGGGCCGTAGAGAGAAGGAGCCGGGCAGAAGAGCATAGAAAGCAAATAGAAGTGGCCATTGCGGGTGAGGATTTCACTCTGAAAATCAGTTTTATTTGCTATAGTTTTCTTTGCAATTCAAGGCAACAGCAGGAAAAATTTTACTTTGACTAGATCTCTGGTTAGGTATAGTAGCACAGATATAGTTGCATACAATTGCTGTTCACAGTGGATTTGTGTTAGGTCGGTTTTGGTGGTAAATTGTTGTAAATGCACATTTTACAGTCACTTATGACACAATAACAGGGCTAAAGTCTGAATATACACTACTAAAACGTAAGCATTTACAAACTACTGCAACATGTTTTTTCTAGTTGAAAGTGAATTCTTGTAGGCTGAAATGTTAACATTTCTACTGACACAGATAGCGCATGATAGAGCGATGTTTTTTTTTTCCTAGTTTGTAAGGTAAACATTTTAGAGCCTCGTATGACTGCAAGTCACACACCATAATGTCACCTTTTATGGTGTGGGCCCGATAGTGCGGTCATGTGACTGCAAAGCTCAATTTAATTGGTGAAATGAAGTCAAACGTCAATTGGAAGAAGCCTCTCTGACAAGCCAAAACATACGTCTTTGCAAGCAGTAATCAATAGATCATGAACAAATATAATGATATGAATACATTTAGTAATCGGAATGAAATACAATGTAAAAACTATATTGCAATAAAACTAGTCTGACGAGTACAATTTTTTTCACTTCTGTGACTTATCTCATTTAATAGGATTTAAAAGCCAATCAGGAGCTTAATTTGTTAAAACACCAGCATTGAACTATTCCCTTTTTTTTCCTGACATACAGAAATAAGCCTCCGGAAACTTCAGATCGTTCTCCTGGGGAGTCGGTTCGTCGGGAAAACCTCCGTAGGAAACACCATCTTGGGAATCAAAGAGCATGAAAGGGAAGGACAACTCAATCGCTGGTCCAACAAGGCTCTGTAGGTTGGACGAAGATAACAATTGTGGACACGCCAGGCTGGTGGAAAAGCTTCGCTGCCTGCGACACTCCAGAAGTGATCAAAGATGAGGTGAAGCAGAGTATCTTCATGTGTCCTCCAGGTCCCCATGTATTCCTCCTCGTGATAGATGCAGAATCCTCCTTCAATGGCAAGCACCTGGATGCAGCCACCAGTCATGTAGAGCTGCTGGGGGAGGGTGTGTGGAACCACACTATGGTAGTTTTCACCAGGGGTGATTGGCTGGGAGAGCGCACCATAGAGGAATACATTGAGGGAGAGGGAAAAGCCCTACAGTCTCTAGTGGATCGATGCGGTAACAGATATCATGTTCTGGACAACAACAATGAAGATGATGGCACTCAGGTCAACCAGCTGCTGGAAAAAATCACTGTGACAATAGCAGGGAACCAAGGCCTACAATTTGTACCCGATAACCAGATGCTGATGGCCCTGACGGAGAAAACAAGACAAGTAGAAGAGGCTGCCAAGCTGAGGCAAAGCCAAGTGAAGGCTACACGAGCAGTTGGGAAAGGTACTGCTCACCCTGTCTCATTTGTTAATGCACTTTGGCGTGGTCCAGAAATAGTTATACTATTTGGCGTTCCGGACCGAATTTTCTACAGTAAAGGGTAAATGCGGGGCCGGTTCCTGGTATAATCACTCTATGCTGTTGTTTAGGGCCACATGATCAAAACGGCTCTGACCGCGTTTATGTCAATTTAGGTCTGCATTGTTAATTAATGACATTTGGAGCCACTTAAGTTTCTACTTGTAAAATCAAACCCTAATATTAAAGATGGGGCTACAAACAAAATATTTTCAAAAAAGCCTTGCTAAGTGAGTCAATGTGTGGTTCTATGTCAAGTATTGTCGGCAACATGTGTTGTAATCCAACTTTTTCTTACTGTTTCCTCCTAGGTTCTACCTGCAAGTTAAAAGAGCTTAGAATTATGATACTTGGTCAAAAGATGGCTGGAAAGACATCCGTGGCAAATTACCTCCTGGGAAACATTGTGTTCCCCACCCATCCAAACGAAGAGTGCAATGTGCGGACAGTGCAGGTTGCTGACAGAGAAGTCACAGTGGTCGACACAATGGGATGGCATTGCGAGTCCTTCCGCTGGTGCGAGAAGCAGGACCAAGAACTAGTCAGAGGTCTAACGTTGAGCCCAAAGGGTGTCAATGCAGTTCTGATAGTGATCCCATTGGACCTGAAATTCAAGGAGGCTGAGCAGGATGCCCTAGAGGTTCACATGAAGCTCTTTGGTGACGTTGTCTGGAATCACACCATTGTTTTGTTCACAAACCCGGACATCCTGGCAGATATATCTTTGGAGGAGTACATTGAGAGAGAGCACAATGCGCTACAGTGGCTGTTGGACAAGTGTGGAAACAAATATCACACTTTGAATACAACAAAGAAAGCAGGTGTGAGCCAGGTCACCCGACTGTTTGAGAAGATAGACGAGATGTCAGCAAAGAACAGGGGCCACATTTTCCACCCTGACAAGAAGGAAATCAATCAAAGGATTGAAGAAAAGTTCCAAAAGAAAAAATTCATAAATAATCTTGAGGACTTAATGAAGGAGGTGTGCAGAAGTCGTGAGTTGCAGCTCTTGGAAAAATACAAGAAGAAGCTTCAAGATCTGCACAAGGACGTAGCAGACATTCCTTCCTTTCCAAAGCATCTGAGTGAGTACCATCAAATTCAATGAATAATCCACTGAATTTTCCACTGTTTTTATGTTTTTTCTTGACATTTTTCATGACTAAGGCGTCAGCAAAAAGGACAAGGATAAGAAGAAGAATGTGTTGTCAAGCATTGTTGAAGAGATCGAAGAGATGGATATCACCATTAAGCGATTAAGAAACAGCAGCATGTCCTTCCTGCAGCCTACGAGTATGTAAACTTTTAATCAGTACCTCAATTTACAGGCGGTATTTGTTCTATGACCAAGCTCGTAACTCAAAACACCTGTAACGCAAATCAACGTCAATCATTGAAATGAACAGAAATCCATTTAATCAATGCTTGCCCCACCTAATCCGTTCAATTTTAACACGTAACATGACTTTTAAAAAGCAAAATTTACTTTCAGGTGAGAAATGTTGTTTGAAAAATAATGCAATAGAATGTACTACTAACAACTACAGTAGATCTGAATTGGTTGGTCGGTTGATTTATTTAAACACACACACATTAAAGGCCTACTGAAATGATTTTTTAAAATTTAAACGGGGATAGCAGATCCATTCTATGTGTCATACTTGATCATTTCGCGATATTGCCATATTTTTGCTGAAAGGATTTAGTAGAGAAAATCGACGATAAAGTTTGCAACTTTTGCTCGCTGATAAAAAAAAAGCCTTGCCTGTACCGGAAGTAGCGTGACGTCACAGGAGCTAGTATTCTTCACAATTCCCCATTGTTTACAATGGAGCGAGAGAGATTCGGACCGAGAAAGTGATGATTACCCCATTAATTTGAGCGAGGATGAAAGATTCGTAGATGAGGAACGTTACAGTGAAGGACTTGAGAGACAGTGATGGACGTATATTTTTTCGCTCTGACCGTAACTTAGGTACAAGCTGGCTCATTGGATTCCACACTCTCCTTTTTTTATTGTGGATCACGGATTTGTATTTTAAACCGCCTCAGATACTATATCCTCTTGAAAATGAGAGTCGAGAACGCGAAATGGACATTCAGTGCCTTTTATCTCCACGACAATACATCGGCGAAATGCTTTAGCTACGAGCTAACGTGATAGCATCGTGCTTTAACTGCATATAGAAACAAAAAAATAAACCCCTGACTGGAAGGATAGATAGAAAATCAACAATACTATTAAACCGTGGACATGTAAATACACGGTTAATGCTTTCCAGGCTGGCGAAGGTTAACAATGCTGTGCTAACGACGCCATTGAAGCTAACTTAGCAACGGGTACTCACAGAGCTATGCTAAAAACATTAGCTCTCCACCTACGCCAGCCAGCCCTCATCTACTCATCAACACCCGTGCTCACCTGCGTTCCAGCGATCGGCAGAAGGACGAAGGACTTCACCCGATGCGTTTGGCGGCCCGGAGACGTAGGAAGTCAAGGTGAGGTCGGCGGCTAGCGCGGCCAGCGTGGCTAGCGCGACCAGCACGGCCAGCGCGGCTAGCGCGGCCAGCGCGGCTAGCGCGGCTAGCACGGCTAGCGCTCCAACAAAGTCCTCCTGGTTGTGTTGCTGTAGTCCGCTGCTAATACACCGATCCCACCTACAACTGTCTTCTTTGCAGCCTTTATTGTTCATTAAACAAATTGCAAAAGATGTCCAGAATACTGTGGAATTATGAAATGAAAACAGAGCTTTTTGTATAGGATTCTATGGGGTACCATAACTTCCGTTATACTGACTTCGTCACGCGCATACGTCATCATACCGCGACGTTTCAGCCGGATATTTCCCGGGAAGTTTTAAATGTCACTTTATAAGTTAACCCGGCCGTATTGGCATGTGTTGCAATGTTAAGATTTCATCATTGATATATAAACTATCAGACTGCGTGATCGGTAGTAGTGGGTTTCAGTAGGCCTTTAAATATATATATATATATATATATATATATATATATATATATATATATATATATATATATATATATATATATACACGTTGGCCAGGAAAAAACACAAGAGGCTATATCATCCCTACAAGCCTGTTTTGCAGGTTTCCCTGCTCGTCAGGGGATTTTATTGAAGTGTCTGTGGCTGTTACATGTATACAGTATATAGGGTACATTACATGGGGGTGTTGCCATTGTTGCACAATAGTGCCTTGCTTCTGTGTCGGCATGATGAGACCAGTTTGTTGCGTTTGTTCAAAGTGGATATGCTCGGGTGGTATATAATAAAGAAAACATTATTTCAGGCACAGGTTACATCTTTTAGCTGCACTGTTGTATGGTGAGCACTCAACCTGACACCACATTACAATATGTACACCGCGACAGCAACCACCCGCTTGTCACAACCAGGAACATCCCAGTCGGCATCAACAGGAGACTGTCAGCCCTGTCATCAGACAGGGAATCATTCAACCAAGCAACACCTCCATACCAGAAAGCACTCAACGAAAATGGATACCAATTCACCCTCCGATACGACCCACCAGCTACTAAAACGAGAAAAAACAGGAAACAGGACAATATACTCCAGTACAAACCCCCATTCAGCAAAAACGTCAGCACGAACATCGGACACAAATTCCTCGCGCTCGTTGACAAGCACTTCCCCAAAAAACATGTACTCAGGAATATATTCAACAGGAACACCTTGAAACTTAGCTACAGCTGCATGATGAATATCAAACAAACCATTGACTCACACAACAAAAAGATCCTGAGCACTCACAGACAAGCAACCGCTAACGACTCTAACTCCACAGATAGCTGCAATTGCAGACAAAGGATTACCTGCCCACTCAACGGAAATTGCTTAAAAACATCAGTTGTTTACCAAGCCAGCGTCACCCGCAAGGACAACTCAAACACAGAGACTTACATTGGACTCACAGAAAACGCCTTTAAAACCCGTTATAACAACCACACAGCATCATTTCGTAGGCCCCAACTCAAGAACTCTACAGATCTGAGTAAATACATATGGACTCTTAAAGACAATACAATTGATCACGGCATTACATGGCGAATTGTCGTATTATATACCACCCCAGCATGTCCACTTTAAACAAACGCAACGAACTGGTCTCATCATGCCGACACAGAAGCAAGGCGCTATTGTGCAACGATGGCCACACCCCCGTGTAAAGTACCCTATATATACATGTAACAGCCACAGACACTTCAATAAAATCCCCTGACGAGCAGGGAAACCTGCGAAACAGGCTTGTAGGGATGATATTGCCTCTTGTGTTTTTTCCTGACCCAATGTATATTCCGCTCTACCCTGGTATTGAGCACAGTTTCAAAATAAAACATCACGTTTTTTACAACTCTGTACATGTCCAAAAAGGAGTAGGAAGAAGCAATGCTTATTTAATCCTACCCTTTTCCCACTTAATATGAATTGCTAACACATGTTTACTCCGTGTACTCAGTTTGTACACATTTCAAACATTTCACACATTTAATGTTCTTCGCCACTCACTGGGCAGTTCTGCTTTCTCTCGAGATTAATGAAGTACTGTAATAATAATGCACAGCACTTACCTTGGAGAGTGGACTTCTACAGTATCTCTTTCCATCTGCTTTTCTGTCAAATACACTAGCCTCTGTGTTAGTGGCCACATGTCTAGGGCGGCAACTTTCCGATAGCAGCCACAAAATGTGCCAAAATTCCAGCGAGTGCATATTGACTGCATGAGTACTGAGCATATTACGATATAAGTCTAATATCCACTTCACTTTGTATTTTTGCTCTCCTCTGGTTTGATGCACTACCCCCAGAGAAGTGTACCTCACGCTTGGTAACATAATGAAGGGAGCAAATCTGAATCATAACTAATTACATTATTCTTCCTTGTGTAGTTGTAGCAGTCTATGCACACGCGGAGCTGAAGCTGAGTCACGCACACAGGCTACTGCACCCTTTCGCTGTGCTTGTGTGATGTAACTAGTTTTCAAGCAATCGTCTTGTTAACGAACCAAATGTACACTTTTCATTAGTTAATTGAAATGCGTTCGTACCACAAAACATTACACGGAACGTCGTAAACCGAGGACCACCACCGCTGTTAGAAACAGCTGTCATATTAAGCAGTACTTTTGTACACCACCGTGAACTATTATCATTTGTTGTTTGTAATGTAATGTCTCAGGTATTATCTGTAAAAAAGTTGATCATATTCCAATTACTCAATCTGAGTTAAATCTCATTCAATTGTGCAGATGAACCATCAATGAATGTCTGACAATGTCATGTCTCTGTTTACAGTGAGCACTAGCGCACCAAACTCTGACAATGTTCTGGAATGGCTGGAATTGAAAGTCCATCAGATGGCCATCAATCATTCAAGGACGTCAGACTACGGATCTTCGTCTACGCTAAATGACAGTTTCTAAAGTTTATCTACAGAATGGGTTCATTTTGCTGTTTTTCAGCGCTATGTACAATTCCACAAAACTGCTTGCTCAGTGTTTTCCATTTGCTGTATCCCAAAATGTAAACTTTGGGATGCTGAACGGAGTGGCTCTTTTAAATTAATCAAAATTATAATATTTTGAATTGTATATATATACATATATCAGTGGCGTGCAGTCACTAGAGGCAGGGGAGGCGGGGCCTCACCTGCCATCATGGAAAGAAAAAAATTTTAAAAAGAAAAAAAAAATTTTTAGTTGTTATATGTATCCAGTGATTATACTAAAGTTATTTTCCATTTCAGGGTGTTGTTGATAAATGGCTTTCGTTTTACATCGTACAATTTTAACTTGCACTTACAGATGTAGCGACGAACTGTAGTTACTGACAGTGGTTTTCTGAAGTGTTCCTGAGCCCATGTGGGGATATCTTTTACACACTGATGTCGCTTTTTGATGCAGTACCGCCTGAGGGACCGAAGGCCCGTAATATCATCGCTTGCGTGCATTGATTTCTCCAGATTCTCTGAACCTTTTGATGATAATATGGACCGTAGATGGTGAAATCCCTAAATTCCGTGCAATAGCTGGTTGATAAATGTTGTTCTTAAACTGTTGGACAATTTGCTCACGCATTTGTTGACAAAGTGGTGACCCTCGCCCCATCCTTGTTTGTGAATGACTGAGCACTTCATGGAAGCTGCTTTTATACCCAATCATGGCACCCACCTGTTCCCAATTAGCCTGTTCACCTGTGGGATGTTCCAAATAAGTGTTTGATGAGCATTCCTCAACTTTCTCAGTCTTTTTTGCCACCTGTGACAGCTTTTTTGAAACATGTTGCAGGCATCAAATTCCAAATGAGCTAATATTTGCCAAATATAACAAAGTTTTCCAGTTCGAACGTTAAGTATCTTGTCTTTGCAGTCTATTCAATTGAATATAAGTTGAGAAGGATTTGCAAATCGTTGTATTCTGTTTTTATTTACGATTTACACAACGTGCCAACTTCACTGGTTTTGGGTTTTGTATGTTAAATAAAGTAATATGGACCGTTCCAAAATGCAGATTTATCACGGACACACACGGAGAGGAGAACGTGCTAAGCTAGCTTGAATGAAGTAGTGAAACAACAAAAGAATGCATGCTTTGTATTCTTCAACAGAAGTCTACCTGGAAACCGCATTACAACAGAGAGTAACCAGCTAAGAAGAGGAAATTAGCAAGTATTGATAAATCAGTAGATAAAATGCATAGAGTTCAACCGACGGCAGGGCAACACTGTCAGCTACAGATATGAATGAATAGATAGATTAGGCATGTCTTTGAGCTGCAAACTTATGGCAACTGGGGGCAGTGTCTAGACATTCTAGACACAAATCTTGCATAGTATGTCAACAAGCCAAGGAATGGCCTCAGCTGACTCACATTTTTGTTAGATGGGGCATCCATGATAGCCTTTAACTTAGATGGCACCTTGTGGGGACCTACACTATGGAGTAAGCGTTGCTCTGGTTTGTTGACAAATTGGAAGTTGCTGGCAGCCTTCAAAGTACCCTAAAGCTGCCACTAATAATTGTAGGATGCGGGCAGAACTGTGGACACTCTTGTGATTTGGATAACATCGGACCGTCTGCCCTGCAGGATGAATTTGAGGACCAGAAATAGACAATCAAGAGTGAAAGGCAAATGTTATTTTCGCTCGCAAACAAAACATTCTAACTTGGATTGTTTCCCTGGCTTCGAGACTCTCCCGAAAGACACTGCGGCAAAGACACAACAAACTCCTTTCTTGTCTCTCATGGACACACACCTGTTGTTCTTGACTTCTGCCCACTGCTCCCCTCACCTCCCAGGGGCTGATCAAGGGGATGGGTCAAATGCAGAGGACAATTTTCACCACACCTAGTGTGTGTGTGACAATCATTGGTACTTTAACTTTAACTTAACTTTGGACTGACTGGCGGTTGCAAGAGCATTAAGCTCGAGGAACAGAGACACGCCGCAGGCTTACATCCACGAAAAATACACGCCACACACACACACCCCATGCCTTTGATGCTTTACCCTATGTGGTATGATGGAACAGGGAGCAGCGCCCCTAGTGGCTGGCAGCTCTGGGCCGGATGCCCGCCCCCTAACCCCTCGTTGCAAGTCCTGGAGTTGTATATTGTAATATGTATATGTGCTTTGCTATGGAGTTGTTTTCCCACTCCAGACTGGGCCCCCTTATAGGAGCCCAGTCTGAAATTGAATTTCATTTTTTATTCATGCTCCCCCAGCGTCTACTTTTTTCCCACCTTCAGCATTCCTGTTCTGTATCCCTGTACAGTGTTGGTTTGTCCAATCTTGAACGGGTTTGTTCTGAAAACAACATTTTGTTGTACTTGTGCAATGACAATAAAGATTCATCCATCCATCCTACCCGAAGTGAGAGCAACATCCTGGATGCTTGGGAATGGTCCCTGGTGTCGAACAGACAGGACCATTAGTAGGCTGGATGACTCACTCTCAACTACAAGGAGGACGGAAGACTGGACATGGTTCTTCTGATGCAAGAGTAACCTCCGAGGTCAATGACATCCCCAGTTTCGGATCTCCAACAAGAGGAAGTGTCTACAGTCTACCAAATAAACTAAAGCCGGATTATCAAGTCCACCTCACTTATATTTGGATCTTCTGAAGACACATATGTTGCAACTTTTCAATGGTTCTTAAGATCTTCATATGCTTTAGTTTTCTTTGAACATTGATATTCTTGGTTAGCTACATCAGAATATTTGATACAGCTCTCACCATGATGCTGTAAACTTTTATGAGTTGTAATTCTTATTGGTATAGTTTTTGTCTTTTAAAAAAGCATCGTAATCATATTACTCATCTTAGAATTGGATTGAGTTACACTCTGCATGAATTACCAATGAATGACATTTCTCCATTTTTAGTGAGCGCAAGCACTCCAAACTCTGAGAGCGTTTCAGAATGGAAAGTCAATCAAACGACCGTCAAACTTGTCACACTGACTATGTCTATGCTATCGACATACTCCATATTTGTACTCCAAAAGTTGATCGACAGAATGGGTTCATTGTGCTTTCATTTTTTTTTTTCTGTTCTCTTTTATGCCATAAATGTAAACATTGGGATGCAAAAAGCAGTGGCATTAAATATGTTTTGTTCGTCTTTGGTTTGTTTACCTGTCAATGCAACTACATTTTGAAACTACTGAAATTGAGTAGTATTATAGGATAAGTGTATCTGTTAAAGGGGACTGATTATGCAAAAAGCGGTAGAAAATGGATGGATGGATGGATGATTATGCAAAACCAACTTTTCTTACCTATTGACACATGTTTTTGTGTATTTGGAATCTGTACAAGTCCGGAAAATTTTAAATCAAACCATGGAGGCATGGCGGAGATATTTATAAAATCTTGGACTCCCTGGTTTACACTGATTATGTACCAAACAGTTGGACATGTCAGCCAATTATCTGTCATTTTTGTAATGTTTTTCACCCTTTGGAATTTACCTAACTAGTGACGTTTTTTCCATTGCTGTTGTCAGCGGATTTTTCATGAATTTTACCAGAAGAGCTTTGCCAGCTTATTGAAAATGCTATTTTCAATAAGCTCCTTTTTCGCTACCCTCTTGTTGTGGGGCAGACTGGCTCGTACATGCACATACATCCTCCGCTGTTGCCATTTTTACCACAACATCTCATATAGTTTGCGCTTATATCTGTCAGTACACTCAATATGGAGGTGCGAAAGACAATAACATGGCTGATGAGGAGAAGACTTAAGTGGAAGTAAATAAGACCGCCCACAAAATGGCGCGTCCTGAAGAGACAGTCAGAAGGCGGCTTGAAGATGGTCTGTAAAACATAATCTATGCAACATTTTGACCAAAAAATTACTATTACATGTTATGTAGACCAGTGGTCCCCAACCTTTTTGTGACTGCGGACCGGTGAACGCTTGAAAATTTGTCCCACGGGGATGGGGGAATGGTATTTATTTAATTTATTTATTTTTTTTGTCATAAAAAATACAATCATGCGTGCTTACAGACTGTATCCCTGCAGACTGTATTGATCTATATTGATATATAATGTAGGAACCAGAAATATTAATAACAGAAAAAAAAAAAAACTTTTGTGCTTACGAGTGTAAATGGGGGAGGGAGGTTTTTTGGGTTGGTGCACTAATTGATAGATGTAAGCACAAGTGTATCTTGTGTTTTTTATGTTGATTTAATAAAAAAAAAAAAAAATTTTTACTTTTTTAACTTATTGTGCGGCCCGGTACCGGTGGTTGGGGACCACTGATGTAGACCACAAGGAAGTGTTTCAAATGTAGAAAAAAAAAAAAATCATAAGAGAGATTGATGTAAAAATATGTATTATTTGATTAAAAAAAATCTACCCTTTTACCATTCAGGCCTGGTTATTTATGGTTGATTAAAATAGTCTCCAATCAAGAAACAAATTGTACGACTGGGAACCCTTCTCCCTGAAAAACTTTTTTTTTTCATCCTAAACTTTGTTTACTCTGTCACTGTAAGAACTGAACCTGCAGTCAGCGTGTGCATGTTTGTAAAAAAAAAGTGTTCTTTATTTTTGTCAAGTCGCTACAACCCCTTGGAAATCATCCGGCACCTACCATGGAAGGCCTGCCTCCGCATTATAAAGGATTTGAACAAGATTGACTTTATATTTTACAAATGGGGGTCTCTTTATCTTGTCGACATACTTTTTTAAATTTTTATACTTTCATTAATTTTCATTTTCCTTTATTAAACCATGTAAAAACTCATTGAGATTCAAATATTTTATGCAAGTGCTCATCAATACTCAGTGGCCTAGTGGTTAGAGTGTCCGCCCTGAGATTGGTAGGTTGTGAGTTCAAACCCCGGCCGAGTCATACCAAAGACTATAAAAATGGGACCCATTACCTCCCTGCTTGGCACTCAACATCAAGGGTTGGTATTGGGGGTTAAATCACCAAAAATGATTCCCGGGCGCGGTGACTGCTGCTGCCCACTGCTCCCCTCACCTCCCAGGATGTGAACAAGGGGATGGGTCAAATGCAGAGGACACATTTCACCACACCTAGTGTGTGTGTGACAATCATTGGTACTTTAACTTTAACTTAAGATTGACCTGGCCAAGAGGGCAGAAAAACAGTTTTCACAAATAACATAGAACAACAACAAAAAACAGCAGCAGTCACACACTAGAGTTACTATATGCCAATTGAGGGCATTAAATTACATTCTCACTAAGTGCCCCACTTCCCTGTTCTCCCACTAACTAGTGGCCATTGCTTTCTCCAACTAACAATACTGACATCTAGTGGCCTGTGGGAGAATACTTCAAATTACCAAACAATGTTATTTTGAAAGGATAAAAAAATTATTATGTATAGCTTTTTAGCCATCAACAGATTGACTAATTAATTGATTTAGTCAATTTTTTACATACATATATTTATAATATGAAATGTGTCGTCATGAATCGTGATTTGTATCTCCACTAGAGAACAGCAAACAACCAATAGCGCGAAGGCATGGCCTGTGACGTCATTTTCATGAGCCGGACGTAAAACCGTCCAGCTGATGACTGTCATGACAAACCACATTTCTGTCCAAAAACACCCCCAGCAAGGCAAAACACGGCAAAGGTGCGTGTTTTTGAGGAACATCGTAATACAACGATTCATTTGTCATGGTGTTTGCTAATATGGCTCTGTTTTTCAGTGGAGGAGTGCTGTTATAATGCGAATAAGGTCTGAGGTTTGCATGCAACGCGGCTAATTCGCAAGCTAACTCTCTGTTGTTTACATTTTGTCTAGTTCTCCGTTTGCAACTTGAACATGTACGTCGGAATATTCAAGCTTAAATGTAATCATTTTTCCCTCACAGACACTGAAGAAAGTCTACAAAAACTATTACAAAAAAAATGGTGAGAGATGTGTTTTCATATTCGTGTTCCTAATTCACAGTACTGTATTTGTCAATGACAAGTGAAGACATTCATGATATATTTTTTTGTGGACTATGACAGCACGGCAGGGTCAAGGTCAAATCCACCGCCCAGCAAGAGGAGGAGAAAAGAAAGGAACGCGAGAAGAAACTGAAGATATACATTGCAGCAAGGGATGCCTGTTTTTCCAAGGTGCCTTAACCCTTGTGTGATGTTCATATTGTTGTTACTTGGCCAGCGTTTGTGGGTCTGATGGACCCTTTGCACTTTGTGACTTTTAATGCCTCACAATGAAACACTTTTATGTTAAAATACTAGGGGTGTAACGGTACACAAAAATGTCGGTTCGGTACGTACCTCGGTTTAGAGGTCACGGTTCGGTTCATTTTCGGTACAGTAAGAAAACAACAAAATATACATTTTGGAGTTATTTGTTTACCAAATTTGCAAAATCTTCCACCAAAAATATTTTTCTTAGTGGAATATTTGATGTGAAGTAGGTCAATAATTCATAATAACATTTTGAGTAATGACAGTTTGAAAGAAAAAAAAACAGCTTTGTTTTATTAGTCAACATTGCAACTTTTTCTAAATTACATTTCACCTTTAAGCTCTTTTATTTCACTTTTGTTATGTTTTTGTTTATTTTAAAGGCCTACTGAAATGAAATTTTCTTATTTAAACGGGGATAACAAGTCCATTCTATGTGTCATACTTGATCATTTCGCGATATTGCCATATTTTTGCTGAAAGGATTTAGTAGAGAACATCGACGATAAAGTTCGTAACTTTTGGTCGCTGATAAAAAAGCCTTGCCTGTACCGGAAGTAGCGTGACGTCACAGGTTGTGGAGCGCCTCACATCTGCACATTGTTTACAATCATGGCCACAAGCAGCGAGAGCGATTCGTCCGGAGAAAGCGACGATTACCCCATTAATTTGAGCGAGGATGAAAGATTCGTGGATGAGGAAAGTGAGAGTGAAGGATTACAGGGCAGTGGAAGCGATTCAGATAGGGAAGATGCTGTGAGAGGCGGGGGTGACCTGATATTCAGCTGGGAATGACTAAAACAGTAAATAAATACAAGACATATATATACTCTATTAGCCACAACACAACCAGGCTTATATTTAATATGCCACAAATTAATCCGCATAACAAACACCTCCCCCCTCCCGTCCATATAACCCACCAATACAAATCAAACACTCGCACAACACACTCAATCCCACAGCCCAAAGTACCGTTCACCTCCGTAAAGTTCATACAGCACATATATTTCCCCAAAGTTACGTACGTGACATGCACATAGCGGCACGCACGTACGGGCAAGCGATCAAATGTTTGGAAGCCAAAACTGTACTTACGGTAGCGCGTCTGCTATCCAACTCAAAGTCCTCCTGGTTGTGTTGCTGTAGCCGGCCGCTAATACACCGATCCCACTTACAGCTTTCTTCTTTGCTGTCTTCATTGTTCATTAAACAAATTGCAAAAGATTCACCAACACAGATGTCCAGAATACTGTGGAATTTTGCGATGAAAACAGACGACTTAATAGCTGGCACAATGGTGTCCCAATATGTCCGCACAATCCGTGACGTCACGCGCAAAAGTCATCATACCGAGACGTTTTCAGCAGAATATTTTGCGGGAAATTTAAAATTGCACTTTACTAATCTAACCCGGCCGTATTGGCATGTGTTGCAATGTTAAGATTTCATCATTGATATATAAACTATCAGACTGCGTGGTTGGTAGTAGTGGGTTTCAGTAGGCCTTTAATAGTATATTTAGAATGTGCCGTGGGCCTTTAAAACATTAGCTGTGGGCCGCAAATGGCCTCCGGTGCACACTTTTGACACCCCTGCTATAGATAATACAAAATTAAATCTGATAAATCTCTGGATAAAAAGCAGAGCTTGGCGACGCATGCGCGTTTATCATAACTCTCTCTCTCTCTCTCTCTCTCTGTCTGTGCCCCTCCCTCACGAATGCTGCTGCATGCACAATTTAATTTGTTTTTAACCCCTTCTTAACCCTGAACGTACATTGAAAATACACGCAACCCTAACTCAAAATGCCGGACATTTGAGGCATTTAAGAAACTCCGCCCTGACAGCTCCGCAAAAGAGGACATGTCCGGTGAAAAGAGGACGTATGGTCAGTCCATCCTAGCCCGTTAGCTGCTAGCATGCCGTGTGTTGTGCCTCGGTGTGCATTGTTTACACAACGTGTGTTACGCTACTTAATATGTCCGTGTTGAATCTCGTTCGGTACACCTCCGAACCGAACCGGAACCCCCGTACCGAAACGGTTCAATACAACTACACGTACCGTTACACCCCTATAAAATACTGAACAGATGTTTACCTTATCCCAATAAACATCTGTTCAGTATTTTAACATAAAAGTGTTTGATTGTGAGGCATTAAAAGGCGCAAAATGCAACGGGTCCATCAGACCCACAAACGCTGGCTGAGTAACAACAATATGAACGGTGCACGAAAAATGTCTCTGCCAGTTTCTGCATCCCACAGGGATTCTTCTTTTGTGTTTCTGCACCTGCGGTTCCCACACAAGGTTGCAACATTGTTTGTCAACACTGTCTGCTCTCATTTTCTCGCACATTTGACCCTCTGATGTTCTGTGCACCTACACTCTGTCCTCCTCCTGTCTAGGCCTGCTGTGTGTGTGCGTGTGTGTGTGTGTGTGTGGGGTACACAGAACATCAATTTCCACACTTCTATTAGCCCCGGGTCCCGTGGACCCGGACATCTTATATGTAATAGAAATGTGTAGGGGGGGTGTATGATGTGTGGTCATTAAATAAGTATTCTGATATATGTTCTTCACAGAAAATGAGCCAAAGTCAGTGAGTCTCAGTTTGAAAAATTGATTAATTGTATCATTTTTCTTTTAATAAAAAATGAAAACGGGTCCCACAGACCCGAACACCACACAAAGGTTAACCCCTTGTGTGGTGTTCGACACACCTGACTTATGAAATAATCTTCATGCTAACAATGTGCTTGTCATGACAGAGGAAGGAGGGCGTGTGCGATGAAGAGGCTCTCCACCTGACCCAGCAGATACTGTCCTCGAATCCTGATTTTGCAACCCTGTGGAATTACAGAAGAGAGATCCTCACACACCAGGAAACGTTGAAGTAAGAGCGTTTATTTTTATTCCCAAATATTTTTATTGAATTTTGCAGACAGTGCAGCATAGTGAATCATGGCAACAGCAAGTTGAGGTATCTGCACATTTTACAATATGTAACATAATAAACACAACCCTTACAATACCCGCCCACTCAATTCCCAAGGTAATTGTCCCCTAGTGCCCATAACAGATAAAGACACACATGAATATATGCAAACATAGATTTAATCTAACGAAATATATTAAAGCTAAATAAATGAATGGATAAGGTAAAATAAATAAGTAATTAATGCATAAGATTTACAATAAAATACAACGTAAAAGTAAATAAACACAAGGTATCGGGGGTCAGGGGGAGGGGGGATGGGGGCTTCAGCGGTCAGCTCTGTAAGAGCGTTTATTTTTGCTCTATACAGATTTCTATTCAACGCCTTCTTGCAAATATATTTTATTGAATTTTTACAGTTAAAATCACATTTGACAATCATACTTTGCTTCCTCAGACCCTTCATACATGCACACATCCACTCATCCACACTCACATGCACGCTTGAAGAGAGAGGTGCACTTGGGCTTTAACAACTCAAGGCTTACAGTACAGACATTATTAGAAAAAGTACCCAGATATTGTATATGTCCATCCATCCTGCACTGGCTCAGGATCAGCAGACAATCCAGACCATAGCAAGATGGATGAATGTTCCTCGGCAGGATCCTCAGGAAGTGATCACTAGATCACCTCCCGGGGACCTCTCCACCTTTCAGGCTTAAAAAATAAGAGGAAAGTCACATTTTCGTGGCTTGATCAGATGCAAAAAAAAAAAATTAATAATAACAATAAAGAAATTTTAAAAAGTCACGAATAAAAGCAAGTAAACCGTGACAAAACCTTATCAAAAGTGACACAAAAAAGCAATGGTAGTGTGGGAACAATACAAAAAATATATATATATATACTTAAATTTTTTATATTTATTTTTTAATTTGTAATTTTTTGTATTTATTTTTTTAATACAATAATAAAAAAGGAATACAACTACAAAAAAGATAAGACACATTTTTTTTTTTTTTTTTCCTTTCTCTCCCTTCCTTCCCTATTGAATGCCTTCTGAGATGATACAGTACGTTGGTTTTGCTCCAGGGATGACGGTGAAGTGCAAAAGATGTACCAGGCCGAGCTGTCCTTTCTGGAGTCCTGCCTGAAAGTGAACCCAAAGTCTTACGGCAGCTGGCACCATCGAAGCTGGGTATCGGAACGTGCGCCTCAAATGGATTGGGCCCGGGAGCTAAGCCTGTGCGACCGCTGCCTCGGCCTCGATGACCGCAACTGTGAGTTGACGGCGGTCAAACGCAAGTTATCTCACTGAAGCGCTGGTGTGATGTCCACATTGCGTTATCGTCACCAGTCCACTGCTGGGATTACCGCCGGATCGTTGTCAAGAAATCGGCCGTTCCCGTGGAAAAGGAGTTGGAGTTTACCCATCGTCTGATTGGCTCCAACTTTTCCAACTACTCCAGCTGGCATTACCGCAGCACACTCCTGCCATTGCTCCACCTGGAGTCTCCTGAACCCACCTCGTCTTGTTCCTCTCCGCCCTCGCCACAAACCCACTCGCATCGCGTCTGTGAAGAACAGCTGCTCAAAGGTAAAGGCTCTGATACAGCCGGCAATACATTGAATCCACCTACAGGGGGCAGCCCGAGTCTAAAAGAGGATGCAACACAAGTCTCAATTCTTGCATAAATGTCTCTATATGAGTGAAGTGGTGTCTATAAATGAATGGAAATTATTTCATGTCAGCCTTATCTCACTCTGAGGACAATTCCATTTGCAACGCCCCCTATGGGTTGTTGTCAAATGCTGTGTAAGATGATAGTGAATATGTAATGCAGATATCCTCAAAGTTTTATAACAATGACACAAATGGTAAAAAATGTTTGGCCATGTCTTTCGACCAATCCTACTCAAATTGTACACACATGCTTGACAGCCCCTAAAGACGTGTACAATATCTGTGGAGAATCGGCTAGACACCCTAAAATTAAAGTGGGTGTTTTTGTAAAGCGCATTGAGCCGTGTGGAATATTTCCCGACTTATGGGGTCAAACTTGTGGCTTTAATCACAGCGCCACCATGCGGTGTGTGCTTCATAAAAATAAATATTGCACAGTCAACACAGTAGCACATTTATTACTTCATATACAGTGTCGAACAAAAGTTTGGACACGCCTTCTCATTCAATGTGTTTTCTTTATTTTCATGACTATTTACATTGTAGATTGTCACTGAAGGCATCAAAACTATGAATGAACACATGTGTTATGTACTTAAGAGAAAAAGGTGAAATAACTGAAAACATGTTTTATATTCTAGTTTCTTCAAAATTGCCACCCTTTGCTCTGATTACTGCTTTGCACACTCTCGGCATTCTCTCGATGAGCTTCAAACACCACTACCATGAATCGATTAACGTGGACCAACTTAAAGGCCTACTGAAATGAATTTTTTTTATTTAAACGGGGATAGCAGATCTATTCTATGTGTCATACTTGATCATTTCGCGATATTGCCATATTTTTGCTGAAAGGATTTAGTATAGAACAACGACGATAAAGATTGCAACTTTTGGTATCTGATAAAAAAAAGGCTTGCACCTACCGGAAGTAGCGTGACGTAGTCAGTTGAACATATACGCAAAGTTCCCTATTGTTTACAATGATGGCCGCATGAAGTGAGAGAGATTCGGACCGAGAAAGCGACAATTTCCCCATTAATTTGAGCGAGGATGAAAGATTTGTGGATGAGTAAAGTGCAAGTGAAGGACTAGTGGGGAGTTGAAGCTATTCAGATAGGGAAGATGCTGTGAGAGCCGGGGGTGACCTGATATTCAGCTGGGAATGACTACAACAGTAAATAAACACAAGACATATATATACTCTATTAGCCACAACACAACCAGGCTTATATTTAATATGCCACAAATTAATCCTGCATAAAAACACCTGCGTGTTTGTTATGCTAGCTCCTAGCTCCTCTGCTAGCTCCTAGCTCCATAGAACACGCCAATACAATTCAAACACCTGATCAACACACACAATCACTCAGCCCAAAAGACCGTTCACCTAACCCAAGGTTCATAAAGCTTATATATTTTTAAAAAGTTACGTACGTGACGCGCACGTACGGTCAAGTTATCGAATGTTTAGCAGCCAAGGCTGCATACTCACGGTACCTGATATTCAGCTGGGAATGACTACAACAGTAAATAAACACAAGACATATATATACTCTATTAGCCACAACACAACCAGGCTTATATTTAATATGCCACAAATTAATCCTGCATAATAACACCTGCGTGTTTGTTATGCTAGCTCCTAGCTCCTCTGCTAGCTCCTAGCTCCATAGAACACGCCAATACAATTCAAACACCTGATCAACACACACAATCACTCAGCCCAAAAGACCGTTCACCTAACCCAAGGTTCATAAAGCTTATATATTTTTAAAAAGTTACGTACGTGACGCGCACGTACGGTACGGTACGTGTTATGCTAGCTCCTAGCTCCTCTGCTAGCTCCTAGCTCCATAGAACACGCCAATACAATTCAAACACATGATCAACACACACAATCACTCAGCCCAAAAGACCGTTCACCTAACCCAAGGTTCATAAAGCTTATATATTTTAAAAAAGTTACGTACATACGCAAAAAAAAGCCAAAGCTGCATACTCACAGTAGCACGTCTGCGTCTTTGTCATCCAAATCAAAGTAATCCTGGTAAGAGTCTGTGTTGTCCCAGTTCTCTACAGGCGTCTGTGTATCCAAATCAAAAGTCCTCCTGGTTAGAGTCTCTGTTATCCGAGTTCTTCCATCTTGACTGCATCTTTCGGGAATGTAAACAAAGAAGCGCCGGCTGTGTACTGTTGTGGCTGACTACGTTCGAAAAATACGTCCATTTCGCACCGACAACTTTCTTCTTTGCTTGCTCGGCTTCCTTCTACATAATGCAATGAACATGATTGAAACAGATTCACGAACACAGATGTCCAGAATACTGTGGAATTATGAAATGAAAACAGAGCTTTTTCGTATCGGCTTCAATGTGGAAGGCATACCCGTGTTCGCCGGGCTACGTCACACGCATACGTCATCCTCAGAGGCGTTTCGAACCGGAAGTTTAGCGGCAAATTTAAAATGTCACTTTATAAGTTAACCCGGCCGTATTGGCATGTGTTATAATGTTAAGATTTCATCATTGATATATAAACTATCAGACTGCGTGGTCGGTAGTAGTGGGTTTCAGTAGGCCTTTAAACAAGTTGAAAAACTTATTCGGGTGTTACCATTTAGTGGTCAATTGTACGGAATATGTACTGTACTGTGCAATCTACTAATAAAAGTTTCAATCAATCAATCAAAACCTGTGAAGTGAAAACCATTTCAGGTGACGTACCTCTTGAAGCTCATCGAGAGAATGCTAAGTGTGTGCAAAAAAGTAATCAGAGCAAAGGATGGCTATTTTGAAGAAACTAGAATATAAAACATGTTTTCAGTTATTTCACCTTTTTTTGTTAAGTACATAACTCCACATGTGTTCATTCATAGTTTTGTTGCCATCAGTGACAATCTACAATGTAAATAGTCATGAAAATAAAGAAAACACATTTGTTGCACCAGTTTTTTTGGACTGTACTTAATATTTCTGTTCTTTTTTTTTGTGTACAGAATATGAGCTCGTGCAGAACGCTTTCTTCACCGACCCCAACGACCAGAGCGCTTGGTTCTATTACCGTTGGTTGCTGGGCCGAGGTGCGTGTACTTCTGCAGCACCTTTCTCTTGTTTTTCAATGTCGGAATGGAACCTAGTGCAACTTTCTTGATGTGTTCCAGCTGAACGTGAAGAAATGATAAGCTGCGTTTATATCAGCCGGGACGAGGAGAGGGTGGCCGTCGCCTTCTCAAGGCCGGTCAATGTGAGTTTGTCCACTTAAGAGCTGGTACTCGATTTATTCATTTATTTTTTTTACCAGCAGTGACCTTCCTGTCCACATGCTTTTTGTTTAGGCTCAGTCTGGTGGCCTTCTGCTGGTGCTTGACGGTCAGCCACAGAAGGTGGGATGGAGGACTGTCCATCCACGTTTCAAACACAGTCCTGTCTGGGTATCCTTTTCTCTCCATTTAGAAAATATTGCACTATTCTGTTTAATCAGCCAACTGGTTAGGCCTGAATTAGTTGCGTTGTCGTGAAATCCATCATACCTGAACAGAATACTTCTTGTGACACCCTTCACACACTGCCTGCATGCTGATAAGATTTCTACCACTGAGATGGAATGTTGTCCTTTTATTTCCATAGCATTTTAAAAAAAAATTGAACTAAAAGGCCCACTGAAATGAATTTTTTTTATTTAAACGGGAATAGCAGATGCATTCTGTGTGTCATACTTGATCATTTCATGATATTGCCATATTTTTGCTGAAAGGATTTAGTATAGAAAAACGACGATAAAGTTTGCAACTTTTGGTCGCTGATAAAAAAAGCCTTGCCTATACCGGAAGTAGCGTGACGTCACAAGAGGTAGGACTCCTCACAATTCCCCGTTGTTTACAATGGAGCGAGAGAGATTCGGACCGAGAAAGCGGCGATTACCCCATTAATTTGAGCGAGGATGAAAGATTCGTGGATGAGGAACGTTAGAGTGAATGACTAGAGAGGCAGTGCAGTGTATCTTTTTTCGCTCTGACCGTAACTTAGGTACAAGGTCTCATTGGATTCCACACACTCCTTTTTCTATTGTGGATCACGGATTTGTATTTTAAACCACCTCGGATACTATATCCTCTTGAAAATGAGAGTCGAGAACGCGAAATGGACATTCACAGTGACTTTTTTCTCCACGACAATACATCGTTGAAGCTCTTTAGCTACGGAGCTAACGTGATAGCATCAGGCTCCAATGCAGATAGAAACAAAATTTAAAAAAACCCTGACTGGAAGGATAGACAGAAGATCAACAATACTATTAAACCATGAACATGTAAATACACGGTTAATAATTTACAGCTTGGTGAAGCTTAACAATTGAAGCCAACTTAGCTACGGAGCTAACGTGATAGCATCAGGCTCCAATGCAGATAGAAACAAAATAAAAAAAAACCCTGACTGGAAGGATAGACAGAAGATCAACAATACTATTAAACCATGAACATGTAAATACACGGTTAATAATTTCCAGCTTGGCGAAGCTTAACAATGACGTTGCTAACGAGCCATTGAAGCTAACTTAGCTACAGAGCGGCGGCGGGCGTTGTAGCTTTCGACGACACCCCGGCCGCCATCAGAGTCGGCAAGAAACATATATTTCCCCAAAGTTACGTACGTGACATGCACATAGCGACACGCACGTACGGGCAAGCGATCAAATGTTTGGAAGCCAAAGCTGTACTCACGGTAGCTCGTCTGCTATCCAGCTCAAACACAACACAACCTCCTGGTGTTGGTGTTGCTGTAGTCCGCCGCTAATACACGGATCGCACCTACAACATCCTTATTTGCAGTCTCCATTGTCCATTAAACAAATTGCAAAAGATTCACCAACACAGATGTCCAGATTACTGTGGAATTTTGTCGAAGAAAACAGAGGTTTTTGTATCGGGTCCGATGGGGTCCAACCACTTCCGTGGATCTTGTGACGTCACGCGCATACGTCATCATTTCGAGACGTTTTCGATCGGAAGTGGGGCGGGAAATTTAAAATTGCACTTTATAAGTTAACCCGGCCGTATTGGCATGTGTTGCAATGTTAAGATTTCATCATTGATATATAAACTATCAGACTGCGTGGTCGGGTGTAGTGGGTTTTAGTAGGCCTTTCAATAGCGACACATTTACCTCTGTGTTAACTTAGACAGGCAGACAAGCAATGCCTTCTGGGAGGGATCTGCTTTTGTAGAGTGCAATTCCATCGAGACTGATTTCTCCGAAGCTCTTCTGGTTAAGTCCGGCTGGGTGCAGCACACACACAAGCTGATACGTGAATACGCGGGGAAGGTTGTAAATTGATAGACATGCTAGATTCAAATGGTCAAATGACTTGTGCTCAATCCCAAAGATGTTATGCTTGATGGCGGTCATGTTTTTTAAAGAATTTTGTTCATGTTTTACGCACGCATGCACGTCAGTGGACTCCATTTTTTGGCGATTGCACCTAACACCGTTAAGTGACAGAAGAAAGCTCTGTGTGAAATTTCAAGTAAATAATAATAATAACAACACCGCCACCATGTGTGTTGTTTTTGTCTAAGAATTTATAGCACGGTGCATGTTCTGACAGACTTTTATCCATTTGCATGATGTAGTTCAAGAAAAGAAGAGTTAGCTTATGCAAAGAAAATGTGTAACAGGTAATACTACTAATTGCTAATTTAAATCAAACTGGTGTGTTGCTGGTATCGCCACATTTCGCACGTCAGATGTTGTTCACATGTGCTCCGCAGAATGCTCAGGGAGTTTTTGTGTTTGCTCAGACACATAAAAATTACAGGAAACATTAATTATGTCTCATTTTTCAGTAAGGTTTAAGTTTATTTGGATTCTTCTTCTTTGTACTTGGTAAACATTTTGTTTGACTTGGCTTAATCCATTTCATAATTTAATTCCACATACTGATACTAAATGTTGCATATACATTTTTTAAGTTACATTTTTCCCTATGGTTATATTTCTACTCTTTTGTTGAGAAGAATTGTTGTACATTCTTGGGTAGCAGGTTATAGTTTGCTTTGTACATAATTTTATTTTTGATTTTGTAAATAAAGGGTTTGAATGTTCTCTACAACATTATGTATACTAACTGACCTTTTTTTGTAACACGGTTTCACACAGTAACTCACATATGGTAATACTATTGAACCGTAGAGAATATGGTGTGATTTTTAGTCCTGGACATAATTAGCTTTATTCATTATTGATGTGTTTTCTGCCAATTTGTGTTTTTTTGTATGAGATTTCTAGTTCATTTTATCATCTATTCACCTAAAAATTTGATTTCTTTTACCCTTTTACTTCGTTTTTTGTATATATTTTTATTTGACTTTCTCTTCTGCTGTTTCCGAATAGCAATATTTTAGTTTTACTGAGATTGAAGGATAGTCTGTTTTTGTCAAACCATCTCTTAAAAATGTATTCCTTTCTTCTGTTATTTGTATTAGTTTTTGTGTGTTCTCTCCTGAACACAATGAAGTCACATCTTCTGCAAATAATACTAATTTGAAATCCTTTATAACCTTTATAAATGTTGTTTATGTGATTGAACAATTTTGGTCCCAGTGTTGATCCCTGGGGTATGCCACCAGATATACTCAAAGCTAGAGACGTGTGTTTGCCTAGCTTCACGGATTGCTTCCTATTGGTTAGGTAGCTTCTTACCCAGTTCAAGACCAACCCTCTGATGCCATGGCATTCTAGTGTTAATTGACTTAATGAAGACTTTGTGGTGATTGTTTTACGATCTGATGCAATGATCATCATTTACGCTTCCTAAGTTTCTATGGCAGCTTTTTGTCATAATGCCACATTGTGCACTCCAGTGCTGCACAAGGACCCACTTAGAGGCCAAATGTCCACAGACTGAAACTTTCTATCTATGCCTCGCTGAGCAAAGTTAATGCAAAGACACATGTACCTCCCACTATCATGCACTCATAAGGGCAGTCCGTCACGGGCCAGGGATTCCAGAAATTTATTTCTGTAGGTCCTGGCAGGAGCGACCACTTGGGAGCGGCTTGTTCTGGTGTAACGAGAAAGAATGGTGTCCTCGCTTTGCTTTGTCCCCCGTCCTATTAATCCTCCCAATTCTGCAAACCCACAAAGCAACAGTGGCATGAACTTAAAACTACATTGGCTAAACTTTCTTAACCACTGCTCAGATATGTGATCTTCCTCCTGGATCCATCAGCGACCTCGCAAATGAGCACAATTTGACGGTGCACTGGTCTGAAAAATACATTCATAGAGACTGTGCGCTGTACACAGGTAACACGTGCCCTGCCACATTCGCCTTTATTCGTCCTTTTGGGTCCAAATGATTAAATAAGCGAAATGTCAAGTGATGAACCAAATCTAATGTTTATTGACATTGGCTTGGTCCACACAAGACTCAAGAAGGGCAAGGAGAGAACAAAAAGGCGGTTGGAGGTTTTAATTCAATTCAATAAAGTAAATATGTGACTCTTGAAGCTGCTATATTTCACCGGTCAGAAAATATAAAAATAACAATGTTGCCAATTGTGGTTTAAAGGAGATTTACATTTTTTGGGAATTTTGTCTATCATTGACAATCACTATGAAAGACAAAAATACATTTTCTTTTCTTTTCTTTTTTTATGCATTGTAACTAGAGATGTCCGATAATACCGGGCTGCCGATATTATCGGCCGATAAATGCTTTAAAATGTAATATCGGAAATTATCGGTATCGGTTCGGAAATGATCAGTATTGGTTTCAAAAATTAAAATTTATGACTTTAAAACGCCGCTGTACGGAGTGGTACACGGACGTAGGGAGAAGTACAGAGCGCCAATAAACATTAAAGGCACTGCCTTTGCGTGCCGGTCCAATTACATAATACCTGCAGCTTTTCACACACACAAGTGAATGCAAGGCATACTTGGTCAACAGCCATACAGGTCACACTGAGGGTGACCGTATAAACAACTTTAACGCTGTTACAAATGACAAGAATGACAAACACATTTCGGGAGAACATCCGCACCGTAACACAACATAAACACAACAGAACAAATACCCAAAACCCCTTGGAGCACTAACTCTTCCGGGACGCTACAATATTCACCCCCCCCCCCCCCCCACACCTCAACCCCACCCACCTCAACCTCCTCATGCTCCAAATTCCAAGCTGCTGTTTTGAGGCATGTTAAAAAAAATAATGCACTTTGTGACTTCAATAATAAATATGGCAGTGCCATGTTGGCATTTTTTTCCATAACATGAGTTGATTTATTTTGGAAAACCTTGTTACATTGTTTAATGCATCCAGCGGGGCATCACAACAAAATTAGGCATAATAATGTGTTAATTCCACGACTGCATATATCGGTATCGGTTGATATCGGAATCGGTAATTAAGAGTTGGACAATATCGGAATATCGGATATCGGCAAAAAAGCCATTATCGGACATCTCTAATTGTAACTCATAAATAAGCATTAGCAAATGTCAGCCAACAAAGGATCCAACGGGAGTCGCTCTATTCCGCCTATAAAAACATCCAAAAACCTCCGTCAAGGTTTTATATACATACTGTTACTATGTAATATAGTAACAGGCACATTCATGATAACATGTAATATTTATTTTTATGTATTTTGCTCGTTTCAAGCTTACTACGGTGTATCAATTTCATAAACGCATCACAACGTTGGCTTTTTCCTTCAACAACATTGACTACAACTCACGGCAGACTTTGATAGACAACAAACATAATAAAGCAAACACTTACTGTACAATGTTTGCCATCACTGGCAGGACGACTGATGGGATGTTCATATCTTCCAGTTTAATCGAAGAATTCATCATAGAAAAAAAAAAAGGCGGGTGCAATGAGCGTCTTTTCGAGTCTTTCTTGCCATCAAGTTGAATGTCAATGTTGACCTACTTCTACTATGCAAGTGAGAGGCATGATTTATAATCTAGACTTAACTTTCACCAGATCAGAGGCGGGAGAGCAGCTCACCAGCTCATGATGTCAATAGCAGCATAGGCTAGTTACCTCTCTGTCATCACGGCGCCGCTAATATTAGGTCATTAATGTTAGCAGCTTGTAATAACAATATAGGTAATACTTGGTTAATATACCTTAATGTTAGCAGCTTGTAATAACAATATAGGTAATACTTGGTTAATATACCTTAATGTTAGCAGCTTGTAATAACAATATCGGTAATACTTGGTTAATATACAGGTAACAAAATGTAAATGGAGTATTGTTGGCGCTTTTTGATGTTTTTTAGTGGGTTTTATGGGCAAAAAAAACCGCAATGACATCATGACTCCCATTATCTCTATTGTTAGCTGACTTTGTTAGTGTTTATTTACAAGTTAGAGTGCATAAAAAACATGTGTTTTTGTCTTACATAAGTATTGTGAATCATAGGCAAAACAAAAAAAGTGCAGTTTCCCTTTAAATATTAATGGTCCATATTTGTCATAATTAGAAGTAAAACGAAAATATTTTAAAACGGTGCTGTGGTAGTCGCTATTTGTAACAATGTTTTTTTGTTAGAGGGACGTTGCTTACAGTATCATAGATATACTGTAACTAGAATATAGTAGCCATGCTAAGTTGCAGCCATTTTCATTAATTCCTTAATGTATTGTCTGTCCTGCGGTTTATTTTATTGTCAACATGAAACATGTTATTAATACACATTTTGTTTGTAAAAAAAAAAAAAAAAAATCTTACATAAGAAAGATTTTTCCGAGTGTCCTTGTTTCAACCTTACGACATATTTTGCAACCATATTGTAATGTACTGGCATTTTTGTCCTCTTTGTTTCCGTGCCATTTACAACAATGGAATGCCCTGGCACTTTGTCCCTACTAACTTAGGTTCGCTATAGGCAAACAATTCAAAAGGGCGTGTCATATCTAGTTATATCTGTGGTTGGACCAATAGGAGGGTGGTACTGCAGCATGTTCAAACGCAAGTGCCGTCTAGGCAATCCGAGACTTAGAGCAGATTTAAAGGCCTACTGAAATGAATTTTTTTAATTTAAACGGGGATAGCAGATCCATTCTATGTGTCATACTTGATCATTTCGCGATATTGCCATATTTTTGCTGAGAGGATTTAGTAGAGAACATCGACGATAAGGTTCGCAACTTTTGGTCGCTAAAAAAAAAAAGCCTTGCCTGTACCAGAAGTAGCGTGACGTCACAGGTTGAAAGGCTCCTCACATTTCCCCATTGTTTACACCAGCAGCCAGAGTGATTCGGACCGAGAAAGTGACGATTACCCCATTAATTTGAGCCAGGATGAAAGATTTGTGGATGAGGAACGTGAGAGTGAAGGACTAGAGTGCAGTGCAGGACGCATCTTTTATCGCTCTGACCGTAACTTAGGTACAAGCTGGCTCATTGGATTGCACACTTTCTCCTTTTTCTATGGTGGATCACGGATTTGTATTTTAAACCACCTCGGATACTATATCCTCTTGAAAATGAGAGTCAAGAACGCGAAATGGACATTCACAGTGACTTTTATCTCCACGACAATACATCGGCGAAGCACTTTAGCTACGGAGCTAACGTGATAGCATCAGGCTTAACTGCAGATAGAAACAAAAGAAATAAACACCTGACTAGAAGGATAGACAGAAAATCAACAATACTATTAAACCATGGACCTGTAACTACACGGTTAATGCTTTCCAGCCTGGCGAAGCTTAACAATGCTGTTGCTAACGACGCCATTGAAGCTAACTTAGCAACGGGACCTCACAGAGCTATGCTAAAAACATTAGCTCTCCACCTACGCCAGCCAGCCCTCATCTGCTCATCAACACCCGTGCTCACCTGCGTTCCAGCGATCGACGGAGCGACGAAGGACTTCACCCGATCATCCGTGCGGTCGGCGGCTAGCGTCGGATAGCGCGTCTGCTATCCAAGTCAAAGTCGTCCTGGTTGTGTTGCTGCAGCCAACCGCTAATACACCGATCCCACCTACAGCTTTCTTCTTTGCAGTCTTCATTGTTCATTAAACAAATTGCAAAAGATTCACCAACACAGATGTCCAGAATACTGTGGAATTTTGCGATGAAAACCGAGCTTTTTGTATTGGATAGATACAATGTGTCCGAATACTTCCGTTTCAACGATTGACGTCACGCGCATACGTCATCACACATAGACGTTTTCAACCGGAAGTTTAGCGGGAAATTTAAAATTGCACTTTATAAGTTAACCCGGCCGTATTGGCATGTGTTGCAATGTTAAGATTTCATCATTGATATATAAACTATCAGACTGCATGGTCGGTAGTAGTGGGTTTCAATAGGCCTTTAAGGAGTTATCCTTCAACTTTAAAAGTTTTCACTGCTGGACTCTAGAAAGAGGTTCCGCAGCCTCCGTAGCAGAACCTCCAGGTTCTGTAACAGCTTCTTCCCTCAGGCCGTAAGACTCTTGAACGCATTAAAATAATCCCCTCAATTCCCCCCAAAAATGGATTAACTCGTTGGAATATAAAGACAATATAACATACATCCATGTTAAGATTTCATCATTGATATATAAACTATCAGACTGCGTGGTCGGTAGTAGTGGGTTTCAGTAGGCCTTTAAGGGAGGTGTTTGCGGAGCTAGACTGGCACAGAGTGGTGATTTATAGGTACTTCTTGTATTGGCAATTAAGTAATTATATGTTCAATGTAGCGTCTTTCTGAGTTGGTAAAAGTGCAGAGTTTCTCCTACTGGTTGACTCAAAGACAACAAATCAAAAATGCCATTCCAATATTTAATGTGATTGTAGTCTCTAGTTTTGCTCCTCCTAATGAAATACATTTTGACATATGTTTATATGTGTATTCTGGTTTAATAAGATGACATGCATGTGTTTTAAAGGCTATGTATAAATACAACTTAAATTACCGTGCTTTAGGCTGTAAAAAAAGTGAATGAAAAAAGCAATGATCATGTGAAAATGTGGGTCCCAGCCAGGGTGAGACCAGTTGAGAACCCCTTTTTGAAAGGACACTCTTCACAAATACGCATAAATAAATAAAACAAAAACAAATAAACATTTATATAAAGTGTGAAAAGACCACTTAAGCTGGTGGGTATTGAGAAGTGATTTGAATATCTGTAGAGAGTCTGAGTTCCTGATGTGTGATTGCACGGTAATGGTACTTTATTGTCCCACTTAGGGGAATTTGTCTTGGACTCAGCAACTGTGCCTTAAAAGGTATTCACAACCACAATGCCAGCAAACACTCCATCAACAGCCATACCATCTCAACAATTACAAACATAAGTGTATTGCACATCCTTTAACATTGCACATTACACACTGCACTTATCTACACCAGTGGAAAGACATATGCTAAAAAGACACCATAGTAAAAGGACACAATCAAAAATATTGCAGTCTTTAGCCTAAAGCAGAATTGTTTAGACATTTGATGGAGGTTGGAAGGTCTTATTTTTAAAGCTGTCGAGTTTGCAGTTGGGGACTCTATATCGTCTGCCTGAGGGTAGGAGATGGTATTCTAAGTGAAAATGATGTGATGGCTCAGTCACGATCATCTGGGCTTTCCTAAGAACGGGTTTGTTCATAAATGGACTGCAAGGTCTGATAGTCACTTTTTCCCATGTGTACTAAATGAGCCAGTCTGGTTTTCAGCTTCACTGTAAGGTTGTCATACCAGGCTGACATCCCATATCGGAGCAAGCTCTCCAGTACGGCCTTATAAAAATTTAAATCTGGTGTTTTCCCCCCCATACTTTCCACATGGACATTTTATCTCAAAGAGTTACCTTAAATGAACTCCGAGATAGGTATATGAGCTGGCCTGCTGAGGATGTATTACAACAGAGCTGTAGTCTCCAATTTATTTCGAGTCCAAGACATCTGGTTAGTTTTGTTAATATTCAAAAAGAGATGGTAAGAGTAGAGGAAGCGACGTGTGTCTGGTTTTAGTGATAGACGTCAGCTTGGATAAAATAATTTCATTACCTATTGTTTATATTAAGCTGATCAGTCAGTTATAACCATATGTTGCAGAAATTTCCCTGTCTGGTTCTATGGTTATCATCACATTTTGAGGTGTTTTTTCCCCCAAAACATGTTAGAAAATTGTATAACCTCACAGATGTTTGATATTAGAGGTTCTTCTGTACTAGCCTCCAAAATATATTTCAGTGTTTGTGTTTCAGTATCTTGACATTCGTGCACTACTCTGTACTTTGCTCATTTTGATTCTATTATCCATTTGACCCAGAAAGACGAGTCGGGTAGGTTTGTCTCTGATTTTAAAAGACTGCAACTTTTCTGCAAGCTTCAAAAACAAAGTTGACTTTCTCAGGTCGAGCTGAGAGTTGGTGTCGTGACTCTGCCACTGATCAGGAACTGTTCAGGTAATTATTTACCGGATCATTAAATAGTGCTTGTTTCTCTTTTTCTCCCAAGAGAATATCTAAATGTGTTCTCTATTCTTGCTTAGGAGCGAGCTTTCTGTGGAGAAGAGCTCTGTGCTGCAGTCTGAGCTACAATCATGTAACCAGCTACAAGAACTGGAGCCACTCAATAAGTGTAAGTGTAGTTTTAAATTGGTTTTGTTTTTTTGTTTTTGTTCCTCACAAAGCGAAAATTCTTATTTGCTGCTTGGCGCATTGGTACCTCCGCTATAGCGGCTTTGTTGCGAGCCATTAAAAAATAATGTGTTTATAGAAGCATCTTGAAGGAAAGGGATTGCACTTTGAAAAACGTTTACTCTGTGGAGAACATATATCCTGACACAGAGCTTTTTGGAAAGACTTTCTACATGATTTTGGAGAGTGTCTGTGAAAATCTGTGTTAATTTTTGAAGGTATAAATGACTGATTTTGGACCTCTTTTCTAATTAATCCCAAATGTGTTCAAAATGAGATTTTTCCCCAGCAAGCCCCTCTAAGTATGTCTTTATGAACTTTGTATTGTTCAATGGGAACAGAAAAATGTGTTACTCAAACAAATATATATATATATTTTCTATCATACCGTGAGATTTCGGAACTTGTATTAACTAAAAAAAAATCCTATGCTGACGTTTAGCTCACCAAATATTCAAAAAAATGAAATGTTTCCTGCGAGCTTATTGGTACTTTGGTACTACTACCTGTTTTAGTGAAACCACGTACCTATAATTTGGTCCCTATAGTCTGTAGCAGGGGTGTCAAACTCAATTGCTTGTTCATTCAAAATTCCAAGGACACTTAAAATAGTGGGCCAAACAGGATTAGGAAGGATACAGATTAAGATATAGATATAAGATCCAAGATATTAAGATACAGATATGTTATGCGTCAGTAATCTTTGGTTGTGTGCAAAATGTGTGTGACAGCCAGTGAATGTGTTTTTCTGCAGACATACTTTTTTTTGTAAACCCCACTTGTGTCAACTTTTTTTTTAACATCATGTGGATGAAGTGTGCATTATTGAAAGCATCAGTGCTGGTGTTGGAAAAGTGTGAATGTGTTTTGTACCGACAGCCTTCAATAGTTAAAAGGGTGTTGTTTTTATTGGTGTACCACTAAATTATTGCTACTTTTGGTGGTAATATGACACATCAAGTAAGAATGTTTAGTGCAATGCATTCTATTACCGTAATACCATTGTGGCCACTATCAATAGTTCTATTACTTAAGATGTAGATGAGGTGGTGATGCAACAGTAAGCTTGGATTCTTATTTGCTGAAATTCGCCATAGGGCTGGATTCCTCCAGGCCACATAAAATAACTTGGGTCGGAAGTCTATAGTCCATGTACAAGAGAAGATTTTGACATTGTGTCATGTGTTGACTAAAAAGAGCACTTGGACAGATTGTTTATCAACTTCAAATTGCCCAGCTGCTATTCACATGGATAAAGAATGCAGTCTGCATACACAGAAGGTTAATTAATGAATCAAGTCCCAGTGCAGCGGGATCAGTGCAGCTCCCTGGCAAAGGAATCCGTCACTGGCTCAAAATTATTCCTCCAGAAGTCAACACTTGGCTTCCTGGCTTAAACCCAGACCTGGCTTGGGCTTCGGTGGCAGTGATGTTGCTGCATCTGGTTCCCAGGAAGGGTGGCGGAGAGCTCGAGGTCTTGCCATTGGTCTAGGGCCAACCAGATACAGCCTTTTGTTCCCTTCTAAAACTGGCACTGGTTTGTGGGTTCATTATCGGAACCTGGGCTGAAGTAATACTGTTTTTTTATCTCTGTGCTTTCCTCTGCAGGGTGCTTGCTGACTATCATCCTGCTGATGAGGGCGCTAGATCCCCTCGGATACGAGAAGGAGACTCTTGCTCATTTCCAAACTCTCAAAGTAAGGCCACAGGGAAATGTATTGTTCATTAACTGGAGGTGACTTTATTTCACACCGCCTCTCCCTCAGGAAGTGGACTCAATGCGCTCAGCCTACTACAGTGACCTGTGCAGCAAGTTCATGATCGAAAACACCATTTTGAAAATGGAGTACGCTGAAGTGCGCGTCTTCAGTGTAGCTGACAAGGTTTGTGTCGAACGATTGACACACCAAACCCTCTTTCATTTTCGAACGGTCACTGCTAGCTTCTTTCCCAACAGAACCTGACCACGTTGTGCCATTTAGACCAGCTGCTCCTCGTTACCCATATCAACCTGTCCTCCAACCAGCTGCGGCTAATTCCTGCTCACTTTGCCATGTTGCAGTGCCTGGAGGTGAAAATATGGCATGACCCCAAAGTTTCTGCTTGTGTTTTAAAGGGAAAGTGCATTTTTGGGGGGAATTTTGCCTTTCAATCACAATCCCCATGTAAGACAAGAACATATGTTTTTGCAAATTTGTAAAATGCGGCAAGTACGAGATGGCTAACAATGCACCTAATGGGAGTAATCTATTGCGCCCATGAAACCCTGGAAAAAAAGATCCAAAAACAGTCAACAATACTCCTTTTACATTTTGTGACCTGAATATTTACCAAGTACTCGTGTAGTGATATTGTTATTATAAGCGCTAACGCAGAGGAACTACTTTTTGCGCCGCTGTGATTACAGAAAGGTACCTAGCTTACGCTGCTATTGACATACTGTGCTGGCGAGAAAGACGTGGAAATACACTCTTTTGCCTTTTTAACTGCGTGACGATTATGATTAATTCTACATCTAAACGGGAAGATATGAACATTGCATCAGTCGGCATACCAGTGAGAGCAGACGTTTTACAATAAGTGTTTGTTTTATGGTTTATTATGTTGATAGTTAGGTAACACATACCACACTGACAAAGCTTAACCTATTGTTACTATAACAATCTACAAGGTTAATATAGATGGCTTCTCTTTCTTCCCCTCCATTTATCTGCTTTCTTTTGTATTTCAAGTTATCATTACTTATATGTATTGTTGCATCTGAACAGTTTTATTGTTGATAATCGAGGTAATTGTTATTATTCATTATCCATAGTGCTATTTCTATTGGTACTTGTATTGCTCCATTTGTAGTGTAATAATGCTCATTGTCATTTCTGTATTATTTATTTCACTACCATCATATTTGTACATATCGTATTTGCTGATGTTCTATTGTTGTCCCCACAATTTCCCCCACTGTCTTCCTTTTTTTCCTCTTTCTATCCCCTCCGGGTGCACGAAATAATAATATAAATCCATTTAAATAAAGTCAAATACAAATAAGGCAACAAGAGAAGTATCCCACACTTCTCTTTTGTAAAGTAAATTTGTACAGCAAATATGGACGGCGTGGCGAAGTTGGTAGAGTGGCTGTGCCAGCAATCGGAGTGTTGCTGGTTACTGGGGTTCAATCCCCACCTTCTACCTTCCTAGTCACGTCCGTTGTGTCCTTGGGCAAGACACTTCACCCTTTGCCTCTGATGGCTGCTGGTTAGTGCCTTGCATGGCAGCTCCCGCCATCAGTGTGTGAATGTGTGTGTGAATGGGTAAATGTGGAAATACTGTCAAAGCGCTTTGAGTACCTTGAAGGTAGAAAAGCGCTATACAAGTATAACCCATTTATAATTTATAATTTTACATCAACTATATGATTTGCCTGAGAAGCTGGACAGGACAAAAAAAAACCCTAAAACAAAACAAAAAATATTATGTTGATAGTTAGTCTTGTTTAGCACTTAGCAATGTTTCTACTTGCTGGGTCTGTTTATCATTCAGCTTCTAACACTTGTAGATCTTCCTCCTTGTATTGAGGCTCAAAAATAAAAGGTTCTGGATCATCATTTTTCTCCAAGTAGTCGTCGTTGGCTCTCATGTAGTCTGCCATGAGTAGTAGTAGCAGTTGTTGTTGTTGAAGGAAATAACAAACGTTAATAGGCTGTCGTATGCTTAAAATGAGCAAAATATGTAAATATTACATGTTTTTAATGAACGTGCCTGTTACCACATTACATATATACTTACATTGTATATAAAAAAAAAAAAACGTTTTTGGAGGTTTTTTAAGAGCGCTTTGTAGGTGAAATAGGTGAATCTCCTATTGGCTCCATTTTTAGCTGACTTTTGCTAGTGTTTATTTACATGTTAAAATGCATTTAAAAAAAAAAACGTGTGTCTGCTAGTCTCACTTGAGGACTGTGAATGAAAGGCAAAATTCCCTCAAAAAGTGCCTTACCCATTTTAATGCTTTATATTTTTGCTATTGTGTGTGCGCTGTGCAATAGTTGCGTCCCTGACTTTCACCACAGGTATTGGAGGCTGATGATAACTCCATAGAACACCTTGAAGGAGTCTGCTGCCTTCCCAAACTGGAGGAGGTCCTCTTGAAGAATAACAGTATCCTTTGAAGTTAGTTTGGTCACTTGGGGCCAGCGCAGACCAGATACGGTCATGACTTATACATAAACTACCTTATTACAGGTGCACATACAGAAAAATTGAAGGCTGCAGCGGCCCACTTTTCAGGGGCCAAAATTCAAAGCACAGTTCAGACTGGATAAGCATTTGTTGCGCCCCCAATTATCACTTTCAACTGTGTTATTATACATATTTAATGTGTTATTTGGTACAGGCAGGGTTTAATAGTTAAAGCTGTGTTATTTTTATTTGTATTCACTTTAATTTTTTATACTTTTGGTGTTAATCTGGCCCCCTTATTAGGAAAGGTTGATTCAATGCAGCCGATGAATACCACTGTGGCCCCCAGTTCCAGTTGTAATTAAAAAGATTATATGCATAGGAAATACAACAATAATGGCAAGGTTAGTTGGGTTTGGCCTCCTTATTTACAGAAGCTTGTCATGAATGTTGATTTTCAAATGGTCCAAAGAGCCACATTGGACCTGAGGAGGTATTTCATCCGGCCTTAGACCATACTTGCCAACCCTCCCGTTTTTACCGGGAGACTCCTCCTTATTTACAGAAGCTTGTCATGAATGTTAATTTTCAAATGGTCCAACGAGCCACATTGGACCCGAGGAGGTATTTCATCCGGCCTTAGACCATACTTGCCAACCCTCCCGTTTTTACCGGGAGACTCCCAGTATTCAGCACCTCTCCCGATAACCTCCCGGCAGAAATTTTCTCCCGACAAACTCCTGGTATTCAGCCGGAGCTGGAGGCCACGCCCCCTCCAGCTCAATGCAGACCTGAGTGGAGACAGCCTGTTCTCACGTCCGCTTTCCCACAATATAAACAGCTTGCCTGCCTAATGACGTCATAACTGTAGAATGATCGAGGGCGAGTTCTAGGTTTCTTATGTGGATTTATTGTTAGGCAGTTTCATTAAAGTCCTCCCAGCGCGGTAACAACACACAACAACAGCAGTCACGTTTAGTCTACCGTAAAGCAGTTTGTCTGCCGTAAACAGCAATGTTGTGACACTCTTAAACAGGACAATACTGCCATCTACTGGATAGCCTCCAGAACACTGATATTCAAGTATTTCTTTTATTTATATGTATAATAAAATAAATATATATATATATATATATATATATATATATATATATATATATATATATATATATATATATATATATATATATATATATATATATATATATATATATATGTTCCTCTCTGGCCTGGGAACGCTTCGGGATTCCCCAGGAGGAAGTCGCAAATGTTGCTCTGGAGAGGGAAGTCTGGGGGTCTTTGCTGGAGCTGCTGTCCCCGCGACCCGATTCCGGATAAGCGGTTGAAGATGGATGGATGGATATATATATATAGCTAGAATTCACTGAAAGTCAAGTATTTCATACATATATATATATATATATATATATATATATATATATATATATATATATATATATATATATATATATATATATATATATATATATATATATATATATATATATGAAATACTTGAGTTGGTGAATTCTAGCTTACATATATTCCCCTCTTAACCACGCCCCCCCACCCCCCACCTCCCAGTATCGGAGGTCTCAAGGTTGGCAAGTATGCCTTAGACACCTGTGTACTAAGCTATCAACATCTTAGCTTTGTGTTATAAGTGACCAGGCAAATTAGCGTAAAAGCTAGCAATATATTTCATAATAATAATATGCATGTAAATTACTTTTAACCATGCCAAGAGCCCCCAAAAATGGTCAAATGTCTTCTGAGCTGCACTTTTGACACTTTTGTTATATGTTAATTTACATCACGGGGGGTCCAAATAGCTCACACACATTATATACTGTATATATTTAATTACATTAAAATGTTATTATTAGTGATTAGTATTTCAGCTGCATATCTTTAAATTGTGGCCTTTTTTTTTAGCCTATTGTCCCCATGTTTGCTGCCTATCAAAAACAAACCAGGGGTCGACCCAGTTTACATGATTATTGTTTATTGTTTATTGAATGGATCCCCATTAGCTGACGCCAAGGCGACTGCTAGTCTTCCTTGGATCCATATACAAAATAAAAATACAAAGAATACATGCATTGAAGAGAATAAGCGGTAGAAAATGGATGGATGGATATACAAAGGAAAAATACAACATAAGATAAAAAAGCTAGTTAAACCCAGTATTACAAATTCACGTCATGTGGGCAGCTGCAATAGGTGTATCTTCAAAGCTGTCTTGAATGACAGTTTACTTTGTGAGAGATTAATGTGAGATGGCAACCGATTCCAGAATGATATACATCTATACATGACTGTATGTTTAAGGAGATTGGTCCTGATTACAAAACACTTGGACTGGGATCAAGGGATACAGTTTGGGATAAAAGTTTAGTTTCACTTTTCACACCGCTACGCTTGTAATGGTGCCAAGTGGGAAAGTAAACAAAATATGTTGTGTGTGTTTGCTGCTCCATGACTCCAGTTCACCCGCAGGACTGGAGCTGTACAGTTTTTGTTCTGTTCATTTATGCAACTTTACTCATAGCAAAGGGCAAATGAGTCCACTCTAAGGAGAGATGTCAGAATGTGGTGAAAATGTTGATGTCCCCTGCTAGTATTTGTGTGCTGCTTTGCTGGCCTCTTTCCAAATAGTCCATCTGCCACAGGACTTGACCTCACAAACCTAAAGCGAAACCCAACAGCAAATCTTTACAGAACAACAGATTAGTAGTGAAATTCACCCCAAATAAAAACTTATTTAGCTACTTCAAGGTTAAGGAGGGCTTCTGCAGGTGAATTATATTTTATACGCCGTGCCAAAATCCAATCAATATGGGCTCTAGTGGACGCCAATAGTGTTAAGAAGTTGAGTCTTATATTTAATCCCCACTCACAGTTAGCAGTGACTCAGGCAATGTGTGATTCAGCCCAGTGTGTGCTGCAAAACAACCCTGCTAAGAGAGTGCACGCATCTGACAGCGTGTGAGGGGCGCCACATAAGGAAAAATACTGTTTAAAAACTTAAAGGCCTACTGAAATGAAATGTTTTTATTTAAACGGAGATAGCAGATCCATTCTATGTGTCATACTTGATCATTTTGCGATATTGCCATATTTTTGCTGAAAGGATTTAGTATAGAACAACGTCGATAAAGTTCGCAACTTTTGGTCTCTGATTAAAAAAAAGCCTTGCCCCTACCGGAAGTAGCGTGACGTTGTCAGTTGTTCACTTCCTCATATTTTCCTATTGTTTTCAACGCAGCTAGAGCTATTCGGACCGAGAAAGCGACGATTACCCCATTAATTTGAGCGAGGATGAAAGATTCGTGGATGAGGAACGTTAGAGTGACGGAGTAGAATGCAGTGAAATACATATCTTTTTTCGCTCTGACCGTAACTTAGGTACAAGCTGGCTCATTGGATTCCACACTCTCTCCTTTTTCTATTGTGGATCATGAATTTGTATTTTAAACCACCTCGGATACTATATCCTCTTGAAAATGAGAGTCGAGAACGCGAAATAGACATTCACAGTGACTTTTATCTCCACGACAATACATCGACGAAGCTCTTTAGCATGAGCTAACGTGATAGCATCTGTCTCAAATGCAGATAGAAACAAAATAAATAAATCCCTGACTGGAAGGCTAGACAGAAGATCAACAATACTATTAAACCGTGTACATGTAACTACACGGTTAAAAATTCTCAGCCTGGCAAAGCTTAACAATGCTGTTGCC
>NC_084757.1:14258899-14308899 GCF_033978785.1 Entelurus aequoreus | reverse complement strand
CTTGCTGGTAGACGGCTGCGTTGACCCTGGATCTCAGGAAACAGAGTGGACCGACACCAGCAGATGACATGGCACCCCAAACCATCACTGATGGTGGAAACTTTACACTAGACTTCAGGCAACGTGGATCCTGTGCCTCTCCTGTCTTCCTCCAGACTCTGGGACCTCGATTTCCAAAGGAAATGCAAAATTTGCTTTCGTCAGAAAACATGACTTTGGACCACTCGGCAGCAGTCCAGCTCTTTTTTCCAGGGTCAACGCAGCCGTCTACCAGCAAGTTTTAGAGCACTTCATGCTTCCTGCTGCTGACCTGCTCTATGGAGATGGAGATTTCAAGTTCCAACAGGACTTGGCGCCTGCACACAGCGCAAAATCTACCCGTGCCTGGTTTACGGACCATGGTATTTCTGTTCTAAATTGGCCCGCCAACTCCCCTGACCTTAGCCCCATAGAAAATCTGGGGGGTATTGTGAAAAGGAAGATGCAGAATGCCAGACCCAAAAACGCAGAAGAGTTGAAGGCCACTATCAGAGCAACCTGGGCTCTCATAACACCTGAGCAGTGCCAGAAACTCATGGACTCCATGCCACGCCGCATTAACGCAGTAATTGAGGCAAAAGGAGCTCCAACCAAGTATTGAGTATTGTACATGCTCATATTTTTCATTTTCATACTTTTCAGTTGGCCAACATTTCTAAAAATCCCTTTTTTGTATTAGCCTTAAGTAATATTCTAATATTGTGACACACGGAATTTTGGATTTTCATTTGTTGCCACTTCAAATCATCAAAATTAAATGAAATAAACATTTGAATGCATCAGTCTGTGTGCAATGAATAAATATAATGTACAAGTTACACCTTTTGAATGCAATTACTGAAATAAATCAAGTTTTTCTAAATATTCTAATTTACTGGCTTTTACCTGTGTGTGATATATATATATATATATATATATATATATATATATATATATATATATATATATATATATATATATATATATATATATATATATATATATATATATATATATTTATATATATATATATATAGATAGATACATAGATAGATACATGTATGTGTGTATATATATAGGTACACGTATGTGTGTGTATATATGTATGTATATGTGTGCATGTATGTATGTATATATATACACGTATGTGTATGCATACATATATACATGTATTTGTATATGTATGTATATGTGTATACAGTATATATATGTGTACATAAGTGTATATATATATTATATTATATATATATATATAGATATATATATATACACAACTTAGCTATTTTTATTTAGGGCAGAAGAGTTTTGAGAGATTTGAGCAAAAAAGTACAAAACAATATGAATCCAACAATTTATACACTCTTAACTCCCTAAGGGTTTTTTGTCCCTGTGAAACTTTGTATGACTGAATTATGCATGCCCTAGGCCTAGATGGTTTTAAAAAAACACATATTTTAAATGGATTTTTCTCTGAAACGATTGACAATCAGAATAAATCAGATTTGTGATTTAGATGTGATTACAATTTTTCACAGCAACCCTAATATTAAGTGAAATATCATACCTTGATTCTCTTAAAAACAACAACAGAACGTTTTACACAAAATACAACTTTAGGATAAAGATTTCCTTCAAATGAAATCCAGGTTACCTCCATCCATTTTCTACCGCTTGTCCCTTTAGGTTATATAATATTTATACTTTTGGGGCAGCAGTGGCTCAGGAGGTAGTTGTCCAGTAAACGGAGGGTTTAAGTGTGTGTGACGATGTGGCCTCATGGTAGCGGTGGTTGTCTTGATCCCAATATCCAGAGGACAGCAGGAGACCTCGTGCAGGTAAAACGTATTTAGAAAAAACAAAAGACGAGTGCAGCTCTGAATGCACACGAAGCGTGTGTCCTTGAACAAGTCACATTGTTCCCACATTTCCGTCAGTACACCCCAAAGCAGCTGTGGCTACAAATCTAGCTTACCGCTACCATGGTTATGAATCATAATTTGTTATTAACTTAAAAACTATAATAGTTTGACCAAATATTTTTGCAGCACATCTGTAGCACAAATTATTGGGAATGGTTTGGGGAGATTTCAACATCTTTGGAGTGCTGTTTATAAATAATAAAATAATGATATAATAATAGATATATAATATATGTATGATATATAATAACAAAGTCATAACAACTATAAAATGTTAGTAACTTAAAAGCAAACAAACTTTGAAGCACAAACGCACAACAACCGATTGGGACTAGTTTGGGAAGATTGTGACATGGGTAGAGGGCTGGTTATGAATAATAAAACCATTAAAACTATAAAATATTAATAATTTAAAATCTAACTGCACAAACAAACATTTTTGCGCAACAAACCAGCACAAATAATTTGGACTGGTTTGGAGAGATTTGGACATGAAGTGCTGGTTACGAATAACACGATAATACCATAAAATATAAAATGTTAACTTAAAAAACAAATGTAGCACAAACGATTGGGACACGTTTGGGGAGGTTTGGACAAGGTGGGGGAGGGGGTGCGACTTCACACAGGTGAATCTCAAAAAGTTAATAACTTAAAAATTATAATAGACCAAATATTTTTGCAGCACAAATGTAGCAGAAACGAATCAGATGAGATTGGGGAGATTTGTACATATTTAGGGTCTAGTCATGGTTAACGCATTAATTACATGTTAACATGAAATAAACTTCACACAGGCATTTAGCTTTGCGAGTGAACAATGGCTTTTAAGAGAGATGGACAGGTGAAGCTGAATGTAATAATTTCAACAATGATTTTATTGCAAATGTGAATCCACAATCAGAGAAGAACGTCAACGTTTAGCGAGCCGTATCGTATGTATTCTGATATCTTTGAGAGAACAGTCCCATTGGCTCAAACCGGTGGAAGGACCTGTATGGATGGTTGAGCACAAGAGACGCCCTCATAGTTTGGGCACGTTAGGGCTGCTTTGCAAGAAAGAAAATGTGGTCAAACTCTTAACAGGCATGGGATTTTTCCATCTGTAGTCGGAATTCCGTCTTTTTTATCTATGTAAAAATCTGAAAAAATTATTTTCCATTTATCTTCGTTTTTCCCGACCTACAGTGTGTGTTAAAATGTGATCCGTCTCTTTGCCATAGCTGCCAACGACTACGGTTTTCCCGTAATGAGCACGGTTTTTGATAATCCAGTGGTAAAAACTACGGTTTTTCATTAAAAATGGTTAACTTAAAAATCGAAGCTAAGTAGCGAAGCACTCCACGGGCAGGGGAAAAAATATACGGGATGATTGGTTGGTTTACGTATAAGAAAATCCATGATGAGTCACAGTTGGTTAAAGGCCTACTGAAACCCACTTCTACCGACCACGCAGTCTGATAGTTTATATATCAATGATGAAATCTTAACATTGCAACACATGCCAATACGGCCGGGTTAACTTTTAAAGTGCAATTCCGGTTGGAAACGTCTATGTATGATGCGTATGCGCGTGACGTCACGACAGCAACGGAAGTATTCGTACCCAATGTGTCACCATACAAACTGCTCTGTTTTCATCGAACAATTCCACAGTATTCTGGACATCTGTGTTGGTGAATCTTTTGCAATTTGTTTAATGAACAATGGAGATTGCAAAGAAGAAAGTTGTAGGTGGGATCGGTGTATTAGCGGCTGGCTGTAGCAACACAACAAGGAGTACTTACTTGGATAGCAGACGCCTAGCCGATGCTAGCCGCCAACCGCATCTGTGATCGGGTGAAGTCCTTTGTCGCGCCGTCGATCGCTGGAGCGCAGGTGAGCACGGGTGTTGATGAGCAATTGAGGGCAGGCTGGCGTAGGTGGAGCGCTAATGTTTTTATCATAGCTCTGTGAGGTCCGGTTGCTAAGTTGCTAAGTTAGCCTTAGCGTCTTTAGCAACAGCATTGTTAAGCTTTGCCAGGCTGAGAATTATTAACCGTGCAGTTACATGTCCATGGTTTAATAGTATTGTTGATCTTCTGTCTATCCTTCCAGTCAGGGATTTATTTATTTTGTTTCTATCTGCATTTGAGACAGATGCTATCACGTTAGCTCAGTAGCTAAAGCTTCGTCGATGTATTGTCGTGGAGATAAAAGTCACTGTCAATGTCCATTTCGCGTTCTCGACTCTCATTTTCAAGAGGATATAGTATCCGAGGTGGTTTAAAATACAAATCCGTGATCCACAATAGAAAAAGGAGTGTGTGTGGAATCCAATGAGACCTTGTACCTAAGTTACGGTCAGAGCGAAAAAAGATACACCCTGCACTGCCTCTCTAGTTCTTCACTCTAACGTTCCTCATCCACGAATCTTTCATCCTCGCTCAAATTAATGGGGTAATCGTCGCTTTCTCGGTCCGAATTTCTCTCGCTCCATTGTAAACAACGGGGAATTGTGAGGAATCCTTCCTCCTGTGACGTCACGCTACTTCCGGTAGGGGAAAGGCTTTTTTTTATCAGCGACCAAAAGTTGCGAACTTTATCGTCGTCGTTCTCTACTAAATCCTTTCAGCAAAAATATGGCAATATCGCGAAATGATCAAGTATGACACATGGAATGGATCTGCTATCCCCGTTTAAATAAAAAAAATTCATTTCAGTAGGCCTTTAAGATTAGGGCAAAACGTTACGGACAAGCCAATCAGAGGCAATCATCGAACCAGGAAGGGAAATCACAACAGACATTCCAAATGACGATGAGAGAGTCGGAGAAGAGAAGGGGGAATGTTCAAACGGGCGATTTATATATGAAAAAAAAACTAGTGGAAGATGGCAGAGGGATTCTTTTCCTTAGATTTTTCTTTTAGCGATGTAGACGATGTCTAGGAAACCCATAATGTGTCTACTTGGCCACATTTGGACAAATGTGTGTGTCTGGATAAAGGAATGCCCAACAGATTAATTTGAGTTATTTACCATGTAAGCCCAAATCAAAACTGCTCTCGACATGGAATACGTGAAATACACATTTAAGAACACACATGATTGGGGCAGACGTGATGACTTTTTCTACAGTATAACCTGTCTAAATGCTACATTTCATTTTCATTGGTGTTTTAGAAATGTTTTTTCATTATTTCTACTGTTTATATTTTGACATTGAATAGTTGAATCATTTGGAAACATAAACAACATGACTGAAAGATTTTTGTTATTTCATGCAATAAGTCACAAATGGCTATTCAGATAAAGGAAGTTAGCTAATAGAAAAAACATTGTTTGTACTCTATGATTTTTGAATTTGGAGCAGTTAGAAGTGGAGAGAGAGTCGAAGAGACAGAAATTGGCATTAAAATCCAAGGCAGAATCCACTAAAGCAGAAACAATAAGGAAAATGCAAGCTGCTCAGAAATTTGCCAGGAAAGCAAAAATGCCAAAGTAATGTGTGAATGAACCAACGTAATGTGAAAATAATGTGAATAACTAGATGAACCATCTGTGGCTGTGAAGTGAACACTAGTAAGGTTGTAAATACTGTGGTTCCTGTGGATGTGAACACAAGTTGTAATTACTGTAGTGACTGAAACAGACATAGTGGTTCATTTGGATGAATGGGGTATGTATTTATGTAAACTCTGTTGATCAGTTTTTAATTCTTTAAACACTAAAACATATGTAAAAAATGCTTTTTTTTTTTTTTTTTGCTAATGTTCAATTGCTAAAAAAATCCAGGAGCTTTGAGCTTTGCGTGCCCTAGACCCCCGACCTAATTTTAATCTTTTTAATTTTCAGTGTTTTTCATTAAGTTCAAATCACATGCCTGCTAAAGCACTAAATGCAGTCATTAAAGTCAAATGTGCCTCGTAAAAATATTAGTTTTAGGGTTGCAACCATTTTCTAAATGATTAATAGTGGTGTATTTTTATGCTATATTAACAAGGGGTTGTTTACTGTCAGTTTCTCTGTTTGGCCTCAATGTGTTGATATAGTGTGTCACTGGACCGTGTTCAGCCTCGATGATGAGGCTTATTTATCACGCCATGTCACCCAAAGGCTTCTCCTTTAACCTAATTGTGCAGAAATCTCCACATTGGCAGCTCTGCGGCCGCTCACATCCTGCCCCAAGCTGCGGCGCCTGGATCTCCGTGGCAACCCCGTCGCTCAGGCGGCCGGCGTGGAGTCGGAGCTGTCCGAGCTGCTGCCTACCGTCACATGTCTGCTGCTGTGACGAGGGGCGGGAGTCGGGAGCCGTCACTCAAAGCGTTGCCGCCGACAGCGCCGGGCAGTTTGCGAAGGAGTGAGTGGATGTTTTTTTCCAAGCGTGTTGTCACTTCCACTTGTTTGGTAGAAATTCAATCAAAACAGCCTCCACACGTCTCAATGCCTCTGAAGGTGTATATCAAGACAACTTTAATGAAAAGTCTATTTGTTGTTTCTGAGTGTGTGTGTGAGTGTTTGTGTGTGTGTGTGTGTGTGTGTGTGTGCGTGCGCGTATGAGTCACTGTTGCATTTCTGAAAATGTGCGTCTGAATGAAGGTCTCGTAATACCTCCAAATGCATGCTGAAACCCTCCTCCCCAATCACGGATGTAATTGACTGTATGTGGGTGCATCAGTGTGGTCGTGGTTTTATAAGCTTTAAAATAATTTGAAGCAACCATAAGAAAACAGAATGGAGCAGACCTAATTCTGCAGCCAGATCATGATTGACAGTTAATCCTTGGGCCATACTCGAGTGACTCAAAAGCTTTTTTTGAATGCAATCATGGATAAATACACAGACAAGGGGCTGGTTGTTTTTCCCCTGGGCCTGCGATAGTCGTGAATCTATGAATTTCCATCAGTGCGTTTGTTAAAGGGGATCCGCACTCTGTTTTTAGGAATTTTGCCAGTCCCTATATGAGACAAGAACACACATCTTTCTCTTTTCTCTGTGTTATAAATCATTAAATACTGATAGCAAGAGGATAATGAAGGTCATGGGATACGATCTATTTTGCCTTAAGCCCTTTAAAACATCCAATAATGTTTCATATACATGTTGTAAGTATGTAATGTACTAAAAGGCACATTTATGATATCATGTAATATTTACAGTCTTTTTGTCAATTTAAGCATCATTGAAATTTATTTGCAATGATTTCAAAGATGCTCATCAACAAAATTTCCGTCCACAGAAAACTACTACAGTTGTCTCTTGGTTTTTTGCATTAATTACATGACCGCGATAAACGGCTTTACGAGATGTTATGATGATAATAATCAAAACATTTTCATAGAGCACAACAAATATATTTTTTTAAAATATTATCAGAGCCCTCAATACTTACCGGTAGCCCAGAGGATCCTCCAAGAGAAAACACAACCACAAAAACACAGCCAAGACGTGAAAATACTTTGTCACATCCTGGGTAATTCCTCTAAGTTAGAACTAGGCTATGAGTGTTGAAACCCCAGACGTACATTGTTCTGCAAAAAGTTGTTCAACTTGACAGTCGTCACTTCGCCATTAGCGTTCTGAGTTAGCATTGCGTGTTTGTGTTGTCATTCCACATCGATCACGTCAAAGCTGTGTTTATGATGTCGAAAATGAAGTACATCAAAAGAGTTCCTCTCCACCTAGGCCGGAAAGTTGCTGATAGTTTATAGCAGCCTTATTTGCCAACTCCGATGCTACTTCCAGCTGTTGTCGTTCAAGGTCACTCACCTCAAAGTCTCACCAGTGTGGAGAGGTGTTGTTGTCGAGGAAGGTGTTGAAAATGAAGTTCATCAAAAAGTTGTTCTGTCACAAGTTACAGTAACTTGATATTGTTTTTGTGAAGATAGAGAAGCGCCAACACTAGCTGGCTAATGCTGTTAGCAGTTCAACCCTAAAATCGGAAGAGGAACTCAGTTATATATATATATATATATAAATATGGACAGAAGAAAAAAAAAATGTATATATGGTAGAAAATGGATGTATGGATATATATATATATATATATATATATATATATATATATATATATATATATATATATATATATATATATATATATATATATATATATAATGCTGTTGCACTGCTAACAGCATTAGCCGGCTAGTGTTGGCGCTTCTCTATCTTCACAAAAACAATATCAAGTTACTGTAACTTGTGACAGAACAACTGTATCGATATATATATCCATTTTCTACCATATATACATTTTTTTTCTTCTGTCCATATATATATATATATATATATAAATTTTTATATATGGTAGAAAATGGATGTATGAATATATGTATATATATATAACATTTTTTTTTATATATGGTAGAAAATGGATGTATGGATATATATATATATATATATATATATATATATATATATATATCCCATATATGCATTTTTTTTCTTCTATTCATATATATATATATATATATATACATATCCCATATATGCATTTTTTTCTTCTATTCATATATATATATATATATATATATGTATGTATGTGTATATATATATATATATATATATATATGTATTTATGTATCCATGTATATATGTATGTATAAATATATGTGCGTTTGTATATATATATATATATATATATATATATGTATATATATATATATATATATACATATATATATATATATATATATATATATATATATATATGTGTATATATATATGTGTATATATATGTATGTATATATGTGTGTATATATATGTATGTATATATGTGTGTATATATATGTATATATATATGTGTGTATATATATGTATATACCGAACGCCTCCCTCGGGAGGTGTTTAGGGCACGTCCAACCGGTAGGAGGCCACGGGGAAGACCCAGGACACGTTGGGAAGATTATGTCTCCCGGCTGGCCTGGGAACGCCTAGGGATCCCCCGGGAGGAGCTGGACGAAGTGGCTGGGGAGAGGAAAGTCTGGGCTTCCCTGCTTAAGCTGCTGCCCCCGCGACCCGACCTCGGATAAGCGGAAGAAGATGGATGGATGTATATATATATACACTACCGTTCAAAAGTTTGGGGTCACCCAAACAATTTTGTGGAATAGCCTTCATTTCTAAGAACAAGAATAGACTGTCGAGTTTCAGATGAAAGTTCTCTTTTTCTGGCCATTTTGAGCGTTTAATTGACCCCACAAATGTGATACTCCAGAAACTCAATCTGCTCAAAGGAAGGTCAGTTTTGTAGCTTCTGTAACGAGCTAAACTGTTGTCAGATGTGTGAACATGATTGCACAAGGGTTTTCTAATCATCAATTAGCCTTCTGAGCCAATGAGCAAACACGTTGTACCATTAGAACACTGGAGTGATAGTTTCTGGAAATGGGCCTCTATACACCTATGTAGATATTGCACCAAAAACCAGACATTTTCAGCTAGAATAGTCATTTACCACATTAGCAATGTATAGAGTGTATTTCTTTAAAGTTAAGACTAGTTTAAAGTTATCTTCATTGAAAAGTACAGTGCTTTTCCTTCAAAAATAAGGACATTTCAATGTGACCCCAAACTTTTGAACGGTAGTATATATATATATATATAGCGATGGACCACTATCAGTAATCATTACAGACTTTGTAAGTGCCAACGACGACTACTCTGAGACAAATCATGATCCAGAACCTTGGTTTTTGTAATCTAAATTTATGGTGGATCAGCTTCGTGCTAAACTCTAGTCAAACACTAAACCATAATGTAGCACTACTGCTAAGTACTACACAAGGAATACTAAATTAACATAATAAAACAGTCCGTTAAAATGTCCAAGCTCACTGGGATGCCGACTGATGGGATGATTGTATTTGTCAACACAAGATCCATAATCCTCATGCTTCAGGTAAAACAATCCTGGGACAAAACAAACATTTGCTCTGCGTGAGCTCTTGTGAACATTTAAATGGTGCGTTGTTGGCAGTTTCCTTGTCTGACATATGATGGGCAATATTCCAAATAAAGTGCACTTTCATTAACTATAGCCTCTTGCACGTAGAAATCCTGCCGTTTATTCTCTTCGACTTTCCAAGCAGAGCCCAGTGAAGTAGGAAATTGCCGCTCACACAGGTAGCGTCCTGACTCGATTACAACCTGCTAAGGTACAAAACCCCCTAGGTAGATTTTCTCACCCCACATTTCCGTGTCGGTGCCACTCCTACAGAAAATGGGTGTTGGGAAATATCAGCTTTTGTAGTTCAGTGTGAAAGGGGCTAAGAACAAAAGTTAAAGACTGACTGTACGTGTTCTCTACTTTAACAGTGTAATACATCTTCTTGAAAACCAGCCTCTTCTGCAGTGGACATTTGTAACTGACGACAGAAATAGACCAAAAACAAATGTACACTGCAGAGGACACTGGTTCTCAGGAGGATCTACAGTATCTTACGTATGTGTCCTCCCATTTGAAGTATTATATCATTTGAAGAACAATATCACAGAAATGAAACTTCAATGTTCTTGAAAGTAGTCAGTGAAAAGCGGTATTTACTGAAAATAAGTCAACAAGACTGCTCTATCCTTAAACATGTTTGTCTGTGTTAACATTTAATATCCAGTCTAATAGCCACCTTATGAAATGTTGTTATTGTTGCTTTAATATGAGAAGCTTATAACCGGTGATCACAGTGTTGCCTATCGATGTCATGTATTGATGCAAAAACATTTATTGTATGTCGGAGGAGAAGCCCAGTAGCCACAGATCTATACAAAAAAATACAAATAAATAAATTGTATCACTTGCCTTACCTGAAACGTTTCTCGTGTGATTTATGTGTGACTTTAAATTACATGCTGAGGTTTTCTACAACCCCTGACAAAAATTATAGAATCACCAGACTTGGAGGATGTTCATTTAGTTGTTAAATTGTGTAGGAAGAAAAGCAGATAACAGACATGACACCAAAATATAGTCATTTCAAATGGAAACTTTACGGTTTTAAGAAACACTCAAAAAAAATCAAGAAAATACATTGTGATAGTCAGTCACAGTTTCATGTAAAAAAAAAAAAATGAATTCAGAAAAAAAATGATATCGTCATGTCATCAAGTATGTCGATTTTCCTTTCCAAAGCTAACACCTGCATCTGATTCAATCTGTTCGTTAGTCTGCAGTTAAAAAAGTGTTCACATCTGGAAGAGCTGTTGCACCAGGTGTATTGACATGAATCATGGCTCCAACACGAGAGATGTCAATTGAAACAACGGAGAGGATTTTTAAACTTCTTCAAGAAGGTAAATCATCACACAATGTTGAAAAAGATGTTGATTGTTCACAGTCAGTTGTGTCTAAAATCATGGAAAGGTTGTAAAATGGAAGCATGTCGGTAGACCAAGGAAAACATAGAAGCGTCAAGAAAAAAAACGTATTGAAAATGCACATCAAAACAAAGATGGGCAGAAAATGGAGTCATTGCTGTGACCGAACTGTAAGAAAGTGCCTTAAATGAAATGTGATTTGATTATAGAAAAGCGAAACGAAAGTCATCATTAACATCTAAACATAAAAAACAAGGTTCCAATGGTCTAATGAAAAGCAATGGTGGACTACTGGTTGAAAGTCATATTCAGTGATCAATCAATCAATCAATGTTTATTTATATAGCCCTAAATCACAAGTGTCTCAAAGGGCTGCACAAACCACAACGACATCCTCGGTTCAGAGCCACAGTGATGAATCACGAATCTGCATTGGGCGAGATGATGATGCTGGAACTTTTGTTTGGTGCAGTTCCAATGAGATTTATGAAGACGACTGCCTGAAGAAAACCTGTACATTTCCACAGTCATTGAGGATATGTGGTTGCATGTCCGGTCATGGCACTGGGAAACTGGCTGTCATTACATCTTCAATACATTTTGGACACTTTTCTTATTTTATCAATCATTTTTCAAGATGATAATGCATCTTGCATTAAGGAAAAACTGGAAAAAGTGTTATTGAAGAAAGACACATAAGGTCAATGACATGGCCTGCAAATAGTCTGGATCTTAAATCAAATGAAAATTTGTGTTGGAAATTGGAGAAAATGGTCCATGACAAGACTCCAACCTGCAAAGCTGATCTGACAACAGCAATCAGAGAAAGTTGGAGCAAGATTGATGAAGAGTTCTGGTTGTCACTCGTTAAGTCCATGCCTCAGGCCTTGTCTACATTAAGGATAAGACAGACTTAGACTTCCTTTTTATTGTCATTCAAATTTGAACTTTACAGTACAGATAAGAACAACATTTTGTTGCATTAGCTCATGGTAGTGCAGGATAAAAAAGCAATAAGGTGCAGATATAAATAAATAGATTACTGTACAGATAAATATATTGCACTTTTGCGGATGCATCCATGTTTATGGATGTATATTATATTGTCTTTATATTCCAACGAGTTAATCCATCTTTGGGGGGAATTGAGGGGATTATTTTAATGCGTTCAAGAGTCTTACGGCCTGAGGGAAGAAGCTGTTACAGAACCTGGAGGTTCTGCTACGGAGGCTGCGGAACCTCTTTCTAGAGTCCAGCAGTGAAAACTTTTAAAGTTGAAGGATAACTCCTTAAAGGCCTACTGAAACCCACTACTACCGACCACGCAGTCTGATAGTTTATGTATCAATGATGAAATCTTAACATTGCAACACATGCCAATACGGCCGGGTTAACTTATAAAGTGCAATTTTAAATTTCCCGCTAAACTTCCGGTTGAAAACGTCTTTGTATGATGACGTATGCGCGTGACGTCACTAGTTAAACGGAAGTATTGGTACACCTTTGAAACCAATACAAAAAAGCTCTGTTTTCATCTCAAAATTCCACAGTATTCTGGACATCTGTGTTGGTGAATCTTTTGCAATTTGTTTAATGAACAATGAAGACTGCAAAGAAGAAAGCTGTAGGTGGGATCGGTGTATTAGCGGCTGGCTGTAGCAACACAACCAGGAGGACTTTGACTTGGATAGCAGACGCGCTAGCCGACGCTAGCCGACGCTAGCCGACGCTAGCCGCCGACCGCACGGATGATCGGGTGAAGTCCTTCGTCCTTCCGTCGATCGCTGGAACGCAGGTGAGCACGGGTGTTGATAAGCAGATGAGGGCTGGCTGGCGTAGGTGGAGCGCTAATGTTTTTATCATAGCTCTGTGAGGTCCCGTTGCTAAGTTAGCTTCAATAGCGTCGTTAGCAACAGCATTGTTAATCTTCGCCAAGCTGGAAAGCATTAACCGTGTATTTACATGTCCATGGTTTAATAGTATTGTTGATTTTCTGTCTATCCTTCCAGTCAGGGGTTTATTTATTTAGTTTATATCTGCATTTGAGCCCGATGCTATCACGTTAGCTCCGTAGCTAAAGTGCTTCGCCGATGTATTGTCGTGGAGATAAAAGTCACTGTCAATGTCCATTTCGCGTTCTCGACTCATTTTCAAGAGGATATAGTATCCGAGGTGGTTTAAAGTACAAATCCGTGATCCACAATAGAAAAAGGAGAAAGTGTGGAATCCAATGAACACTTGTACCTAAGTTACGGTGAGAGCGAAAAAAGATACGTCCTGCACTATAGTCTTTCACTCTCACTTTCCTCATCCACGAATCTTTCATCCTCGCTCAAATTAATGGGGTAATCGTCGCTTTCTCTGTCCGAATCTCTCTCGCTGCTGGTGTAAACAATAGGGAAATGTGAGCAGCACTCCAGCTTGTGACGTCACGCTACTTCCGGTACAGGCGAGGCTTTTTTTTATCATCGACCAAAAGTTGCGAACTTTATCGTCGTTGTTCTCTACTAAATCCTTTCAGCAAAAAATATGGCATTATCGCGAAATGATCAAGTATGACACATAGAATGGATCTGCTATCCCCGTTTAAATAAAAACATTTCATTTCAGTAGGCCTTTAAACTAATGATTATTTAGCCTAAGCACCGTGTCAGCCACACTAAACCATCGTTTAAGTTTCCCCTCCTAGGATAATTTTTTACACGGGTACAGTAAGTGCGCCGTGTATTTCTTGAATCTCCGGCTCTTAGCTTTGTATGGACTCATCGATCATTTACAAACGGAGTTCGGAGAGGAAGTGACGCCAGAAAGACAGGAAGTGACGTCGGAAAGAACGCGCCACAGCCAGCGTCATAGTAAAACGGTTTCGTAACTCGGAGCTAACCACTGGAAATATGGAGGGGAGTCATCCAGACATGCCCGTGTTTCTCCTTCCGTCTGTATAGACGCTTGTGGAAATCACACATGAATACCTCAAGAGAAAGCGATTGCAGCTATTTCGGATACAAAACTTCTCAGACGGCAAGAGAACGTTCGGATGTCGAGGTCAGATGTGATTCTACTTACCGAAAAACATCGTCCATTTGTCAAAGGTAGAAAAAAAGTAGCCCGTGCTTAGTACTACCTGGCCAACGAGGGAAGACTAACTACGGAAAACAGCGAATGCTTTTGGACTGGCAAAGCAGGCTGTATCAGTTATTGTCCGCCATGTATGTCGCGGACTCAACGTCTAGGTCCAGAGTATATAAAGTCACCAAAAACGAATGTACAATGAAGGTGAAGGCAAAAGAGTGAGGCGTGTCCTGACCAGATATCTAGATCCCTAGATTGATTGTTGTCAAATGTTCTTTATCACATTGTTTACTTTTACGTGTCCAATAAAGATTTGATTAATTTATAATGGCTCAGGTGTGATTCACTACAATAGGGCCCCACAGCACAGTGGATTCCAGTTAATTGAAATACCACAACACTGGATATTGTTCAGATAAGTTACATTTAATTTAAGAACTTGCACACAAAGCCACACTGGAGGTGACTATGACGTGCACATTTTCCACGCATGCTTACTAGATCCTGTTGCGCTGGCGGACGGAGGAGTGGGAGGGGGTCTTAAACGACCATTGTGTGTGTGTGTGTGTGTGTGTGGACAAGGATAAGGTTAGGTGGGATTTACCCTGGATAACCTTAGCCAGAGGTGGTGCAACATTTGTTTTTTTTGTTTGTTTTCCTTGATCTCAAACATGTTTCACTTTGATCTAAAAATGAAACTGTTACTACAACAATATATATTCTTGGTTTACAGTATTTTTGTGTTTCTTAAAGCCAGAAAGTTGCCCTTTTGAAAGGACTAGAGTTTGGTGGCATGTCGGTTATCTGCTTTTTTTCTACAAAATTAAACAACTGAGTGAACATCCCCCAAGTTTGGTGATCCCATCATTTACCAGGGGTTGGAATCAGTGGTGGATGCTGGTCTCTCAAGGAGGGGTAGCTCAATTTCGGCCTACATCATAAAATATGTTGGTTTATTTATACGTAAAATCTACCCTCCGTTCCTTTTTAAGACTTAGACTTAGACTTAGACAAACTTGAATGATCCACAAGGGTTGTTTTTCAACACAGTAGCTCAGTTACAATGATGGAAAGTGTAAGGATGGAAAGGACAATGCAGGTATAAATAGACTAAATATAGCGATATAAAATATAACATATACCGTAATTTCCGGACTATAAGCCGCACCAGCTAAATTTAGGGGAAAATACAGATTGCTCCATATATAAGCCGCACCCGACTATAAGCCGCAGGGTTTTGATGTGTAATTACCGTAGTATATAGGGGTTCCTGCTACCACGGAGGGGATTGTCGGGACAGAGATGACTGTTTGGGAACGCAAAGCGTCCCATTTATTAACAATAAATCTTTCAATCATTCAATCAAACTTTCACATCTTTGACATGGCGAACAGCATTCGTGCAGAGTACAAATAATACAACGGTGCAAAGTAATACAAAGTGCTCGCCTGTACGTTATCAAAATAACCAGCCTACCGGTATATATGAAAAGTCAGTCTTTAATCATTGTGTCATCGTCTTCCTCCTGCGTACTAAAACCACCGAAATCCTCTTCGTCGGTGTCGGAGAAGAACAGGTCGTAAATAAGCCGCACCCTTGTATAAGCCACAGGGACCAGAACGAGGGGAAAAAGTAGCGGCTTATAGTCCGGAAATTACGGTATACGTAATATATACATGATATATGTACAGTATATTATATATACTGATATATACTGCATTGTCCTTTCCATCCTTACACTTTCCATCATTGTAACTGAGCTACTGTGTGGAACAATTTCCCTTGTGGCTCATTAAAGTTTGTCAAAGTCTAAGAAAGTGATCTGTGACCCTGTCGTACCAAGAAGGCGTCTTTTCCAGGGATTTGACAAGTGTCCTCTCAATGGCCAGCACGGCTAGGCTGCTTAAACGGTCTTGGCCCATGGTGTTGCAGGTGTAAGATTTCCATACATCCATCCATTTTCTACCGCTTGTCCCTTTCGGGATCGCGGGGGGTGCTGGAGCCTATCTCGGCTTCATTCGGGTGGAAGGCGGTGTACACCCTGGGCCAACACAGATAGACAGACAACATTCACACACTAGGGCCAATTTAGTGTTGCCAATCAACTAGGGATGTCCGATAATGGCTTTTTGCCGATATTCCGATATTGTCCAACTCTTTAATTACCGATACCGATATCAACCGTTACCGATATCAACCGATATATGCAGTCATGGAATTAACACATTATTATGCCTAATTTGGACAACCAGGTATGGTGAAGATAAGGTACTTTTTTTAAAAATTAATAAAATAAGATAAATAAATTAAAAACATTTTCTTGAATAAAAAAGAAAGTAAAACAATATAAAAACAGTTACATAGAAACTAGTAATTAATGAAAATGAGTGAAATTAACTGTTAAAGGTTAGTACTATTAGTGGACCAGCAGCACGCACAATCGTGTGCTTACGGACTGTATCCCTTGCAGACTGTATTGATATATATTGATATATAATGTAGGAACCAGAATATTAATAACAGAAGGAAACAACCCTTTTGTGTGAATGAGTGTAAATGGGGGAGGGAGGTTTTTTGGATTGGTGCACTAATTGTAAGTGTATCTTGTGTTTTTTATGTGGATTTATTTTTAAAAAAAACGATACCGATAATAAAAAAAAACTATACAGATAATTTCCGATATTACATTTTAACGCATTTATCGGCACATCTCTACAATCAACCTATCCCCAGTTGCATGTTTTTGGATTGACCTGCTTTAAACAGGAGAAGCTCCTCTCTACACCTGCAGATGTAGCTCCAATCGTCGCCACTAATGACAATGGTTTGTACACCTGTGTGCATTATAAATGTACACTACCGTTCAAAAGTTTGGGGTCACCCAAACAATTTTGTGGAATAGCCTTCATTTCTAAGAACCAGAATAGACTGTCGAGTTTCAGATGAAAGTTATCTTTTTCTGGCGATTTTGAGCGTTTAATTGACCTCACAAATGTGATGCTCCAGAAACTCAATCTGCTCAAAGGAAGGTCAGTTTTGTAGCTTCTGTAACGAGCTAAACTGTTTTCAGATGTGTGAACATGATTGCACAAGGGTTTTCTAATCATCAATTAGCCTTCTGAGCCAATGAGCAAACACATTGTACCATTAGAACACTGGAGTGATAGTTGCTGGAAATGTGCCTCTATACACCTATATAGATATTGCACCAAAAACCAGACATTTGCAGCTAGAATAGTCATTTACCACATTAGCAATGTATAGAGTGTATTTCTTTAAAGTTAAGACTAGTTTAAAGTTATCTTCATTGAAAAGTACAGTGCTTTTCCTTCAAAAATAAGGACATTTCAATGTGACCCAAAACTTTTGAACGGTAGTGTATGTTTGTTGTTCAATAAAAAAAAAAAACCTAAAAAAAATTTGAATTATCTGCCATTATGTGTGTCCGCTTTTTTAGTGACTTCCAGCTAGGAGAGGGACTAATTTTGATTGTGACCTCCGAGTGGAGATCCAAGGCAGGTCGGGCTTCTTAAAGGGCCCCATGCACCTAGACACTTGGGCAAATTTACGCCTTTTTTTTTTTTTAGTAATTTCCAGCTAAGAGAGGGCCCGTGAGTGCTTTGAGACGGTGGAGGTGCTCAGCAGCACCCGCTGCTCGGTCGGGACAGAAACTGCAGAGTGAAAGAAGTCTGTCTCCAAACACAAAAAAACACCAGAAATCGAAGCTCTATTTGCCGCTAGTTGTTTTTAACAAAGAAAATGTCGCTGAGAGGATCGGGAAAGTCTCCGATTCAACTCGGAACAACAGAATGAATGTTGAAAAATGCTCCCACAGAAGTTTACCACACAAGATCGCTGATTTTTTTCATTTCGCTGTCAATCAAAAAGGGAATCAGCCTTAGACAGATCATCCGATCATCATGCAGAAGTTGCCCCATAGACCCCCAGATACGCTGAGCGTCCGATGGCCGGGACAAAGCCCAGCATTTATCCAATGACTCGTTTCGTTTTTTTCCCCATTGAACTCTGTGGACGGCCAGCGTCTACACTGTTTAAAGCACCGTGAAGCTGCGGGAAGGAGAGAGAGGAAAGCCGCGTTGTTACCAGTGATAAGAAGCTGATTCTGAACATATTTTGTCAATAACATGTACACCAGCGTTTCTCAAAGTGTGGGGCGCGCCCCACTGGTGGGGAATAGAGACATGACAGGTGGGGCGCGAGGAACGGGAGGAAATTTCACTTTAAATTTTTTTTTTTTTTAATTATATTCTTAGATTTTTTTTCTTACTCTGCTTTCATTTTCTATACACACTGTAAATCACTTTGTGATTCTGTCTGTGAAATCCGCTATATAAATAAATGTAAATTACTTAGTTTTCCTGTAGGCTTTAAATTTCTAGGTAGGAGCGAAAGTTTGACAGACATAGCAACAGTAACTAATGGGGGCGGGGCTAAGCGGAACAAACTTTTGCGCGGATGGGTAGCAGGCTGAGAGTGGAAGTGTCAAGCCTGCAACCCCGATTTGAAAAGCTGTGCAGTGCAAAACAGGCTCATTGCAGCCACTAATGCTGGAGTACTGTAATACTCATGTTCACTTACCCTGTCTTGCCAAATGCATAGCTCCTCTTTTTTTTGTTGCAAAGATTGCAAAGTGGCACTTTTATTTGATTTATTATTGAACTTGATGCAAGTTATTTGATTTATTATTGAACTTGATGCAAGTTATAGCACTTTTATTTGATTTATAATTGAACTTGATGCAAGTTATAACACTTTTTTTTATTTATTATTGAACTTGATGCAAATTATAACACTTGTTTTATTTGTTATTGAATTTGATGTAAGTTATTTTATTTATTATTGAACTTGATGCAAGTTATTTGATTTATTATTGAACTTGATGCAAGTTATAACACTTTTATTTGATTTATTATTGAACTTGATGCAAGTTATAACACTTTTATTTGATTTATTATTGAACTTGATGCAAGTTATAACACTTTTTTAAATTTATTATTGAACTTGATGCAAGTTATAACACTTGTTTTATTTATTATTGAACTTGATGCAAGTTATAACACTTGTTTTATTTATTATTGAACTTGATGCAAGTTATAACACTTTTATTTGATTTATTATTGAACTTGATGCAAGTTATAACACTTTTATTTGATTTATTATTGAACTTGATGCAAGTTATAACACTTTTTTAAATTTATTATTGAACTTGATGCAAGTTATAACACTTTTATTTGATTTATTATTGAACTTGATGCAAGTTATAACACTTTTTTCAATTTATTATTGAACTTGATGCAAGTTATAACACTTGTTTTATTTATTATTGAACTTGATGCAAGTTATTTTATTTATTATTGAACTTGATGCAAGTTATACCACAGCTGCACAGTTATTTTTATTTATTATTGAACTTGATGTTATTTTATGTTATTGAGTTTGAATGTATACAACTTGATGTTCAATAAATTTGAAAATGTTAAGCTTGGCATTAGCGTTCTGTTGGGGCGATGGGGGCAGGTGGGGCTTGAAAACTCCCCCTTGTCCAAAGTGGGGGATGACAAAAAAAGTTTGAGAACCACTGATGTACACACAACACTATATATTTAATCACTTATTTTTGGACATTTTAGGGGAAGCTGAGCTTTCCCTTGCGGTCTTAGAGCAATCGCCACTGGTTGAAATAAATGTGTGTTCGGGTTTGAAAGGAGTGTCGTCTGACTCAAGCTGCTATTTCTTGTTTATTAATGTTATCGACTTTGATTGCAACACAGTTCCTAAAGGCGAGTGAGCAACCGTTTCATCACCAAGCCACGCCCGTGAACAACATTGACCCAGTTTGGCGCCAATGACTTCATCTTCTTAAATGTGAACTTCTTTGAGGACTTTATGGTTTCTTTATGAAATATGTAATGGTGTCCATGGAGAGTGTTTTAACCTCCACAGCCCAAACACTACACTCGCAAGAACCGACTCAACCAGTCTGTGTGGATATCAGAGGACTCAGTCATCTACTGTGTGTTACAGTGCGTTGGAATGTATAGTAGATTCCTCTCTTCTTCATCATTTTCCCTTACAAAGACACTCTGAGGTAAATCATCCAAATCTTCTTCTCGATTTATTCAAATGTTTTTTTACTTTTGCTTTCAAAACTTGCAGTTTTTTCTTAGTACACAATAATAAGGAAACGTGATAATCTGCAATACCTTCACTTTTAAACAGTGTTTCATGGCATTGACATTTGTGAGGGGAAAAATAATGTTTTTTTCTTTTTCAGACGTGTGTGTGTGTGCAGAGAGAAGGCGTGTCCTAAGCGTCTCCCAATGTATTTAAAAGAGGCGTGAACATGCAACTGGTCCAAGAGAGAGAAACCACAAAGTTTCCAGGATCAGACGATTTCTTCCTTCATTGACTTGAGTGAGTGTGAATTTTGTGTCTCTCTCTGTTTCCAAACAGCCTTTGGTAGTTAAGTTTAATTAACTTTGTATTCAAATCTACATTTTAAACACGCGTTCCCTCAGGTTTCATGATCAAAAAATTCAGCCAAAGTGGTGTTTCATAACCACGCTGATAGGATGCAAACAAATGACTTTCACTGATTGCCATATCGTGATACATACGACCAAGCCCGGAATTATTCATACCTTGGGCACATTTCTTTTATTTTTGCACTTTGGTTTTACCAGCAAGTTTTTGTTCTTGATTGGAAATGACACAGGCGCCTCCCAGAAGATAATAGTGGAAAAAAAAACTATTTCTCAGCCTTTATTTACATTTGAACTAAAACTTTTTTTTGTCAGAATGACTAGTACTTTCAGGCTTGATGGTGTATTTTAATTAAGAGTAAATAGCATCTAAATATACATTACATCAACAATATTTTTCTTGAACATTAAATGTTACATCATAGTATATAGAAGTGGTGTCCCAATTGATATTAATATTGATATCGGTCTAATATCTGCAAAAAAATCGAATTTTTATGGGTTTTACTCGTGTTTACTCGTGACAGCCGGTTAACATCTAAATAAGCACATAAGATTGTCTTTTCTTGTGTTTTTGTGAAGTCATTTACCAAAGGTAAACATGGTAGCCTATAGGCTACGTGGAGCTAGCAGCTACACAACAGCTAAGCACACGGTTGCACACAAGCTAGACATTCATAATAAGTGTACCTAATTGAACAATATTGCAGTCTAAAAGTAGGCTTCTGTTAATATAAAAAAGTATCAAATAATTATATTTGCATGTTATTTGTCCAGTAACGAACGTGTCCGCATCATTCAACTTACTGAGCCGTTAACTTAACTTAATGAATTATTGTGGCCATTAAGTGTTGTAAAAAAAAAAAAAAACAGTTACCACTCGACTTCAACTTAAAGACCGCCTAAGTCCATTCCAGACAATCACCAATAAATGGGTTCGTGTTTTTCATACCTACCATTGTTCTCTGGGTAATTTCACTTGATTAAACATGTGTTTAATACTCCACGCTACAAATTAATAACAGTACAGTGCATTCGGAAAATATTCGCTTTCCGCATTTTGTTACGTTACAGCCTTATTCCAAAATGGGATGCATTTTTGTCCTCAAAATTCTACACACAATACCCCAAAATGACAATGTGAAAAGTTTTTTTTTCATTTCTGTTTTGGGAATATGTTTCAACTAAAAAAAATCAATCACATGTACATAGAGTAAGTATTCACAGCCTTTGCTCAATACTTCGTTGATGCACTTTTGGCAGCAATTACAGCCTCAAGTCTTTTTTTTGAATCCGATGCCACAAGCTTGGCACACCTATCTATTGGGCAGTTTCGCCCATTTCTCTTTGAAGAACCTCTCAAGCTCCATCAGGTTGGATGAGGAGCATTGGTTTTCATCAACAAAGTATTGAGCAAAGGATGTGGAAACTTATAAAAGCCTGCTCAGTGGCTTTGGGGTTAGAGTGTCCGCCCTGAGATCGGTAGGTCGTGAGTTCAAACCCCGGCCGAGTCATACCAAAGAATATAAAAATGAGACCCATTACCTCCCTGCTTGGCACTCAGCATCAAGGGTTAGAATTGGGGGTTAAATCACCAAAATGATCACTGCTCCCCTCGCCTCCACCAGGGGGTGGATCCAAGGGCATGGGTCAAATGCAGAGGGTAATTCCACCACACCTGGTATCAGTGGTACTTTAAAACCTCTAAAGGCTTAGTGGCCACATGCGTGGACAGCACCTTTTAGCTCTTATTTTCAAAATTGTGTACACTACTGAATTGGGGTCTTATGGCCGCTTATGTGGACACTTATACTGCCATCTGGTGGTGTCAGAAGAGTATAACATACAATGGAATTTGTGTAAAAATAAGAATTAGCATGTCACTAAACATGAAGTACACGTTTGTGTACTTATGGACTAAGTACATTATATCAAAAGATGATTCTTAGTTTTTCTTCTAATTAGGGTCCAATAAGTCCAAATAGCAAAGAGAAATAAAAAAAAAGCATGTAAATAAACAGCTTGGGCCTTAAGAGGTTTTAACTTTAACTTTTTGCCAGTAAATGAGTGTCTCCATGGTGAAAGCTGGTGTACACGCAACAACCTTAATATGCACCACCTTCGCACCCCCCCCCTGCAACAAGCCCACTAATATTACACACAATTTTATCAAATGATTCCCGGGCGTGACCAACACTGCTGCTCACTGCTCCCCTCACCTCCCAGGGGGTGGAACAAGGGGAGGCAGTGTTTCCCATAAACTGCCAAGATACCTGTGGCGGTGGGGGCGTGGCTATGGGCGTGGTCACCATGACATCATCGAGTAATTTGCATAATTTACTACAATGATATGATTTTCTCTAAAAAGGCTCAACAAATGTTTACTTACTAATTAATAATAACAGTTTTGTTTTAAACATCCATCCATCCATCCATCCATCCATCCATCCAACCATTTTACAATATAATTACAACACTTTATGTACATATTTATATACAGACTTGAACAATAAGTTATTCACTGAAATATATTTATTAATTGTGGTTCTTACAAAAAGTATATCTTATAAAATATAAAAGCTAAAATGTCTCTTAAAGCTCTGCCCCTTTAATTAGTGCATACTAAATAATTTAACTTTAGCCTACTACTACAACAACCATATTATTTACCAGCAACATAAAGTGAAACAGAGGCAGAGGTGTCCTGCCACAGTCAGTAAAAAATAAACAGAAAACAGTAGTGGTCAAATACAAATAAGGTAACAAGAGAAGTATCCTACACTTCTCTTTTGTAAAGTAAATTTGAACAGCCTATATGGGCATCTACATCAACTATATGATTTGCCTGAGAAGCTGGACAGGACAAAAAAATGTTTAATTTGTGGCGGAAGTAATTCTTTCGTGGCGGGCCGCCACAAATAAATGAATGTGTGGGAAACCCTGGGATGGGTCAAATTCAGAGGGTAATTTCACCATAGGTGTGTGTGACTTTAACTTTAACTTATGTACAGCACATTTTTTGAGAATTATTATTATTTATACATTTTGAAAACAAGTAATCATTTAGTCCATTTTGGAATAAGGCTGTAACATAACAAAATGTGGAAAAAGTGAAGCGCTGCGGATACTCCCAAGATGCACTGGTAACAAGCACACCAATTGTAAGAAACTCTGGGCAACTAAAAATATAACGAGCCAAAGTGAATGTTTCTTTGTTAGTCCCAGAGGTCCACCAAGAGCTGCCTGCAGGCAGGCTGGTCATGGGTGAGCCCTAAGGGGTGATTGCTGAATCACCGCCCTCCTGCTGAAGCTTTTTTTTTTTTCGACAAATGACAATCATTCATAGAATTTTTTTCTCGGGCTGACGGTTGGACAGAATGTTGCACACCAGGTGACTTAAAAGTGTGTGACTACGCTAAGGTTTTATTACATACACTACCGTTCAAAAGTTTGGGGTCACATTGAAATGTCCTTATTTTTGAAGGAAAAGCACTGTACTTTTCAATGAAGATAACTTTAAACTAGTCTTAACTTTAAAGAAATACACTCTATACATTGCTAATGTGGGAAATGACTATTCTAGCTGCAAATGTCTGGTTTTTGGTGCAATATCTACATAGGCGTATAGAGGCCCATTTCCAGCAACTATCACTCCAGTGTTCTAATGGTACAATGTGTTTGCTCATTGGCTCAGAAGGCTAATTGAGGATTAGAAAACCCTTGTGCAATCATGTTCACACATCTGAAAACAGTTTAGCTCGTTACAGAAGCTACAAAAGTGACCTTCCTTTGAGCAGATTGAGTTTCTGGAGCATCACATTTGTGGGGTCAATTAAACGCTCAAAATGGCCAGAGAAAGAGAACTTTCATCCGAAACTCAACAGTCTATTCTTGTTCTTGTTCTTGTACTGGACTCCCGCTGATGTGTTGGATCCACTGTGGACTGGACTTTCACAATATTATGTCAGACCCACTCGACATCCATTGCTTTCGGTCTCCCCTAGAGGGGGGGGGGGGGGTTACCCACATATGCGGTCCTCTCCAAGGTTTCTCATAGTCATTCACCGACGTCCCACTGGGGTGAGTTTTTCCTTGCCCGTATGTGGGCTCTGTACCGAGGATGTCGTTGTGGCTTGTACAGCCCTTTGAGACACTTGTGATTTAGGGCTATATAAATAAACATTGATTGATTGATTGTTCTTAGAAATGAAGGCTATTCCACAAAATTGTTTGGGTGACCCCAAACTTTTGAACGGTAGTGTAGTTTCCGTATTCGAGAGTTGTGTCAGTCTTGCGTTTCTCGGGTCAAAAAAAAAAGCCCGCTGGCGGATTTTAATCCAGCCCGTATGGAGCGTCGCTCCACGCAGTGCTTCTTACGATAGCGCGGCGACTGCCAACTTGGATTATATCTCCGCTTTTGTGTGCGAGGACCCGCTCTGCAGTAAACAGTCGACCTCGACTCATCGCCTCGTGGTAGTGAGTGGGTGTGGAGATACGACACAGCCCCCCCCGGTCTTTCATGGTGCCTGTCACGCTCGCTTACTTAGTTAGGATTACGCACAAACTATGCGACTAATTTAGTTTCAACTTTGTGGGAGGTTGGCACAGGCGCCAGCAAAGAAGACTTTCAATTTTTGGTGCAGGGCTCCAGTAATGTATTGCCACTTTTTCCCCGTATTGGGGCCGAGTGGAGCCGTGACCCAGCAGGGCCAGCAGATGGCGATGCAGTGAAAACAGTTTTTACTCCACACTCATTTACTGGCAAAAAGTTAAAGTTAAAGTACCACTGATAGTCACACACACGCCAGGTGTGGTGAAATTATTCTCTGCATTTGACCCATCCCCTTATTCCACCCTCTGGGAGGTGAGGGGAGCAGTGAGCAGCAGCGGTGGCCGCGCCCGGGAATCATTTTTGGTGATTTAACCCCCAATTCCAACCCTTGATGCTGAGTGTCAAGCAGGGAGGTAATGGGTCCCATTTTTATAGTCTTTGGTATGACTCGGCCGGGGTTTGAACTCACGACATACCGATCTCAGGGCGGACACTGGTTTTAAATGTAACGTAGATATTGGGTTTCACTATGTAAAAGCGCTTTGAGTCACTAGAGAAAAGCGCTATATAAATATAATCCACAATTCACAACAAACAGAAATTTTAAAACTAATGTCAACGGATAGATCTGAAGTTGATCTATAGATATTTAAACATTGAAAGTAAAAACAAATGTTAATATATGACTTATTTTTAAACACAGACCTTTTTGGTTTGAATGCAAATCCAAAGCCATTTATCAACAACACCCAGAAACACCGCCGGCTTCGAGTCCACATTTCAAATTGTTTTTGGAAACTGTGGACGTCGTGTCCTCCGGAACAAAGAGGAAAAGAACCATCCGGATTTTTCTTGGCGCAAAATTCAAAAGCCAGCATCTGTGATGGTATGGGGGTGTATTAGTGCCCAAGACATGGGTAACTTACACATCGGTGAAGGCACCATTAATGCTGAAAGGTACATACAGGTTTTGGAGCAACATATGTCGCCATCCCAGCGACGTTATCATGGACGCCCCTGCTTATTTCAGCAAGACAATGTCAAGCCACGTGTTACAAGTTTCTCAGTTCGAACATATATTGTCTTTGCAGTCTATTCAATTGAATATGAGTTGAAAAGGATTTACAAATTACACAACGTGCCAACTTCACTGGTTTTGGGTTTTGTTCTTTGTGCAGCCAACAAGACTTCATGTGCTACCACAGAAGATGTGATTCTTGGCACATAGCTCTTCATCATGGTTGTTGTTTTTTGTACCAGTGCATTGTTAAAGTGCACGGAGCCATTCAGCGGCATGACACACTCGAGCTGCAAGGAGGTGTTTTCTCCGCCGTCTGTCCGTCTGTCTGTCTTCAACCCACTCTTTGTCTTGCTGCCATTTTCATATGAATGCCGTGTGAGCCCATTGTCACCGGGGCTTTTTGTTCCGAGCCTCGCTTGCTTGTGACTTCGCAGCGCTGCTTGAAACGTGCCCGCAACGTTACAACATTAAATACATCCATCATTTTAAAGATATGGATGAAACCCCACTGGAATCGTCAGCTATAGTTTTGTTAGTCTGCTCAGAAAGGGGACGCTAAAGAAGTGCTAATTTGATCACATTTGTAGGATGAATCAGATCACGCGTTGACTCCCTCGAGGCTTTGTTCCACCGTTCAGTCAACGTCGCCGTCAGTTATCTTTTCAACCCAATTACAAAATTGCACTTCCTGCTTTTCATCACAAAGGATCTCAAGCAGGTGCAAGTGTGCGCATCCTTAAAGAATTTAGTGCTCCCAACACGGAATGTTACATATGTGTAATTTAGTAGTGATATTATTTGGCACTTAATTGCTTTTTTTTTAAATTAAATTGAATGCAATTCAGTGGAAGAAGCAAGTAATAGGGAGAGTCATTTTTTAACGGCCCCACGGCACATTCTAAAAATACGATGAAAAAAAAACAAAAAAGCATAAAAAGTGGTATAAAAGAGCAAACCGGTAACAAGAAAATGTTGCATTATTTACTCTAATAAAACAAAGCTGCCATGCAGGCTGTTTCTTTCTTTAAAAAATAATAATGAATCAAAATCAATGTCATTATGAATTATTGACCTATTCAAGTCTCCATTTACTTCACATTAAATATTCCACTTTGAGATATTGGGGGGGGGGAAATGTTGCATATTTTTTGGTTGCCATTTAAAAAACAAAGTTTTTTTAAAGAAGGGCCTAAAACGAACAAACAAAAAACATAAACAACAATAGAACTTATAATTGACGGATAGATCTGAAGTTGATCTTGAGACTATTGTGGTGAAAGTTAAAAAAAATTTTGGATTTATTTTTTTAAACTTTACTGAGCAGTACCCTTTTGAAACCCCAATCATTTTAGTGGGACTTTTTTTTTTTAAGTGTCATTGCTCAAAAAAATAATGAATTAAAATCAATGTTGTTATGAGTTATTGACCTTTTTAAGACTCCAATTATTATATCATCTCAAATATTCCACTTTAAAATTTTATTGGGGGAAAATATTGCATATTTTGTGTTTTTTTCCATAAAAAAACACGATTTTTCTTTGACAAAAATGGCATACAACTTACATCTTTAAAAGCGTTTTATTGACAGATAAACCTAATGTTGATCTAGAGATTTAAACCTTGAATAATAATAATGATACTAATACTAAATAATGACACATTTGTAATATTTTTTTTGACCAAAACCTTTTGGGGTCTCGGGATCAAGTCTGAGTGGAGGCCTAAATGTATCTTTTTTATACATATATTGTATTGGTTTTTAAAATAAAAAATATCAAAATGGCCCCCGCTTGAAATGTGACAGTAAATGTATCCTTAGTCAGGCCTTGAATTTGTACTTTTTAAGGTCAAGGCAAGTGCTGCCTTAAAGGAGGGCTCATATTTTTAGGGCACCAAGGCAAGTTAGAAGGGCACCAAGGAAAACATTATTTTCTTTCGAGGCAGGGGCTCCAAAGCATGCATGCATGTGTGTGTATGTATGTGTATATATATATATATATATATATATATATATATATATATATATATATATATATATATATATATATATATATATATATATATATATATATATATATATATATATATATATTGTAGATTCCTAATGAAGCCTTAGCTTGACGCTCCCGTTTACTTGTCACTTAATTATTCAAAAACGTAAAACAATAACGATGTGGGAACAAATGAATGGCAAAATAAAGAGAGTTTGTTACAGTAAAAAAGAGTTAGAAAAAGTAAGAGTAAGGTCAAAAAATCTGTGTGGCTCAATTCCCCCGCACCTGACTGCCATTACCCATAATACCTTGTGTCCAAAAACCAACCTACCACACAGATCCTTCCGCCATATATGCAATCAAACAGTTACGTCATCAAATTATTTAGACAAATGTAATTATTAGATTTGTCTAAATAATTTGTATCATTCCAAATATATATATATATATATATATATATATATATATATATATATATATATATATATATATATATATATATATATATATATATATATATATATATATATATACAGTATATATATATTAGAGATGTCCGATAATATCGGCAGATAAATGCTTTAAAATGTAATATCGGAAATGATCAGTATCGGTTTCAAAAAGTAAAATTAATGACTTTTTAAAACGCAGCTGTACGGAGTGGTACACGGACGTAGGTAGAAGTACAGAGCAGTTGCGTCTCCCAGTCAGCAGCCCCTCCCCTCTCCCCTCTCCCACACACAACACAGGCGTTGCAGCACGACTCCGTGATTGTGCGCTGCCGAACATGCTCCTCTGCTCGTAAAACCAGCAATGTCACGACGTGACGACGACGGGGGAGCTGGGGGACCGGTACGTTTGTCAAGTCAAGTCAAGTCAACTTTTTTTATATAGCACGTTTACGACAACTTTTAAATTGAACCAAAGTGCTTTACAGGTTAAAAAAAGCATAGAGCAAATGACCAAAACAAAACAAAAATTAAACAAAGAATGTAAACAATGAATGAGCTGAACAAGGTAGTGCAAAAACAATACGGTAGAAGGGGTCGAATAAAAAGTAAAAATTTGCTAAATAAAAATAATAATAATAAAAGTGCAACATATTGAAAAATAAAACTAAAGTGAAGGGGTGGGTACTAGAAATGGTGGCCTAGTGGGCGGACTCAGCTCAGGTCAAAGGCCAGCGAGAAGAGATAGGTCTTAAGAAGGGTTTTGAAGACCCCCAGGCTCTGGGCTGACCTAATGTGGAGGGGAAGGCTGTTCCAGAGCTTAGGCAACGGAAAAGGCTCTTTCCCCTCTGGTCTTTACCATTTGGTCAGCTGACCTTAGTGCTCTAGACGAGGTATGATGATGCAGGAGATCGGTCAGAGGCGGTATAGTACCGAATATGATTCATTAGTATCACGGTACTATACTAATACCGGTATACCGTACAACCCTACTACGGACACACACATTTAAAAAACATTTTTTTACACACACACGGATCATAATACGGACACACAATTTAAAGGCCTACTGAAATGATTTTTTTTTATTTAAACGGGGATAGCAGATCCATTCTATGTGTCATACTTGATCATTTCGCAATATTGCCATATTTTTGCTGAAAGGATTTAGTAGAGAACATCGACGATAAAGTTCGCAACTTTTGGTCGCTGATTAAAAAAAGCCTTGCCTGTACCGGAAGTAGCGTGACGTCGCAGGTTGAAAGGCTCCTCACATTTCCCCATTGTTTACACCAGCAGCGAGATCGATTCGGACTGAGAAAGCGACGATTACCCCATTAATTTGAGCGAGGATGAAAGATTCGTGGATGAGGAACGTGAGAGTGAAGGACTAGAGTGCAGTGCAGGACGTATCTTTTTTCGCTCTGACCGTAACTTAGGTACAAGGGCTCATTGGATTCCACACTTTCTCCTTTTTCTATTGTGGATCACGGATTTGTATTTTAAACCACCTCGGATACTATATCCTCTTGAAAATGAGAGTCGAGAACGCGAAATGGACATTCACAGTCACTTTTATCTCCACGACAATACATATGTGAAGCACTTTAGCTACGGAGCTAACGTGATAGCATCGGGCTTAAATGCAGATAGAAACAAAATAAATAAACCCCTGACTGGAAGGATAGACAGAAAATCAACAATACTATTAAACCATGGACCTGTAACTACACGGTTAATGCTTTCCAGCCTGGCGAAGCTTAACAATGCTGTTGCGAACGACGCCATTGAAGCTAAATTAGCTACGGGACCTCACCATACTTGCCAACCTTGAGACCTCCAATATCGGGGGGTGGGGGTGGGGGGCTTGGTCGGGGGGGGGCGGGGGCGTGGTTATTTACAGCTAGAATTCACCAACTCGAGTATATATATATATATATATATATATATATATATATATAGTGGGGCAAAAAAGTATTTAGTCAGCCACCCATTGATTGTCAATACTTGACTTTCAGTGAATTCTAGCTATATATATATATATATATATTTATTTTATTTACATAAAAGAAATACTTGAATTTCAGTGTTCCGGTGGCTATCCATTAGATGGCAGTATTGTCCTGTTTAACTTCTCCGTTCATGATGAGTATATCATTTCGGCCACCGTGTTCAATGGAGAAGTCTGTTTTACATATTTACAGGCAACATACACCTTCCCCTTCGAACTGTCCTGGATGAACTGAAATTCTTGTTTCCATTCGTTTTGGAACTTGCAAGCGTATTTCTTCATCTTGCTCGTCGACGGCGTCGCCATGTCTGTAATTTCCTCGTTCGTCTCCTTGTTGTGTGCGCAGTTGTGCACTCTACTCTCTAAAAGCCCTAGATGTTATGACGTCATTGGGCAGGCAAGCTGTTTATATTGTGGGAAAGCGGACGTGAGAACAGGCTGTCCCCACTCAGTCTCAGGTCCGCATTGAGCTGGAGGGGGCGTGGCCTCCAGCTCCGGCTGAATACTGGGAGTTTGTCGGGAGAAAATCTCTGCCGGGAGGTTGTCGGGAGAGGCGCTGAATACCGGGATTCTCCCTCTAAAAACGGGAAAGTATGGACCTCACAGAGCTATGCTAAAAACATTAGCTATCCACCTACGCCAGCCAGCCCTCATCTGCTCATCAACACCCGTGCTCACCTGCGTTCCAGCGATCGACGGCGCGACGAAGGACTTCACCCGATCATTGATGCGGTCGGCGGCTAGCGTCGGATAGCGCGTCTGCTATCCAAGTCAAAGTCTTCCTGGTTGTGTTGCTGCAGCCAGCCGCTAATACACCGATCCCACCTACAGTTTTCTTCTTTGCAGTCTCTATTGTTCATTAAACAATTTGCAAAAGAGTCACCAACACAGATGTCCAGAATACTGTGGAATTTTGGGATGAAAACAGAGCTTTTTGTATTGTGATACGTTTCAACCATTGACGTCACACGCATACGTCATCCTACATAGACGTTTCCAACCGGAAGTGTCGCGGGAAATTTAAAATTGCACTTTATAAGTTAACCCGGCCGTATTGGCATGTGTTGCAATGTTAAAATTTCATCATTGATATATAAAGTATCAGACTGCGTGGTCGGTAGTAGTGGCTTTCAGTAGGCCTTTAAAACACACACACAAGCGGATCTGATGACACACACACACAGATTGAGTTACAGACACAAATGAATAGAGAGAAATGTCAACTGAATTACAGACGCACATATTGTGATAAACGTCGACAAACAATTTTGCTACAATAATCCTTTCATATTTTTTCCCGAGCACCATGTCATCATCAATAGTGTCACATGTCTTTCCACATGAATCAGGAAGGACGTAACCGATTCAATATTGTCACCAAATACTTCCAGGGGGTTGACGGAGACAAAAGCATGGCTTTAATTACTCTAATGCTGCCATGAAAGGAGCCTTTCATGCTGCTCCTTTTCCCTTTCCCTTTTTGCTTTTGGAGCATGTTGATAATTTCTGGCAACCGATTATTTAAAGGATACATTTACTGGGAGAGCAACAGCGGCCATTGTCTGAGGATTTCAGCGCGATCAGGGGGCGGCCGGGCTGTCAGGAAACAAAAAGGACGATAGCGGTAATTAAAAGTGAGTCATCAGTAATGACTGCTGTTTTAATAAGATGGCTTACAAGAGCCGCTGAGTTCAGCCGTATGAGCGGACGCATCATGTCTTCCGCGTGATTGCGCTAATTGAATGAGCTCCTCCGTCACTGTTGCTGTCGAGCGTTTAAACAAGCTTAAGCTGTTGACTTCTCTAATTAGCCGTCTCCACCCGCTGACCTTTTTTTCCCGTGTGCCCCCAGGATGCCCGTGGAGACGCGCTCGCCCAGAGACACGTCAGCCGTGGGCCGGTTTCCCGGCGTCACCCTCTCGTTCGCCGACGAGGACGAGGAGCCGCCGGAAGAACGGGACGATGCGTGCCGGCGGTGGCTGCGCGGCGCCTGCCTGTGCTGCCGACCCGAGTCCAACGACGACGACGACGACCTCGGGGACATGCTGGTCACGGCGGCGGAGGATGCCGGGGCCGGCCGGAGGCCCGCGACGGAAGACAGCGAGCTCATCGGTACGGACCTGGCGTCTCCCACGTGTTGTCCGTGGTCTGAACACCCGTGTCCTCTGCGCTTCGTTACACAGAGCTGCCCCTCAATGTGAAATCTGTAGATCTGCTGAGAAGCAAAGCGGCGCAGAACCGCGCCGAGCACCGGACCGACCTCTTCCAAGGCGACGACTGCATCGTCCGCAGGGGGCAGAAATTCCACATGTGGCTTACCTTGTCTCGGCCTTTCAACGCCGAAACGGACAAACTTCACCTCGAACTGAAAACAGGTCAGTGCACTAGTGTTGTAACGATACCAATATTTTGGTACCGGTACCGGTACTAAAACTGTTTCGGTACTTTTCGGTACTTTTCTAAATAAAGGGGACTACAGGTGTCCGATAATGGCTTTTTTGCCGATATCCGATATTCCGATATTGTCCAACTCTTAATTACCAATACCGATATCAACCGATACCGATACATTCAGTCGTGGAATTGAAGTGAATTATATTTTATATACCGCTTTTTGTCATTGTGAAACCCAATATCTAAGTTACATTTAAACCAGTGTGGGTGGCACTGGGAGCAGGTGGGTAAAGTGTCTTGCCCAAGGACACAACGGCAGTGACTAGGATGGCGGAAGCCGGGATCGAACCTGCAACCCTCAAGTTGTTGGCACGGCCGCTCTACCAACCGAGCTATACCGTCCATACCGAATTAACACATTATTATGCCTAATTTTGTTGTGATGCCCCGCTGGATGCATTAAACAATGTAGCAAGGTTTTCCAAAATAAATCAACTCGAGTTATGGAAAAAAATGCCAACATGGCACTGCCATATTTATTATTGAAGTCACAAAGTGCATTATTTTTTTTAACATGCCTCAAAACAGCAGCTTGGAATTTGGGACATGCTCTCACTGAGAGAGCATGAGGAGGTTGAGGTGGGAGGGGGGTGTAGGGAGTAGCGGGGGGTGTATATTGTAGCGTCCCGGAAGAGTTAGTGCTGCAAGGGGTTCTGTGTATTTGTTCTGTTGTGTTTATGTTGTGTTACGGTGCGGATGTTCTCCCGAAATGTGTTTGTCATTCTTGTTTGGTGTGGGTTCACAGTGTGGCGCATATTTGTAACAGTGTTAAAGTTGTTTATACGGCTACACTCAGTGTGACCTGCATGGCTGTTGACCAAGTATGTATTGCATTCACTTGTGTGTGTGAAAAGCCGTAGTTATTATGTGATTGGGCCGGCACCTTTAAGGTTTATTGGTGCTCTGTACTTCTCCCTACGTCCGTGTACACAGCGGCGTTTTAAAAAGTCATACATTTTACTTTTTGAAACCGATACCGATAATTTTGAAACCGATACCGATAATTTCCGATATTACCTTTTAAAGCATTTATCGGCCGATAATATCGGCAGTCCGATATTATCGGACATCTGTAGTTGTAACGATACCAATATTTTGGTACCGGTACTAAAATTGTTTCGGTACTTTTCTAAATAAAGGGGACCACAAAAAATTGGCATTATTGGCTTTATTTTAACAAAAAAATCTTAGGGTACATTAAACATATGTTTATTATTGCAGTTAAGTCCTTAAATAAAATAGTGAACACACTAGACAACTTGTCTTTTAGTAGTAAGTAAACAAACACTGATGACATCTATTAAACAGACGAGAAGCAAGGAATCATGCAGAGACAGAGTTCAGTTCGGCTCATATAAGGAGACACGTGTTTTGGGCTGTATTCTAGTCACAGATCCAAACTACGTTGTAAAAGTCCAGCCCGCGTGCTTCCTCTATTTATTTGGGCGGTCCCTGGTTACAACTCCAGTTAGACACACAAAAATGCAAATGTGTTGACGCCGGTGATATCGCCTTGTCTCTGCCATGTCTGCGTCATGGCGGTGTTCGGCCTTGGCAGTCAGCAGGCCGAGTCTGGACACAACATTGATAGAGACGGCTGGCAATCTTTCGGATTGCCAGCTTTGCACAGATACAAAAATACCACTTCAGCACAATTGACAATCATTTATAGCAACGGCCCTTAAGCATAAAGTTGTGTAATAATATATACATAATTATACTAACGCAAACAAAGGCTCCTAATTTAGTCTGCTGACATATGCAGTAACATATTGTGTCATTTATCATTCTATCATGTAGTCAACATTATTAAGGACAAGTGGTAGAAAATGTATTATTAAACTACTTGTTAATTTACTGTTAATATCTGCTTACTTGCTATTTTAACATGTTCTATCTACACTTCTGTTAAAATGTAATAATCACTTATATATAACCTACTCAGTGGCCTAGTGGTTAGAGTGTCTGCCCTGAGATTGGTAGGTTGTGAGTTCAAACCCCGGCCGAGTCATACCAAAGACTATAAAAATGGGACCCGTTACCTCCCTGCTTGGCACTCAGCATCAAGGGTTGGAATTGGGGGGTTAAATCACCAAAAATGATTCCCGGGCGCGGCCACCGCTGCTGCTCACTGCTCCCCTCACCTCCCAGGGGGTGATCAAGGGTGATGGGTCAAATGCAGAGGACACATTTCACCACACCTAGTGTGTGTGTGACAGTCATTGGTACTTTAACTTTTAACTTTAACTTATTCTTCTGTTGTTTGATACTTTACATTAGTTTTCTTTCTTTCTTTCTTTCTTTCTTTCTTTAGTTTATTTCGAACATGAACACACTTACATCATAATACATCACACAAGTTCATATCATTTCATTTTACATCATGCCCGAAAAGGAGTAGGAAGAAGCAAAGCTTATTTAATCCTACCCTTTTCCCACTTCAGAGCGTTTACAAATATATAGAATCATTTACTGACCTTTTTATATAATAAAATAACATCTATGAATTAGTATACACAACAGTTTTGTAATATGTAATTAATTAATTCAGTCATTATTAACATACTGAGATGAAGAATATCTTATTTTCAAAAAGGTTGGAAGTATTTCTCATAATTCTTCTTCTTTGTACTTTGTAAGCACTATTATTTTGAACAACCTCTTAAACTGGATCATATGAGTACCATTTTTAACTTCTTTACTTACATAATTTAATTCCACATACTGATATGCTAAAAGTTCTACGTGTTGTACGTGCATATAAATGTTTTAAATAATTTTTTCCTCTAAGGTTATATTTCTCCTTTTAGTTTGATACCATACATTTGGGTACCAATCCGATACCAAGTAGTTACAGGATCATACATTGGTCATATTCAAAGTCCTCATGTGTCCAGGGACATATTTCCTGAGTTTATAAACATAATATACATTTTTTTAAAAACGAAAGAAGATGTCGTGATGCCAAAAAAATATTGATGTAATCATAGCAGTATCGACTACATACATTCCTGTACTTGGTATCATTACAGTGGATGTCAGGTGTAGATCCACCCATGGCGTTTGTTTACATTGTGACGCCGGTGAGCTACGGTGTGTAGTGAAGCATGTTTAGCTATTCCTCGTCCTGCAGGGATGATACTTGTAAGAAACTTACTTTATTCGTCGCCATGGAGACAAGGATTAGGGATTTAGAAGTAGCTAAAACACTGATGACTGCGCCTGGATGTTAGCCGCTAGCTAGCTAGCCATGTCTTAAAGCACCTCTTCCTGAGGGCGTTTCAGTGTTATAACTTCACCTTTATCTTTAGTTTTTAAGCCAAAATGCGTCCCTTCTCCCTTTTCTGTCTACACACTGTGTCTGCTTGTAAGTACTCCGTGATTGTGCGCTGCCGAACATGCTCCCCTGCTCGTAAACCAGCAATGTCACGACGTGACTTTGACGCAGGCGCGGGGGGGGGTGCGGGACAGGTACTTTTCAGAGGCGGTATAGTACCGAATATGATTCATTAGTATGGCGGTACTATACTAATACCGGTATACCGTACAACCTTACAGTGCACGGCCCTCTAATCTAAAAAATCTACAAAAAAACGGACAGGAGCCTCTCAAACGTCAAGTCTCGCCGACAAGTTGCTGCGGTTTTTTTTTTTGGTTTTTTTTACACACGTGTTCATTTGGTGCGAGTGGAATACGGACGTTCCGTTGCAATATTCTGTGGGAGATTGATGGAAAGCCAGAGAGGCAGAGAGTGGCGGGGGGTGGATTTTTTGGCTACTATCGCTATGGTAACAGCTCCGGTTGCTATGCTCGGGAGAAGAGAGCTCAGATGCCAAGCGCCCAGTCCTGCGCTGTGGCTGAGAAATCCCTTCCAGTAACAATTCCACCGCCGCACCGCTGTCACAGTGGGAGCTTCCTGTGTACGCGCGATTGTGCTCCGTCTCCACTCCCCTTCGACGTGGACCACGTCAGGCAGGAATAGACGGCCGGGGCCGGGACAAATCCGGCAATTACACACAGTCGCGGTTGTCTAAAAAGCTGTAAACACAAAGTAGCAACATCATTTGCTCAGTGGCCTTGTGGTTGGAGTATCCGCCCTGAGATCGGTAGGTCGTGAGTTCAAACCCCGGCCGAGTCATACCAAAGAGTATAAAAATGGGACCCATTACCTCCCTGCTTGGCACTCAGCATCAAGGGTTGGAATTGGGGGTTAAAACACCAGATATTGGGTTTCACTATGTAAAAGTGCTTTGAGTCACTAGAGAAAAGCGCTATATAAATATAATTCACTTCAAAATGATTCCCGGGCGCGGGCAATGCGGCCGCTCACTGCTCCCCTCACCTCCGAGGGGGTGAACAAGGTCTAATGCAGAGGGTAATTTAACCACACCTAGTGTGTGTTTGTGACAATCATTGGTACTTCAACTTTTGAACTTTAACCTAATTGTATCTTGCCGCCGTGGTTTAGTTTAGTTTATTATGGATCCCCATTAGTCTACACCACAGTGGAGACTATTCTTCCTGGGGTCCAGGCAAAAAACATCACACAATCACAAAACAAAAGATTACAATGCAGTCTAACATGATCAATATAAAATGTTGTAATACAAAAATAGCAACAACAAAAAACAACAAAAATTAAAGCTGCAAGCAGCGTTGGTCGGGTCCGCGTTTTGGCTGGTGCTAACGAAACGCCGTCGTCAACTTTTAATCAGAAGGGTTCAATCTCTCTCCTGTAGTAGTTTGAAGCCGAAACGACAAACGCGCTCAGAGGAGATAATGTTTGATGTTTGGTGACCGGTTTTAACAAAAATTTTGTTTTGAAGGAGGGATTGCAAACTTCCTGTTGATTTTTGCTGAAGGATGTCAATCTATGAAATGTAGGTCTAGGTGAGACCTACATAGAGGTATTTGTTTCATGTCTCTAAGACGTTCCTACCGGAAGTTACAAGCAGTTTTGTCTGAGTTTTCCTCTGAGGAGCAGTTTTGTCTCTGTTTTATTCAAAAATTGCGCTAGAGTTTTGGGGTTCGGTTTTTTTTGAGATCGCAATTTCCACCAGTCCCGATGTGTGTGAAAAGTTTGGTGAGTTTTGAAGTATTTTAAGGGGGTCAAATTACAGCTCAAAGACGCAAAAATGAGTGTTTTTAGGCATTTTTTGTCTTGAAGGGGAAATTGCCAACTTCCTGTTGGTTTTCGCCCGAGGATGTGTCATTATGAATTGTAGGTCTAAGGGAGACCTACATACAGGTTTTTGTTTCATGTCTCTACGACCTTCCTAGTGGGAGTTACAGGTAGTTTGTTTTTGTTTGTTGGGCGCTAGAGCGCAATTTTGATTTTTGGGGTTTGTTTTTTTGACTAAAGTGTGCTGTCACAGTTTTTCTATGTGTGTGTAAAGTTTGGTGAGTTTTGAAGCATGTTAAGGGGAGCAAAGTAGTGCGCAAAGCTGCGGAAAAATAATAAAGAATAATAATAAAACCTTACAAATTCAATAGTGTCCTTTCGTCCCATTGCAAAAGGACTCCCTTTGGGATTCCTTTGACAATGGTCCTGTGCGGACCCTAAAAACAATAACTTTGAGTTTACATAATAATGTTCATACCAAAGATAAAAATAGAATTGTATTTTAGCAAAAATAAAACAAAGAACTAGGGATGTCCGATATCCGATATTCCGCTATTGTCCAACTCTTAATTACCGATACCGATATCAACCGATACCGATATATACAGTCGTGGAATTAACACATTATTATGCCTAATTTGGACAACCAGGTATGGTGAAGATAAGGTCCTTTTAAAAAATAAAAATAAAATAAGATGAATAAATCAAAAACATTTTCTTGAATAAAAAAGGAAGTACAACAATATAAAAACAGTTACATAGAAACTAGTAATGAATGAAAATTAGTCAAATTAACTGTTAAAGGTTAGTACTATTAGTGGACCAGCAGCACGCACAATCATGTGTGCTTACGGACTGTATCCCTTGCAGACTGTATTGATATATATTGATATATAATGTAGGAACCAGAATATTAATAACAGAAAGAAACAACCCTTTTGTGTGAATGAGTGTCAATGGGGGAGGGAGGTTTTTTGGGTTGGTGCACTAATTGTAAGTGTATCTTGTGTTTTTTTATGTTGATTTAATAAAAAAATTTAAAATAAAAATATATATTTTTTAAATTTCTTGTGCAGCCCGGTACCAATCGATCCACGGTGGTTGGGGACCACTGGTCTATAATATACACAGTAGTGTACCAAAGAAAAAGTACCATCCATCCATTCTACCGCTCGTCCCATGATGAATAAAATATGACATAAAGTACATAAAAAATCAAGATAATATCAATATAAAAATGATAACCAGAAAAAATAAATGAATTTAGGCAAAAAATAAGTCAAAAGAATGATTCCCGAGCGCGGCCACCGCTGCTGCTCACTGCTCCCCTCGCCTCCCAGGGGGTGGAATAAGGGGATGGGTCAAATGCAGAGGGTAATTTAACCACACCTATAGATAGATAGATAGATAGATAGATAGTACTTTATTGATTCCTTCAGGAGAGTTCCCTCAGGAAAATTTAAATTCCAGCAGCAGTGTACAGAATTGAGATTGAATTTAAAAAGTAAAAAGTAAATAATGGGGGTTTAAATGGAAACAAAATAGAAAAATATTACAATAGAATAAAAAGAAAAAGCAACAATGAGAATACAAATATAACAGTAAAATAAGAATATAACAAGAGAAACTAGGCAGTAGTGACCATGTTATGAAAAAGTAATATAGTCACACACACTATATACTATAGTGCAGGGGTGTCCAAACTTTTTCCACTGAGGGCCGCACACGGAAAAATTTAAGCATGCGGGGGCCATTTTGATATTTTTCATTTTTAAACCTTAACAAAATATATGGATTTTTTTGTTTTTAACCTTTAGGGCTCCTGGGGACTATAAAGAGTCTCAGTCATTAAACTGTTAAAAATATATATATAATAAAATAATAATAATTATAATTTTTTATTTAACGCTTACAGTAAATCTCTATATCAACTTGAGGTTGATATAAAGTAAAAAAAAAAAAAAGGTTTTCTGTCAAAGACAACTTTGTTTTTTATAGTAAAACTGAAATATGCAGTATTTAGTAATTAGAGCCTTAAAAAAACAATAATGCAGGACACCATTTATTTTAATTATTTTCATATTTTTGAGTAATCACAGTGAAAAGTTAAATAAAATCCTACTAAATATATTTGGGATCCAAAAGGTCCCCCACTCATAAAGTGATACATTTTCATTAGTTTTTTTTTTAACTTTTAACACTTAAATTACGAGATCAACTTCAGATATATCTGTCGATTTTACGTTTGAACTATTATTTTGTTTGTATTATGCTCTTTTGTCAAAGAAAACTTTGATGTTTTTTTATGGCAACCACACAATATATGCAATATTTTTTCCACATAAAACATTTTAAAGTGATATTTTTTAAGTAATAATTCATTATAACATAGATTTTTAGTCTTTTTTTTTTTTTTAGCGATGGCAAAAAAAAGAAAAATAAACAAATACAAAAGAAAAAAAAACAGCCTGCATGGCAGCTTTGTGTCAACATTGCAACTTTTTCTTGTTAGATTTCACCTCATTCCACTTTTTTTAAATGTTTTTTTTATATTTTTGCAATATTATCAATTTTGCAATTTTTGCAGAATGTGTGGCGGGCCGGTAAACAATTAGCTGCGGGCCGCAAATGGCCCCCGGGCCGCACTTTGGACACCTCTGCTATAGTGTGTGTGACTATCATTGGTACTTCAACTTTTTAACTTTCACTTCATTGTATCTTGCCGCCGTGGTCTGGGACTGCGAGTGCTGCTGTTGCTGGGGAACCGCGGTTCTTTGACGAGACACACTCGATAAGTAGTCCAAACACACCTCCAAGATAACAAGCGCCTTGCTACTATTAAAAATGGGATTCAGTACCTCCCTGCTTGGCACTCAGCATCAAAAAATCACCAAAATGATTTCCGAGCGCGGCCACCGCTGCTGCTCACTGCTCCCCTCGCCTCCCGGGGGGTGGAACAAGGGGATGGGTCAAATGCAGAGGGTAATTTCACCACACTTAGTGCGTGTGTGTGACTATCAGTGCTACTTTAACTTTAACTAAGGAAGTGGAAGACGACGGGGTGGACAAGCGTGCCTCCTCCAAACGAGCACCTGTGGGGCGTCCTCGAGCAGACCAGGAGCGCGACCTTGACCGGAGTTGTCCTCGTGGCGGAGCTGAAGAGGATTTCAGTAACAACCGTGCAGCGCCGCTCAATTCCATCGCCCAGGAGGCTCGAGATACGAGAGATTTATTTGTCATCGCGCTTAAAACGTACAACCCGTCCAAGAAATAGGAATGCAATATGTCGGGGGGGGGGCCGACAGGAGGGCTTAGGGGGAATAAACACAAGGAGGGAGGAGGGAGGGGAAAAATGCCGTACTCAAACTATGCTCCTGTAAGGGGCTCAGTGTGGGACTAGGACAAAATCCTCAGCAAACGTGGTCGGCGTGCCGCACTGGGGAGGGAGAAGCGGCGAAGGCGTGGGGTCGGGGGTGGGGTGCGGGTGTGCGCAGAGTAACATCGTGATAGCACAGTTGGAGCTGTGTAGACATCCGTGATTTTGTCCCAGCAAGGTCAAACAGCAGGTGTCCGTGAGGGAAGGGGGGCGGGGGGTGTGGGGTATTGGTTTAAACCCCCTTCCATATAACCGAGTCATTTTTAAGAGTTTTTCACGAAATCCTCCGAGCAACTGATTCAGGTGCTCATGGGATTTTAGTCTCACTGGACCATAACATTTTAGTCACCTACGCAGTGGCCTAGTGGTTAGAGCAGGGGTCCCCAAACTTTTTGACTCCGGGGCCGCATTGGGGTAAAACAATTTGGCTGGGGGCCGCGCTATATATATATATATATATATATATATATATATATATATATATATATATATATATATATATATATATATATATATATATATATATATATATATATATATATATTTATATATATTTATATATATACACTACCGTTCAAAAGTTTGGGGTCACCCAAACAATTTTGTGGAATAGCCTTCATTTCTAAGAACAAGAATAGACTGTCGAGTTTCAGATGAAAGTTCTCTTTTTCTGGCCATTTTGAGCGTTTAATTGACCCCACAAATGTGATGCTCCAGAAACTCAATCTGCTCAAACGAAGGTCAGTTTTGTAGCTTCTGTAACGAGCTAAACTGTTTTCGGATGTGTGAACGTGATTGCACAAGGGTTTTCTAATCATCAATTAGCCTTCTGAGCCAATGAGCAAACACATTGTACCATTAGAACACTGGAGTGATAGTTGCTAGAAATGGGCCTCTATACACCTATGTAGATATTGCACCAAAAACCAGACATTTGCAGCTAGAATAGTCATTTACCACATTAGCAATGTATAGAGTGTACTTCTTTAAAGTTAAGACTAGTTTAAAGTTATCTTCATTGAAAAGTACAGTGCTTTTCCTTCAAAAATAAGGACATTTCAATGTGACCCCAAACTTTTGAACGGTAGTGTATGTATATATATATATATATATATATATATATATATATATATATATATATATATATATATATATATATATATATATATATATATATATATATATATATATATATATATATATATATATATATATATGTATACATATATGTGTATTCATACATATATATTCCTTGCGCACTAATTGACTTAAAGAGCGCACTTGCTGCGTGTCACGTTATCGATGGTAAAATGCATTTTTAGACAATATGATTTGCCTGAGTGGCTAGGAGACGGTAGAAAATGGACTAGTAAGGACACATTTAAAACAAAAAATAATACAAAAAAAAAAAAAAATTTTTTTTTTTTTTAACTTTGGACTTTCCGCCGGCCGGATTTTGGACGCTAGGGGGCCGTATCCGGCCCGCTGGCCGTAGTTTGGGGACCCCTGGGTTAGAGTGTCCGCCCTGAGATCGGTAGGTTGTGAGTTCAAACCCCGGCCGTGTCATACCAAAGACTATAAAAATGGGACCCATTACCTCCCTGCTTGGCACTCAGCATCAAGTGTTGGAGTTGGGGGTTAAATCACCAAAAATGATTCCCGGGCGCGGCCACCGCTGCTGCTCACTGCTCCCCTCACCTCCCAGTGGGTGAACAAGGGTGATGGGTCAAATGCAGAGAATAATTTCGCCACACCGAGTGTGTGTGTGACAATCATTGGTACTTTTTTTCCAAACTTTTTTTCACCAAGTATCACCTTAGAAAAAACTTGGTTCTCCTAGTACAGGGGTGTCAAACTCATTTTAGCTCAGGGGCCGCATGGAGGGAAAATCTGTGCACACATGGGCCGGACTATTAAAATCATGGCATTAAAACAAAAACAAAAATAAAGACAACTTCAGTTTGTTTTCTTTGTCTTACTTTGGCCAAAAATAGAACAAACACATTCGGAAAATATTACAATAAAAATATTGAAAACAATACCGGCAGCGGTAAAGTTTAGATCCGTGAAGGAAAGAAGAAAGTGAATGAATGTTTATAACTGAATACATTTACATATGCCTAAAAATGTGTTTTCTTTTGTATTTTTTTTTTTTTAATGAATGAAGTAATGTTTATGACAACCTTTTTCCAAAACACAATATAGAATGAGAGATACAACAGGATAATGCATACATTTATCATTTGTTTTCAAAATGGTTACAAAAAAGTGGGGCCCCCAAAAATGTACTGTGGGACCCCATTTTTATGACTTGATGGGGTCCCAGGTGACCCCATTTTGAAAATTCCTAGCGCCAACCCTGATGGAGTATTGGTGCGTGCAAAAATGCAGCAAGCGGCTGTGGCCTGCGGGCCGGTTCTAATACTAATCAATACTAATGAATAGAGATGTTAAATGCTTTAAAATTTAATATCGGAAATTATCGGTATCGGTTTCAACCTCCCGATTTTCCCGGGAGACTCCCCAATTTCAGTGCCCCTCCCGAAAATCTCCCGGGGCAACCATTCTCCCGAATTTCTCCCGAGTGGTGCCTTATAGTCACTGCCTTTAGCGCCCTCTACAACCTGTCGTCACGTCCGCTTTTCCTCCATACAAACAGTCACATAATATATGCGGCTTTTACACACACACACACAAGGCATACTTGGTCAACAGCCATACAGGTCACACTGAGGGTGACCGTATAAACAACTTTAACACTGTTACAAATATGCGCCACACTGTGAACCCACACCAAACAAGAATGACAAACACATTTCGGGAGAACATCAGCACCGTAACACAACATAAACACAACAGAACAAATACCCAGAACCCCTTGCAGCACTAACTCTTCCGGGACGCTACAATATACACCACCAAACCCCGCCCCCCCCTACCGCGCCCACCTCAACATCATTGTCTTTGCAGTTCTATTCAATTGAATATAAGTTGAAAAGGATTTGAAAATGATTGTATTCTGTTTTTATTTACCATTTACACAACGTGCCAACTTCACTGGTTTTGGGGTTTGTAGAAGGAATGGAATTTATTTTCACTATTATGCTGATCAGCAGGGCAGAGTGCCGTATTCTGGAACGATCTCCCTCTCCATGTGAGTCAGGCCCCTCCCTTGACCACTTCTAAGACCGTTCTTAAAACTAAAGATTGACCGATTATCGGCGCCGATATTTTGCGTTTTGATCCATTGGCCTCATTTAAAAAAAAATCTGTATTAGCCTTTTTTTACCCCCCAACTACAAACCCCGTTTCCACATGAGTTGGGAAATTGTGTTAGATGTAGATATAAACGGAATACAAAGATTTGCAAATCATTTTCAACCCATATTTGATGTTCAAACTGATAAACTTTTTTTTTTTTTTTTTGCAAATAATAATTAACTTAGAATTTCATGGCTGCAACACGTGCCAAAGTAGTTGGGAAAGGGCATGTTCACTACTGTGTTACATGGCGTAAAGGTTTGGGAACTGAGGAGACACATTTTTGAAGCTTCTCAGGTGGAATTCTTTCCCATTCTTGCTTGATGTACAGCTTAAGTTGTTCAACAGTCCGGGGGTCTCCATTGTGGTATTTTAGGCTTCATAATGCGCCACACATTTTCAATGGGAGACAAGTCTGGACTACAGGCAGGCCAGTCTAGTACCCGCACTCTTTTACTATGAAGCCATGTTGATGTAACACGTGGCTTGGCATTGTCTTGCTGAAATAAGCAGGGGCGTCCATGGTAACGTTGCTTGGATGGCAACATTTGTTGCTCCAAAACCTGTATGTACCTTTCAGCATTAATGGCGCCTTCACAGATGTGTAAGTTACCCATGCCTTGGGCACTAATACACCCCCATACCATCACAGATGCTGGCTTTTCAACTTTGCGCCTATAACAATCCGGATGGTTCTTTTCCTCTTTGGTCCGGAGGACACGACGTCCACAGTTTCCAAAAACAATTTGAAATGTGGACTCGTCAGACCACAGAACACTTTTCCACTTTGTATCAGTCCATCTTAGATGAGCTCAGGCCCAGCGAAGCCGACGGCGTTTCTGGGTGTTGTTGATAAACGTTTTTTTGCCTTGCATAGGAGAGCTTTAACTCGCACTTACAGATGTAGCGACCAACTGTAGTTACTGACAGTGGGTTTCTGAAGTGTTCCTGAGCCCATGTGGTGATATCCTTTACACACTGATGTCGCTTGTTGATGCAGTACAGCCTGAGGGATGGAAGGTCACGGGCTTAGCTGCTCACGTGCAGTGATTTCTCCAGATTCTCTGAACCCTTTGATGATATTACGGACCGTAGATGGTGAAATCCCTAAATTCCTTGCAATAGCTGGTTGAGAAAGTTTTTTCTTAAACTGTTCAACAATTTGCTCACGCATTTGTTGACAAAGTGGTGACCCTCGCCCCATCCTTGTTTGTGAATGACTGAGCATTTCATGGAATCTACTTTTATACCCAATCATGGCACCCACCTGTTCCCAATTTGCCTGTTCACCTGTGGGATGTTCCAAATAAGTGTTTGATGAGCATTCCTCAACTTTATCCGTATTTATTGCCACCTTTCCCAACTTCTTTGTCACGTGTTGCTGGCATCAAATTCTAAAGTTACTGATTATTTGCAAAAAATGGATCAGTTTGACACTCAATGGGCATTCAAGAAATAACTCATAGCAAAAGTACAAAGGTGGCATCCGCGTGGCTCTTATTTTCTCTCCTCTTCTTTCAGCACAATATTTTTTCTTTCTCGCTTTAACACAAAGGACCACACAAGCTGTAAACAGGAAGTTGCCCACAAACTAGTCAAGCTGTGCCATTATCACTGTAAGCTCCTAATTAGGCTCATTGTTCTGTTGGGATGAAAAACCGTGAACGTAGAGGGACATATTTTCTACTGTCCAAGCCTGTTTGATGTCGAGAAACAAAAGCGTCATCCAGCTGGCAGCTTAATGCTAGTTTGCAGGGTGGTTGCACTGCTGATATCGGTGCAAAGAAAGCCTGCAGCATGACGCTGGAACACATGGCGAGGCTTACATCAATAACGTTGCACTTTTGAATAAAATCACTCATTTCGGGTCATCGTCACGGCTTTCTTGGTGGGCCGTGCAATCTGCGTGCGGCGAGCCGGAGGCTAAATTTTACACAAATGGCCCACTCGGACTGAAAGTGTACGAATAGAGGCACGCTCGGACATTTTTGGCTAATACTCACAATGTCACCTGTTGCGGATACAGTCGTGGTCAAAAGTTGACATACACTTGTAAAGAACATAATGTCATGGCTGTCTTGAGTTTCCAATCATTTCTACAATTCTTATGTTTTTTGTGATAGAGTGATTGGAGCACATACTTGTTGGTCACAAAAAAACATTCATGAAGTTTGGTTCTTTTATGAATTTATTATGGGTCTACTGAAAATGTGCTGGGTCAAAAGTATACATACAGCAATGTTAATATTTGCTTACATGTCCCTTGGCAAGTTTCACTGCAATAAGGCACTTTTGGTAGCCATCCACAAGCTTCTGCTTGAATTTTTGACCACTCCTCTTGACAAAAATTGGTGCAATTCAGCTAAATGTGTTGGTTTTCTGACATGGACTTGTTTCTTCAGCATTGTCCACACGTTTAAATCAGGACTTTGGGAAGGCCATTCTAAAACCTTCATTCTAGCCTGATTTAGCCATTCCTTTACCACTTTTGACGTGTGTTTGGGGCATACTTGCCAACCTTGAGACCTCCGATACCGGGAGGTGGGGGGTCGGGGGTGGGGTGGGGGGTGTGGTCGGGGGTGGGGCTGTGGGCGTGTTTGGGGCGTGGTTAAGAGGGGAATATATTTAAGCTAGAATTCACCAATTCAAGTATTTCATATATATATATATATATATATATATATATATATATATATATATATATATATATATATATATATATATATATATATATATATATATATATATATATATATATATATATGTATGAAATACTTGACTTTCAGTGAATTCTAGATATATATATATATATATATATATATATATATATATATATATATATTTATTTTTATTTTTATTTTATTATACATATAAATAAAAGAAATACTTGAATTTCAGTGTTTACTCTCTGTAAAGCACCAGTTCCATTGGCAGCAAAACAGGCCCAGAGCATAATACTACCACCACCATGCTTGACGGTAGGTGTGGTGTTCATGGGATTAAAGGACTCACCTTTTCTCCTCCAAACATATTGCTGGGTATTGTGGCCGAACAGCTAAAGTTTTGTTTCAAAATATAATAATAAATAATATAATAAATACAATGAAAAACAAACATTTTAAATTGTCAATGTTTTACATTTTCAAAAATGTATAGTTTATTTTATTTGGGGATGTCCGATAATGGCTTTTTGCCGATATCCGATATTCCGATATTGTCCAACTCTTTAATTACCGATACCGATATCAACCGATACCGATATCAACCGATATATGCAGTCGTGGAATTAACACATTATTATGCCTAATTTGGACAACCAGGTATGGTGAAGATAAGGTACTTTTTTTAAAAATTAGTAAAATAAGATAAATAAATTAAAAACATTTTCTTGAATAAAAAAGAAAGTACAACAATATAAAAACAGTTACATAGAAACTAGTAATGAATGAAAATGAGTAAAATTAACTGTTAAAGGTTAGTACTATTAGTGGACCAGCAGCACGCACAATCATGTGTGCTTACGGACTGTATCCCTTGCAGACTGTATTGATATATATTGATATATAATGTAGGAACCAGAATATTAATAACAGAAAGAAACAACCCTTTTGTGCGAATGAGTGTAAATGGGGGAGGGAGGTTTTTTGGGTTGGTGCACTAATTGTAAGTGTATCTTGTGTTTTTTATGTTGATTTAATAAAAAACAAAAAAAAAAAACGATACAGATAATAAAAAAAACGATACAGATTATTTCCGATATTACATTTTAACGCATATATCGGCCTGCCGATATTATCGGACATCTCTAATTTTATTAAATACATATTTGGATAAATATATTCCTATTTTGTCATTGTAGATAAATACAACAAAATAAATTTTTAAGCAAAAAGTATAAAATCAATTAATACTAAGGAAAGTTATATTCCATTTATACTTAACATCCACACTACATACATCCATGCAAAGAGTGCCTAACGAACTTAACCACAGAACTTTCCTCCAGAAGGTTTTATCTTTGTCCATGTGATGTCAGATTAAACAAAAATGGAGCTGTTTGGCCACAATACCCAGCAATATGTTTGGAGGAGAAAAGGTGAGTCCTTTAATCCCATGAGCACCATCCCTACCGTCAAGCATGGTGGTGGTAGTATTATGCTCTGGGCCTGTTTTGCTGCCAATGGAACTGGTGCTTTAAATGGGACAATGAAAAAGGAGGATTGCCCTAAAATTCTTCAGGACAAGCTAAAATCATCAGCCCGGAGGTTGGGTCTTGGGCGCAGTTGGGTGTTCCAACAGGACAATGACCCCAAACACACGTCAAAAGTGGTAAAGGAATGGCTAAATCAGGCTAGAATTAAAGCTTTTAGAATGGCCTTCCCAAAGTCCTGACTTAAACGTGTGGACAATGCTGAAGAAACAAGTCCATGTCAGAAAACCAACACTTTTAGCTGAACTGCATCAATTTTGTCAAGAGGAGTGGTCAAAAATTCAAGCAGAAGCTTGTGGATGGCTACCAAAAGTGCCTTATTGCAGTGAAACTTGCCAAGGGACATGTAAGCAAATATTAACATTGCTGTATGTATACTTTTGACCCAGCACATTTGCTCACATTTTCAGTAGACCCATAATAAATTCATAAAAGAACCAAACTTCATGAATGTTTTATTGTGACCAACAAGTATGTGCTCCAATCACTCTATCACAAACAAAACAAGAGTTGTAGCAATGATTGGAAACTCAAGACAGCCATGACATTATGTTCTTTACAAGTGTATGCAAACTTTTGACCACGACTGTATGTACGTATGTGATGAATGGTTATGGGGGTGCTGTGCATCGTGGTTGGTTGTAACACCAGCTGCATATATGGACATCAAGATAGAGACTTAATCATATCAATTAAATTGCATTCATGCCATGTGTGCTGGGATAAAATCATTAATACAAGCCAATGT